>NC_056693.1:9731428-10046785 GCF_018350215.1 Panthera leo
GCCCATAAAACCTCCACGTGCAGCTCCCACGCTCAGAAGCGCCCCCGAAGGCCGCCAACGCCTTCCTAACCCTTTTGGTAGCAAACCCTGACCAAAAGTGACTACGGCGCTCTCGGGGAGAGCCACAATTTGCCCACGTGACGTGCCCCTTCCGGAGGCGGACCGTGGAGAGGCGAGCGAGCGTGTCACGTGACGTCCCGCATCACTTTCCCGGAACCCCCGAAAGGACCCGGAGTTCTGAAACACGCCCGGCCCCCAAAGCCTCCGGATCGAAGACCGGGGTTGTGTTCGTTAGGGACAGCGGCAGCTACCGTCGGGGGCCTTACTTTGGGCCGGCCGTGCTGAGTTGGACACATCTTCAGCGCCTTCCACGCTGTCCCGGATTGCGATCCAGGCACGTACGATCGAGACACGCACGGATATTTGAGCAAATGTGGCACAAGCGAGAATCGTGCGCCCCCACCCTCCTTTCCCAGACGGAGAGAGGGGACTGCTTGGCGGGATGTGGCTCCCGATCAGCCCCCAGCCCAGACCCGCACGGTTCTGAGTTCTTAACCACTTAAATGGCCACAACCAAACCTGCCTCCTAGGACGGTCGTGACCTTCACGGACATCACACGCAGGGGGCTTGAAGCCGGACCAGGGGCTTCACGGGTGTTAAAAAAGGATGGTGGGGGGCACCTGGGTGGCTCAGTCGGTTGAGCGTCCGACGCTTGATTGCGACTCAGGTCAGGAGCTCATGGTTCGTGAGACTGAGCTCCGTGTCTGGCTCTGGGCTAACAGCACGGAGCCTGCTTGGGGTTCTCTCCCTCTCTCTCGGTCCCTCCCCTACTCTCTAGATAGATAGATAAATAGATAGATAGATAGATAGATAGACAGATAGATACATAGATAGATACATAGATAGATAGATAGATAGATACATAGATATTTACATAGATAGATAGATAAATAAATAAAAGAAACTTAAAAAGGATGGCAACATGACTAATCGCAAAGTCAGAATCCAGGCTCGTCACCGTTCCTGGGTCTATAAAGGGTCAAATAAAGGTTTATTGGTCAGGTTCTAGATTAATCATTTATGTTATGAAAGATAAATTATTCAGAACATATTATCACAGCTGTCGTGCGCACTAAGTAAAAATGACCGGAAAGGGCTGGGTAGCACACAGTAAGTGTTAATAAATGACAGTTATGGGGGCGCCTGGGTGGCTCGGTCGGTGAAGCGGCCGACTTCGGCTCAGGTCATGATCTTGTGGTCCGTGAGTTCGAGCCCCGCGTCGGGCTCTGTGCTGACCGCTCAGAGCCTGGGGCCTGTTTCAGATTCTGTGTCTCCCTCTCTCTGACCCTCCCCCGTTCATGCTCTGTCTCTCTCTGTCTCAAAAATAAATAAACGTTAAAAAAAAATTTTTTTTAAATAAATAAATAAATGACAGTTATGACAAGAGGGAGGAGGGAGAAGACAGGAGGAGGAGGGGGAGGGATGAGGCGAAGGGGGGTTGGGAAGGGGGGAGGAAGGGAGAAGCAGCAGAAGAGGAAGAAGAGGGAAGGTCAAGTGGCATGGTCAGGCACACAGTAGGTGCTTAATTAACGTCCACTGCGTTCCCCACTCTGGGCTTTGCCTGGCACCCCTGCCCCCATTTTCCAGATGGAGACTGAGGTCTGTGTCAGTCGATCCCCTTCCCCTGGGGGACACCCAACCACGGCTAAGCAGGGACAGGCCCCCAGGCCCCCACACTGCCTGCTCCCTAGACGAGTGTCCCTGGTGAACCCCAGAGCTGGCCTCTGCCTCAACTCCCCAGAACCTCTCTGTCCCAACTGACCTGAGGCCCCAAAGCCAGGGACCCGGGACCCTCCCCTTCTTCCCGAGGAGCCGGTGGGCAGAGCCAGGGCCACCCCACCCGGTCTCACCTCCACCCCCTGTGGCCCCCCCACCCTCCTCCAGGCAAAGCGCCTCAGGGGTGAACGTGACCCCTTCCCTCTTGCTGTTAGGGCCTCCCTCCCGCCGGCCGCCTCCAGGGGCACCACGGGCCGTGACTCAGAGCCCGCCCCCCGCCCCCCACCGAACCCCTGAGTCACTTACCCCAGGACCTTCATAGAAGGCACTTTGGGCCTCCCCGGGGTTATCCAGGAGGTCGTCACCATCCAGCTGCAACAAGACCCGCCCCCACCCCAGGTCAAGGTCAGCTGGGCAGCGGGCTGGCCCTGCTCTAGAACAAAAACCAATTTAAAGTCACAGCGGACCAGGGGACCAAGACGGCACCTGGGGCGTCAGCATCGCGGGACACTCTGCCTCCAGAAAAGAGGCCCCAAAGAAAGGGGCTTGGCGGCGTGTCTAAAACCCAAGGTGTCCCCGGCACGGAGTCCGAGGCTCTCCCGACGCGCCTGCCTTGAACTCTAGACTCCTGCCTCCGTGCCTCTGCCCAAGCTGAGCCCCGCCTTCAGCCTTCAACCCCAGCACGTCCTTCGGGACCCGACGGACCCGCCACCTTCTCCCAACAACTACCCGTCTCTCCTTACTAAGTCACTCTGTTCTCTACGCGGCCCAAGTGCCCAGCGTGCCCCCCCCCCCCCACCATCTGGGCACCTAGCGCCCATGCCCAGCCTGACTCCGGGAGGGCAGGGACCTGATTCCCAAGGCGCATCTCTGAAACAGCACCTGACGTCCACGGAAGGGCCCACGGAATGTGCGTCCACGGCTGAGCCCCCCCAGTCTCTTTCCACGTGGATGTCTCTCCAGAACCCCGGGCGCCCAGCACCGCCAACGAGGGGCCCCCCTGCGCTCGTGGAATCTGCCCCCCCCGAACCCCCAGCCTCAGAAGACACAACCCACTCAAATCTAGGAGGCATTCGCACACTCTCCTCCTCAACGACTCCTCCACCAGCGGGTCTAGTCGGCTCTGCCTTCCAGACGGACCCCCAAAGCCAGCGCCCGGAGCCCCCCCTTCAGTGCCCACCCCACGGCCCCGGCCGTCCTCGCCGCCACGCCACAGTCGTCTGACGCTTCTCCTTCCAAGAGGTGGCGCTACATTCCCCTCCCTGTGATCGCGGGCCGGCTCAGTGACTCACTTCTCGCGAATACAGAGTGACTTCGGTGGTGAGATCATAAGAGGCACTGAGCTTCCTCCTGGCCCTGGCCCTTGGGTCACTCACTGTGGGGGAAGCCAGAGTGACACGTCCTGAGGACACTCCAGCTGTCCCTACAGGGAGGCCCATGTGCTGAGGAGCCAAGGCCTCTCTGGCCAACAGCCACAGAAACGCGTCATCGTGGAAGCCCGTCCTCCAGCCCGGACAAGCCTTCGGATGACAGCGGCCCCGGCCGACATCCTGACTGCGACCTCAGGAGAGACGCCCCCGCGCCAGGGGCACCCAGCGAAGCGGCTGCCCAAGTCCCGACCCTCAGGAACTGTGACAGCGCTAACAAACTTTAAGTCACTAAGCGTCGGGATAATTTGTTACACAGCCCCAGACAACCGATACGACTCCTCATGGCTCAGCCCGCTTCTACTTCCTGCTTTGCTCCAGGCCCCGCGTGACCTGTGACTTTTGTCTGCTCCAGTGTCCCCCCCAACCAGTTTCCCCTTTGGTCCGGCCCCACCAGCCTTCTTTCTGTTCACTGACCGTAGCATGTTTTCCTGCATTTTTCTGCCTGCCCTTCTGCCCAGAGCAGCATGGGTGCCTCCCTCTGATCCTCCACTTTGGCCTTCAAAGTCACCTCCCCGCCCACACTGAAGAAGCCCCCGCCTCCCCTGCACCCTCCGCCCCTCCCCCCAGCCCCCCCCCCCCCCCCCCCCCCCCCCCCCCCCGCTTTGTTTGAAACCATTTTGTTGTGCAAGTGACATTCTTATTTTTATCCTGCTCTGCAGGGTGCGGTCGGTGACTGCTTTGTTTCCCGAGGAAATGTGTACGGTGTGAGGGCAGGGATTTGCCACCTCCTCTGCTCTGGCCATGACCCGGGGGCTCAGCTCACAGAAGGCGCGAGGCGGAGGTCTACTGAATCCGGGGCACAGGTCTCTCGGCCCCCCAGTTCCACAGCCCCCTACCCCGGGGAGGCCCCTCCCTGCCCCAGCACTCACCTTCTCGGATCCATGTAAGAAGTCATTGAGGGCCTGAGGGTCGCTGAAAGACAGAAGAGGAGAGACACTGAGGAGGTGAAGGGGAGGGAGACGGGAGGGGGGGCGACAGGGAGGGCAGGAGGAGGCCGTTACTCACCAAATCACGTCTAGTAAGCACCTCCCATCCTCATCATCCATCGCCACTGCACGGGGTGGGGCGGGAAGAGGGCAGGGGACACAAGGTTAGACGTCTGTGCGGCACGCCAGGACCCTCCCTTCAAGGACAGTTCCCTGGGCCCAACGTCCGTGGAAGGTCAGGGTGTCTGTTCCCTGGAGTCTACAGGTGTGGGTGGGGGCCTTCCACCCTGGAAGGTGGGAAGGGGAGCCTTCCAGGAGCCCCGCCGCCCAGAGACGGCTGCCTTTTCCTCCTCCCCGACCTCTTGCCCGGCATCTGATGCCCCCGATGAGGACATTGACTGAGACTACGTGAGCCCTGATCGCATGTGGGCCTGCGCTGAGGCCTTCACACACACGTAACCCTCTCAATCCTCATGGTACCCCACGGGGGGGGGGGGGGGGGTCCCGCCATCCCCACGTCGCAGAGGAGTAACTAGGGACGTGGAGACCGTCATCCATTTCCCAGCCAGCAGGGGGCAGAGCGAGGCCTTGAACGCAGGGTCCGGCCCGGAGCAGGGTGTGGCTGGGGGGGGGGGGGGGGTCTGCCCTACGCGGGAACAGTCCCGAACCTCACCGAGGATGTGGTGACTGTCGTGGGTTCCCCTCCCCGCGACACACAGACACATAGAAAACCTCACGTGCGCCCCCAGCTGGTTAGAGCCCTTCCCCCATGACAGCATTCTGTGACCGCCACCCCCAACCATCACCCCAACTCCCAGGACCCCCCAAGCACTCCGGGGGCATAAAGAAGAGTCTCGGGAAGGGGCTTCTCATAGTTGGTTCGGGGCCTGCGAAGCCGGCAGGCACAGGCTTCCCCTAACACACAGCAATGACTGGCCGCGGGGACCGTCCCTGGAGGTCCTTCCCCGGCTCTCGCTGCCTTTCGCAGGGGTGACAACATGTTCTGTCCGGCTCCACATCCCAGCCCCACCAACGCTTCCTTCTTCCGGTGGCCGGCGAGCCCTGCCCTCCCCAACCAGCCCGGGGCAGGAGCTGGGGCAGGGAGTGGGGGGAAGCCCAGTCAGGGGACAGAAAGGCAGGACCTGCAAAGCATCTGGAGAAAAGGGGAAAGTGGGGAGAAGATCCCCACCTGCAGCTGGCAGGGAGGCAGGGGGATGGTCCAAATGACCCGGGGCAGGGGGGGGCGGGGGCGGTCCAAGGCCGGAGAGGGAGGGGCTAAGCCAGGCTCTGCCAGGAAGGAACTTCCCTCTCCGCCCAGGGGTCAAGGTGGGCCCAGGGAGGTGGAATCAGGGACACACGCCCCTCGGGGCACAAACCGGGACCCTCGGCGGGTTACCTGCGCTACAAACGAATCATGAAGGGAAGGAGGGGGTGTCCACTCCAGGTCTATGCGGGGCCCCCGGCTGGGGACTTGGGGAGTGTCCTTTCGGGGGCCAGCTGTGGAGAGAGAACGAGAGGGAGGCTGTGAGACAGAAAGCCAGGGACAGGGAGGGAGCTGCAGCGAGGAAGGAAGGGGTCAAACACAAGTTTAACAGCACGAGAGCCGACACCGGACGTTATCGTGCACGAGACGCAACACGGAGCGCGACGGCTGGCCATACGGTGTCACCTGAGCTGGGCACGAAGCTGGCACTTACACGACATAATTCACTGAGGCTTCGACCTGATCAAACAGTCGATTCTCGTTATCCGAGGCGCCTCCGTTCTGCACGGCCACCTCGGGGACCCGGGGCGGCACTCGGTGCTAGGCCGGGGGGGGGGGGGGGGGGGCCAAGTGACCAGGGCAGAGCATCGGTATTGATCTGTGGGTTACACGGGTCGGCAGATACGGGATCGCGAATAACGAGGAGGCAGATACGGGATCGCGAATAACGAGGAGGCAGACACGGGATCGCGAATAACGAGCATCGACTGGAACGGCCACGGGGAGGGGAGGGTGTCGGCCCGCCGCTGGTTTTAAGGGCTCTACCCACACGAGCCCATTTCACCTTTCCTTTTTGTTTCTTAATGTTTTTATTTTTTTTAATTCTTTTAAAAACCTTTTAAAAATTTTAAAGATTAAAAAAAAATTTTTTTTTAAATCCCTCTTTATTTTCGAAAGAGAGAGAGAGACAGAGGGCAAGCGGGGGGAGGAAGAGAGAGAGGCGGGGAGACACAGAATCCGAAGGCTCCAGGCTCCGAGCTGTCGGCACACGGCCCGACGCGGGGCTCGAACCCATGAACCGTGAGATCGTGACCGGAGCCGAAGTCGGACGCTTCACCGACCGAGCCCCCCAGGCGCCCCCGGGATATACACTTTTATTAGCCCCATTCCACAGAGGGGGAAAGTGAGGCTCAGGCCCGTGATCTCTACTCCCAGGAGCCCTCAACTGGTCAGGGGCCAGGCCGGCTAAGAGTCCCCGCTCTTAGCCACCTATCCCGCGGATGGACGTTCCTCTCGTCAGGCTGTTTTCCTTTCAGAATCTGAAGCAACTGTGGCAAAAATGTCAGAAGATGAAACTGCCAGCAGCCTGTTATCATTTCATGAATGCTTGGAATAGTTCAGATTCGAAACAGCGATAAAGGGAGGGGCGGGGAGGGGGGGAGAGGAGTGGTTGCACCCGGCCCTGGGGGAGACCTAGGAAGCAATCCGTCACAAGACCCAGGAACGTGGGATCCTGGGGTCCGTGTCCCATCTACATGCACCGCCTTGGCCTGGCGGTGTTCACAAGCACCCAGCTTCCCACTGGTTCCTTCCCTCCTCCCAGCCTGGACTTTCAGGTGTGGTCCCAGCTCCGCAAACCTCGGGCCAGCAGAACCGCACCCGGGAGCGCGAGTTTCCTGAACGGGACTCTCCAGATGGGGGGTCCGGGGGTGAATGTCCAGCGGGAGCCTCCTGACGTCTCGCCGAAAAACATTTTCAAGTTTCCTTATTGATTTCGAGAGACGGCGAGCGAGCAGGGGAGGGAGGAGCAGAGAGGACGGGGGGCGGGGGGGGGGGGGGGGTGGAGAGTCTGAAGCAGGTTCCACGCCGTCAGCGCAGAGCCCGAGACGGGGCTCGATCCCAGATCCCGGGAACAGCGAGATCGCGACCTGAGCCAAAACCAAGAGCCGGGCGCTTTAACCCACTGAGCCACCCAGACGCCCCAGGAGAATGTTTTCATCCGTGCGTCTTTATTCTGATGGTCACAGCAGAGAAAGGAACGGTGGGGGGGGGGGGGGACTTTTCGGCGACAGGAAAACGTTCTGCGTTGGGGGATGCCAGTGAAGGTGCCGGTTAAGTGAGGGTTTAAACTGTAACGGCTCGGATCTGTGCGTGTATGCTCAAAACGTGTACATTTTACCTTAAGAAGCTGTAAAAAAAAAAAAAAAAGAAAAAAAAGAAAAGAAAAGAAAAGAAAAGAAAAGAAAAGAAAAGAAAAGAAAAGAAAAGAAAAGAAGGAAATCAACACCAGTAGTGGTAGCGGGGCGGGGGAGAGGCCAGACAGGTGCGGCAGGACGGGTGGGAGCTGGTAAGGCCGCGTGATGGGTACCCGGGGGCTTCGGGTGCTGGTCGCTGGCCATTCTGGGGAGTTTCCACATTAAGAGGAAAACAGCAGGCCAGCGATCAGCTCCGCACCTCTGCCTCCCCCGTCTCCCATCGGCCTGAAGCCAAGAGACGCGGCGTGAAAGGACAGATCCCCGCTCCGCCGTGCGTGGGCTGGGCGACACCGGGCGGGTGACCTCACCTCTCTGCGCCTCGATGTGTTCCCGGGCCAAAAGCGTATAATCACAGTCCCTGTGTCTCCTCTGCTGGTGGAGAGTCTCTGAGGACAGGGCCCGGGCTGTGGTGCGCACACAGCAGGCACTGGGATCGATACTGCCCTTGATGTCGCTGTTTTGTGAGCCCTGCCAAGCGCGGCCGGCTGATGAGAAAAGGTCAGCCCTGACCCTGCCTCCTGTCCCCCATGGTCTCACACTGATTCCCAGGACCTTCCCTGGATCTAGAAGCCCGGGTTCCCGGCCAGCCTGTGTGCCCCGCGACCAGTTACTCATACCCCCACCCCCCCCCCACCCCCCGTGCCTCAGTTTCCCCACCAGGCCGAGGGGGCTAACGGCACGTCCCCCGCCACGGGATCGTTACGCACGAACACCTTCAGTCCTCACGTGTGCCAAAGTGTTTCGCAAGCATTCAACTGCCGCTGTGGACATGACCCGGTGTGGCAACCCCCCAAAGCTTTCCGGCCAGTCAGGTTGGGGAAAAAAGTCCCCAAGCTCCAGCTTTTCCACCAGGTGCCAGCTGCCGCGTGAGCACCGCGGGAGGAAGGCTGTATACGTCACCAGCTTCCGTGACGGGTCATGCACACGGTCCTACTTAATCCGCCAGGCAGCACGTCTCCTCGCATCCTTCCAAGGCCAGCTTCACGCCCGTTTCTCAGATGAGATAAATGAGGCCAAACGGAGTGGTTATGGAGAAGCCACGGCCATCACGGCCAAAGAAACGTGCCCACGCGGGGCTAACCAGGTACCCTGCAGCCCTTCGCCCAAGCAGGCAGAAGGAGGCTTGAAGGACACAAATGAGGGGCGCTTGGGTGGCTCAGTCCGTTGAGCGTCCGACTTTGGCTCAGGTCACGATCTCCCGGTTCGTGGGTTCGAGCCCCGCGACAGCTCGGAGCCCGGAGCCTGCTTTGGATTCGGTGTCTCCCTCTCTCTCTGCCCCTCCCCGCTCACACCATGTCTGTCTCTCTTTCAAAAATAAACAACCATTAAAAAAACTCTTAAACGTTTAAAAAAGGGCACAAACGAAGTCACCAGCCGTTGAAAGAGACAGAATTTGAACAGTGCCCGGATATCCGACAATATTAAGAAACTGTGATTAACGTTCTGGGGGCAACAACGGCCTCGCGTTTTGTTCCTTTCCTTGGAGTCCTTACCTTTTATTTTTTTTTTATTTAAAAAAAAATTTTTTTTTTAACGTTTATTTATTTTTGAGACAGAGAGAGACAGAGCATGAACGGGGGAGGGTCAGAGAGAGAGGGAGACACAGAATCCGAAACAGGCTCCAGGCTCTGAGCTGTCAGCACAGAGCCCGACGCGGGGCTCGAACTCACGGACCGTGAGATCGTGACCTGAGCCAAAGTTGCACGCCCAACTGACTGAGCCACCCAGGCACCCCAAAAAATTCTTATCTATTTATTTTGAGAGAGAGAGAGAGTGAGTGCGGGACGGGCAGAGAGAGAGGAAGAGAGAGAATCCCAAGCAGGCTCCTTGCTGTTAGCACACAGCCTGATGCGGGGCTCGAACTCATGAAAACCATAAGACCATGACCGGGGCTGAAACCGAGAGTCGGATGCTTATCCGACCGAACCAACCGGGCGCCCCTAGATTTTTTTTTTTTAATTTTTAATGTTTATTTATTTTTGAGAGACAGAGACACAGAGCACGAGTAGGGGAGGGGCAGAGAGAGAGGGAGACACAGAATCGGAAGCAGGCTCCGGGCTCCGAGCCATCAGCCCAGAGCCCGACGCGGGGCTCGAACCCGCAGACTGCGAGATCGTGACCTGAGCCGAAGTCGGACGCTTAACCGACTGCGCCACCCAGGCGCCCCTGGCCACCCATATTACCATTATTCACCAGCGAGGGAGCAACTCAAGTGGCCATCGACAGGCCATCAACCGTCATTCAGGAAGGGAGTTCTGACCCAGGCTTCGACGAGGCTGGCCCCTGAGGACATCATGCGGAGTGAAACGAGCCAGTCGCGGAAAGACACGCGCTGCAGGATTCCGCGTGTAACGCACACCGAGCCAGAGGGCGGGACGGCGGCTGCCAGGGGCTGGGGAGAAGGGGGAACGGGGAGCTAGTGCTTCGCGGGGGCAGAGTTTCAGTTGCGCAAGATGAAGAGCTCGGGCGACGGACGGCGGTGACGGTCGCACAACAGTGTGACTGCACTCATGCCGTGGAACTGCACACTTGGGAATGGCCGAGGGGGGAGGGCGTCTGGCTGGCTCAGTCAGAAGAGCACGCGACTCTTGATCTCAGGGTGGCGAGTTCAAGCTCCACGCTGGGGGTCGAGACTCCTTAATACGTTTTTAAAAAGTGGGGACGGGAGTCAATTTTACGTTATACGTAGTTTACCGTGATTAAAAAAAAAAAAAAAAGAGGGGCGCCTGGGTGGCTCAGTCGGTTAAGCGGCCGACTTCGGCTCAGGTCACGATCTCGCGGTCTGTGAGTTCGAGCCCCGCGTTGGGCTCTGTGCCAACAGCTCAGAGCCTGGAGCCTGTTTCAGACTCTGTGTCTCCCTCTCTCTCTGACCCTCCCTGTTCATGTTCTGTCTCTGTCTCAAAAATAAATAAACGTTAAAAAAAATTTTTTTTAAATAAAAAAAATAATTAAAAAAAAGAAAATTAAGAAAAATAAAGGACAACGGGGGCACCTGGTGGCTCAGTCGGTTAAGCGTCCGACTTCGGCCCAGGTCACGATCTCACGGTCCGCGGGTTCGAGCCCCGCGTCGGGCTCTGTGCTGACAGCTCGGAGCCTGGAGCCTGTTTCAGATTCTGTGTCTCCCTCTTTCTCTCTGCCCCTCCCCACGCTCGCACTCTGTCTCTTAATCAAAAACAAATAAGCATTAAAAAATAAATAAAAATTAAAAATGGGTAAGGTAGTCAATTGTATGTTATGTGTATTTTACCATGATTAAAAAAAAAAAAAAAACAGACAATCAGGGCACCTGGTGGCTTAGTTCATTAAGCGTCTGACTCTTGATTTTGGCTCAGGTCATGATCTCATGGTGTATGAGATCGAGCCTCACATGGGGCTCTAAGCCGACAGCCCGGAACCTGCTTGGGATTGTCTCTCTCCTCTCTGCCTCTCTCAGAATAAAACAACTTTTTTTTCTAAAAGGACAATGAGGACTATCAAAGGTTTTTGAAAAAAACTTTTTTTTAATTTTAATTTCATTTTAGAGAGAGAGTGAGTGAGTGGGGGACAAGGGCAGAGAGGGAATCTTTTTTTTTTTTTTTTTTAATTTTTGAGAGACACAGCGTGAGTAGGGGAGGGGCAGAGAGAGGGGAGACACAGAATCCGAAGCAGGCTCCAGACTCCGAGCTGTCAGCGCAGAGCCCGATGCGGGGCTCGAACCCATGGACCGTGAGATCAGGACCTGAGCCGAAGTCGGACGCTTAACCGACTGAGCCACCCAGGCGGCCGGGGAAAGAGGGAGAATCTTAAGCACACTCCACACTCAGCACGGAGCCCGACACAGGGCTCGATCCCACGACCCTGAGATCACGACCCGAGCCGCAAGGAGGACTCGGACGCTTAGCGGACTGAGCCACCCAGGCGCCCCTAACGTTTCCTTTCGATCACATTTGCCTCTTGCCAGGCGCTCAACAGCCACACGCAGCCGGTGGCCGCCGTCCCGGGGCAGCCCGGATCGAGGCCATTTCCATCGCGGGCAGGGGCTGGTCTGGCCAGAGTGGCGGAAACCTGGGGACTGACCAGGTTGGCTGAAGAGGAGGGGGCCCACCTTCTGCCCTGGTCTCTACTCGGTGCACGCGTGACGTTTTCCGCGGTGAGAAACGTTTGCTGAAAAACATCCTTTAATCCCAAGTATCGCATGACTGTCTGTCTGATTGTTCATTGTGTTTTCTTGCCTGTGGGATGCCGGTGCCCGCACAGGGGGGGCTCGGTAAATATTCGCGGAAGGAATCAATGACCGTGCGGAACGAGAGAAGACAAACCCATTCGTTCGTTCAGAGCAGCCTGGTACAAAGGGCACCCTTGAAGCTCTGTGCGTCCAGCACGGGGATACCCTCATCGCGGGATACCCTAAGGAGCAAAAGCAGACCCGATCCTTGACCCTGGGACACGTGTCCAGCGGTGGCATTGAATCCTCCCCCGCCTCAACAACAAGCATACTCAAAAGCTTTTAAAAAAGTGACTGGGGGCGGGGGGCCACAATTAATGCACAAAGTTGCCAACCCCAAGTCGTCCACACTGGAATGGATGCCCCGTGTTCCCTCAGAGCAGACGCTTTAAGAGCCACCGCGTGGCTCTGCCCGAGTCCCACGACAAAGGGGGCACACGGAGCCACAGCCGCCCCACGAGAGGCGCCGCCCCACAAACTCAGCCGAGGCCGAGTGCCTCCCCAGCATCAGGTCTCGTGCTAACTGCATATCCACAGAACCCTCCGGGTCACCGGGAAGGCAGGAAGAAAAATGCTGCCTTGCGGGTCACCAGCTCAGGAAACCGGGACCCGAGAGGGGTCAGGACACTGGCCCCCCCCCCCCCCCCCAACCGCAAGGCCGGGGGCCCGAACTCGAACTCAGACCCCGTGATTCTGGAGCCCTAATTCTTCGCCACCCGCGCGCTATAAAAAGCAGGAAAAGCCAGCAGCTCAAGGGAGCAGCCGACGGCCCAGCAGGACCCGGAATTGAAAGCCTCCGCGGAGCTCCAGACGACGGGCGGATTCTCACCTCCCAGGGTGAACGTCAGTAGCCGCCCCGCCCGGGATAGTGACAGGTAACAAAAGTGAAAGCGTACAGAATTGTATCCTTTGCCCCAGGAAGGCGAGAAGACGGTGCAGCAAAGCCCCCGCTGGCAATGGCGTTTTGCAAACACCACTTCCCCAGCCCTCCCTCCGCCTTACTCACAGAAGCCCTGATGCTGTTCAGTGTCACGCTTGCCAGCTCCAAGATGTAAACAAAGACTGTTTTGAGTCAGTCTTTTTCAAACTATGGGTCACGCCTTGGAGGGTTGTGAAATCAAATTAGCAGGTTGTGACCAGGATTTTTTTTTTTTTTTTTTTGGGGGGGGGGGTAATGGTTATAGAGGAAAATGGAACGGAACAGACTAGAAAATATTAAAAAGGCACCAGGCACGGGCAAAGCGTTAAATATCGGTGTGTGAGATCGCTTTCCATTACGTGCGTCCGTCCGTGGACACATTTCCTCCGCTGGGCTGCGGTCAAGGTGGCTTGAAGATAATTGGGCTAGGGGCGCCCGGGGGGCTCGGTCGGTTGAGCGTCCGACTCTTAATTTCGGCTCAGGTCATGGTCTCACGGTTCGTGGAATCGAGCCCTGGGCTGACGGCGCGGAGCCTGCTTGGGATTCTCTCTGCCCCTCCCCCGCTCGCGTTCGACCCCTTTCTCTCTCTCAAAAGAAGGAAAACGTTAAAATAAAATAATTAGACTGAATCAGTGGCACCCCTACCCCCTGTATCGTTCGCTTCCCTAGGCTTCTTGGCAGCTAGGGTAGCCACGGTTCTGCACTCACTCACAGTTCTGTACCCTTTGGACGGTTCTGCAAACAGGAAAAGCCAAAGGGTATAGCCGGGTTCTGCTCAATGAGACATTTTGGGGAAGACTGTGGGCTGTTTGGGGGAAAGTTTTTCTTCCAGAATATAAAGACAGAGGTCCCCTAGGGAGACAATCTCTTTGCACCCCACTTCCAGCTTTGAATACAGCTGAGATGCCTGGGGCTGTTGCAGCCATTTTGCAACACTGAGGCAACACACCTAAGGCAGGTAGGCACGCCGGCGGAGGATAGCGGTTGGGAGGACAGAAGAAGACTGGGTCGTCAGCAACTCCTCATGGACCGCCTGCCTCCAGACTTCGTAATCCTTACAGCTCAACCCACCACCACGGTTCCCATTATCTGCAGCGGAACGCAACCTGATCATCTAGCTCGCATCTCCAGGTATCCTGGCGACCCGTCTCAAGGACTCTCTCGGCCTTGTGGGTCAAGGGCATCACTGATGGAGAGGGCTCAGCAAAATGGAAGAGGACTGGTAGAAGGGGGAGCTGAGAAAAGGGTCACTGTGGTTGACTGCAAACGTGGCCAGAAATTGTTCTCCCTGGTCCCGTATGCTTTGCAGCTCCTCCTACCAAGAGATGGGGTCTGTCGCTCCACACCTTGAACTTGGGCTGGCCTTTTGACTTGCGCTGGCCAATGGGATGTAGCACGAGTGATGGTGTGCCTTTCAGAGCCTACATCTCAAGAAACCTGGCACACTTCCGCCCTCTGCCCAGCGGCCGTGGGAAGAAGCCGGGGCTAGCCCGCGGGGGACGGGAGTCACATGCCCATCTCCTGCATCGGCCCAGCTCACGCCCGGTCGAGCCCTAGGAGCACAGCCACCTAGGGACCCACCGGTGACCACAGACACAGAGGCAAGTATTTTGAGAGAGAGAGAGTGTGTGTGAGCAGGGGCGGGGCGGAGAGAGGGAGAGGGAGAATCCCAAGCAGGCTCTGCACGGTCAGCTCAGAGCCTGATGCGGGGCTCGATCTCACGAACCCCAAGATCATGACCTGAGCCGACATCGAGGAGAGGTGGACACGCAACCGACCGAGCCAGCCACCCAGGCGCCCCGACGAGGCTTTAAGCCACCGCGGCATATCACGTTTCCCGAAAACGGCCGCGACAGCGTCACTGATCTCCCCAGATCCCCCCCCCCAGGGCCACCCTCCCATCCCCCTTGGATTGAAAAGAGCTTGTGCGACCACTTCAACCAGGACGGCACGACAGAAACGCCGCTGACTTCCCAGGCGGGGTCACGGAAAGCGATTGGGTTTCTGCCTGGTCCACGGGGACATCTACCCGGAAGCCCTAAGCCACACAGCCCGCCCCAGGGACTAAGGACCCGCCTGGACCTCACGCCTCTGACTCCACCCAAGTCTCACCCACTCCACCTCCCTACCCCTCCCCGGCTCTCTCCTCCCCTCCGCGGCCACCGTCCCTGCCCACACGCAGACCCCCACCATTTCTCGTCACCTAACCGTCCACCCGGCCTGCTCGCTCACGGCCGGCTGCACCCGTCGTTAATACTCAAACGCTTCCTCAGTGACTGGCAAAGAGACACGCGGCCTGAGCCCCCGGCGCTGGCCGCTCAGGACCTCGTGAGACGCCCCCCAGGACCCAGCGACCACGGGGTCACACCTGGTCCAACAGGGAGCCCCCGCGACCACCTTTCCACACCACAGCAGGCACCACGTAATCCGTGCCAACGTCCCCCCCCACCGCTTGCCACGCATTTTGAACACAGCGAAACCTTGGTCTGCAAGCACAGTGACTTCCAGAAGCGTGCTGGTAATCCAAAGCATTGGTGCTATCAAAGCGAACTTCCAGAACCGTCGGCTCAGTTGTGATCCGGTGACGTGTGACGGCACAGGGACCGCTGGTCAGCGCCAGGCCTCCCTTGTTTGTCAAGTTGAAACTTACTGGAAATGTTTGCTCGTCCCCGTGGGGCACTCGCGGGGCACGTTAACTCGCGGTGCAAGGTTTTACTGCATCGTTGTGTCCACTCACTCGTTCACAAGAGTCACTCAACATCTCCACTTTTTTTTTTATTAAAGTTTATTTTTGAGAGAGAGAGACAGCGTGAGTGGGGGAAGGGCAGAGAGAGAATCCCAAGCAGGCTCCGCGCCGTCAGCGCAGAGCCTGAGGCGGGGATCGAACCCCCCAAAACCGCGAGCCAAAACCAAGAGGCAGACGCTTAACCAACCGAGCCGCGGCGCTGGCATACGGGATGTGGGCGCGGGTCCACCGGTAAAAACATCAATCAAGCCACACACACAAATGACGATATAAAGCCTGCCTCCTAGTGGCCAGGGTCCCCTGGCCTCTGGCCCCTCTGTGCCAGCTCCCTTCGCACTGGCCACGAGCCTGACCCGCCCAAGCCCGAGGCGCGCCCCTGCTTAGGCGCCTCCCTCAGACCGGTGTTTGGAAATCCAGGCACTGGAGGTGGGCGGGGTCTGTCCCCTCTGCCCCCCGCTGCCCCTACGTCCTGCCTCCTCCTCTTCAGCACCAAAGCCAAGGTTGGGAGAGCACCTCCCAAGCACTCCACCTACGACACTCCATTCCGACAACAATCCTTTGTAGTAGGTGCTATGATCCTCGTATCCGCTTCGTAGCTGGGGAAACTGAGGCAGACAGGAGGGTTAGGTGACTTGCCCAAGGTCACTGGGTCCGCAGAGCCGGGATCTGAACCTAGGCCGACAGGCTCCCAAGCTCACGGGAGCTACGTGATGGTGCCAGCCCGGCTAGCTGCCTCCCCCCACCCCCGCATCCCAACCCCAGGGAGTAGACTTCCTCCAACGCCCTTACCGCTCCCACCTTCCTCCGGTGACCCACTCGGGCCCCCTCCCCCTTACGCCGTCCTGAAACATAGAACCCTCAAGTTCATTTCCCGCACACTTGGGTCTAACGGGCCGATTGAGTGATGAGTTCCCACAGTGGACCCGACGTAAGGCAACGTCGAGAGGCTGCCCTCTTATGGTTTTTTCCCCGGTATCTGTAGTGCCCTGCAGGGTGGTTCCCCCCCAGAGACAGGTCTACGACCCAGGGTCCGTAACCACGGTCTTCCCTATTCAGAATGAGGGTCTTGGCAGACGTAACGAAGGACCTTGAGATGAGATCCTCCTACGGCAGCCGGGTGAGCCCCAAATCCGATGATCTTCTCACAGACAAAAGGTTAAGACACGGAAGCTGGAGGCTCAAAAGAAATCTTCTTCCCTAGAGCTTTCAGGAGGCACAACTTTTGAGTACCCTGATGGGTACTTGATTTCGGACGCGTGGCCTCCCGCACTGTGAGAGAATCAATTTCTGGTATTTCAAGCCACCACGTTTGTGGGATTTGCCAGCGCAGACGCAGGAAAACTAACACAGCGCGTACATTTTAAGATAGACACGTCCGGTCCATACCGGGTATGCAATACATGTACACAAACCACCACGGACGGTTGCACAGGTTGTTGACTACACAAAGGAATCGAGTCTTGCGGACAAGCGGGGCCTCAAATCCCAGCGGAGGCTCTGCTCGTGCCAGTGAGACCCAGAGAAGGGCAACATCCACCTGGAGAAAGGAAGGACTCTGTTCTAATTCACACAAAGGAGACGAGGGGACTGTGCCCTCCCAGAGGAGGCAACTCCTTCCATTCCACTGGAAGGCCCAGTAAGAGCTAGCTCGGCCCTGGATGTGTAGCCAGCCACTGGCACGCTGTGTCTATTTCGAAGCCAAAAAAGGGAAAACAGGGAAAAAATGTTGATTCTTCGCCCACTCCCACCCCTTTGGGGAAGAGAGAGAGAGAAAAGCGACGTGGACAGCAGCTAAAACCTACACAATCTTTATTTCCGTGACCTTCCGAGTTCTAAAATCACGGAATTCACTGCACAACATAAAAGCGGGCCCTGTAAAACTTGCATTGCTCAGAAAGCAACTGGTGTCTATGTTTTGTGCATCACCCCACCCCCCCAAAACTTTCTGCCGCTCACCGCGTCCTACATGCGGCTGTAAAGCTTCAGGTTTGACAAGGTTTCACATTGTTTCTTTTAAAAACTTTTCTTTCATGTTTATTTATTTTTGAGAGATAGAGTGCGAGAGGGGGAAGGGCAGAGAGAGAGAGAGAGGGAGACACAGCATCCGAAGCAGGCTCCAGGCTCCGAGCCGACAGCACAGAGCCCGACGCGGGGCTCGAACCCACGAACCGTGAGATCGTGACCTGAGCCGAAGTCAGAGGCTCAACTGACCGAGCCACCCAGGCGCCCCTCACATTTTTTCTTACAGCTGGTTTATAAAACGCGGAGGAAACTCCAAGGAGTGAAAATGGCAAAGGGGTGGGGGGGAAGGAACCAAAGGAATAGCAAGGTCGACGGGACACAGGACCTCCCACAGCATCGGGCAACAGGGAAGCCTTCAAGGTCAGGACCAAGCGCCAAGAAGCAAAGGGGAAACAAGGTCTGACGACACGGCACATGCTTTAGACCCCTGGTTCCTCAACTTGAACACGCACCGCAGAATCACATGAAGGGCTTTTAAAGTAAGGACTGGATTTCACAGTCCGAAGGTCTGGGGTGGGGCCCGGGAATGTGCATTTCCAATCAGCTCCCAGGGACCAGGCTTGGAGAACCACCGCTCTAGGGGTTTCTGTGTCTTAAGTTCTCCTTCCAGGGCTTTTGCCCTCATACTGAACACAAGCCACCAGTTCCTAGGCAGTGACGAGGTGGCCTCACAGGTCAACAGGGCTAAAGAAGTCGCCCATTATCCAAAGCTACTCCCAGCCTGACTTCTTGGTCAACAGAACCTGCATTTGGTTTCATTCAACAACGTACCCACCCAAGAGGATGAGTCATAATGAGTGTAGGCCTTTGCCCCTGGGTCAGAAACTTCTTTCCTCGGCCTTGGCGGTTAACTTGTGGGCCCGGGAAAGATTTTTACATTTGGTTAAAAAGACCCCCACGCTGGGAAGATTACTTGTCCCTGCTCCTGCTTCCTGCTTGAAAAACTGATGTGAAGCGGATGACAATGGCCGGTGCTGCAGCAGCTATTTTGTCCACCCGAGGGGAAGGTCCAAAGAATCAGAACGCAGAGGCCTGGTACTATTGAGTTGGCCCAAATCCCTGTAACGGCCTTCTATTAGACAGCTTACCCCAGAAGAAGATGAAAAGCCTGGGGAAACTTCACGTTAAACACAGACCTACTCTACGGCCCCGCCATTCCGCTCAGAGTGAAAAGACTGTGTACGAAAACACTCTGGCAAAAATTTTCACAGCAGCCTTATTCACAGAAGCCCCAGGCTGGAAACAGCACAGATGTATCCTGACTGGTAAATGGATAAACTGTGTTACAGCCACACAGTGCGATACAGCTCAACAATAAAAGGGAGTACAGGGGCGCCCGGGTGGCTCAGTCGGCTGAGCGTCCGACTCTTGATTTCGGCTGAGGTCATGATCCCAGGGTCGCGGGATCGAGCCCTGCCTTGGGTTCTGTGTTGAGTGTGGAGCCTGCGTGAGATTTTCTCTCTCCCTCTGCCCCTCTTGCCTGCTTGTGTGCTCTCTCTCTGTCTCTGCAAACAAACAAACAAACAAACAAAAAACCCTAAAAATAAAAGGGATGGGGCGCCTGGGCAGCTCAGCCGGTTACATGTCCGACTCTGGCTCAGGTCACGATCTCCCGGTTCATGGGTTCGAGCCCCGTGACAGCTCGGAGCCCGGAGCCTGCTTCGGATTCTGGGTCTCCCTCTCTCTCTCTCTGCCCCTCCCCCGCTCGCGCTCTGTCTCTCTCTCAAAACCAAACATTAAAAAACTGAATAATAAAAAAAAGTAAAGAGAATACACTCCTGATTCTTGCAACAATACAGACACATTGCAAATGCATCATGGTGAGCCAAGGAAGCCAGACACAGAAGGCTATACCCACTACAGTGCGATCCCCTTTTTCACAAGTGAAACCAGTGGGAAGAAACCAGAGGTGGGGTTGCCTCAAGGGGGCAGGCAGAGGGACAGAAGGAGGGGATTCTTGGTTTGTTTTAAACCTTTTTTTAATGTTTATTTTTGCGAGAGAGAAAGAGAGACAGAGCATGAGCAGGGGAGAGGCAGAGAGAGAGGGAGACACAGAATCTGACCCACAGCACAGAGCCTGACACAGGGCTCGAACTCACGAACCAGGAGACCCTGACCCGAGCCGAAGCCAGACGCTTAACCGACTGAGCCACCCAGGCGCCCTAAGAGGGGAATCTCCTGCGACGACTGGAATGTTCTGGATCTGGGTAACGGCCACACGGGTGATCTTTGTCAAAACTCATCAGGCTGCGTGCCCTTCGGATTGGTGCATTTTGTGGTACGTAAATTATATCCCAGTAAAGCACAGCTAGCGTGGAAAAAAAAAACAAAAACAAAAACAAAACAAAAAAAACGCCTGTACAATCGATTCTTGTTACTCATGGTAGCTCCGTTCTGTAAAGTTACCCCGATCCGCTGAACTGGGGAATCCCAAACTATTGCTCTCGGGAGGGGGGGGGGGGGAAATACAGGGTTAGGTCCCTGTGAGCCTCTGGTCACATCTTCATCAACTCGTCAATACGTAACCTTGTTTGGTGTGCGTTTCGTAGTGTATCTTGCCGATTCGTCCACGATAAACTCGCAGCTGACAGTCGGGAGCCCGGGGCAGCCCTTTAAACACAAGCCTTGGGGGGCGTTTTTAAACGGTGACCTCACCGCCGACCGGCACGCTGATGTGAAAATCGTGGCACTAAATATGAGACCAGGAAAAGGGTACTTGTTTGGAGTACGGGAGCTGAAACAAGAAGGCAGAGTATTTGCTTTTTCGATCTCAATTTCATGGAAGTAGTTACATACGTGGGGGCGATGTGTGCTTATCCCAGCAAGATACTGGAAACAAGCCACTGGCCATCGGTAGAAAATAGGTTGAACCAATTACGGTCCACCTAAACAGGGGAAGACGTTTGTTTTCATTAAAACACATTTTTTTTTTTTAATTTATTTTTGAGAGAGAGAGAGAGAGCGTGTGGCCGGGGAGGTGCAGAGAAAGAGGGAGACACAGAATCGGAAGCAGGCTCCAGGCTCTGAGCTGTCGGCACAGAGCCCGACTTGGGGCTTGAACCCACAGACCGTGAGATCACGACCCGAGCCCAAGTCAGATGCTCAACCGACTGAGCCACCCAGGCGCCCCGGGGAAGACATTTGTTTATAAAAAAAAAAAATTGTGTCGGAAAAAATATGAATATTATTTAAGCCATCACTGGTCAGGTGATGTGATGTGTAACCAAATGCACACAGACCAAAGGTTACTCCGTGGTAAAAGGAAGCTCTGGGAATCGAACCCAGATTTCGTGGACGCCAAAGCCTTGGACGGCTTTCCAAGACGCCCCACTGCCTTATTTCTCATGTCCAGGAAAACTGAGCATCTGTTTCCCACAGCGAAATGCTTTTCTTCTTGGATTCAAGGGCCGCCTTTGCAATTTGTCGTTCGAGTGGGGGTGTCTTCCGGAACTAGCTAATTCTGATGGCTCCAAGATACCACGCTTCCCCGTTTCTTTAAAAAAAAATTTTTTTTTAATGTTTATTTATTTTTGAGAGAGAGACAGAGACAGAGCGTGCACAAGGGAGGGGTAGAGAGAGAGGGAGACCCAGCATCCAAAGCAGGCTCCAGGCTCCGAGCTGTCAGCACAGAGCCCGATGGGGACTCGAACCCACGAACCGCGAGATCATGACCTGAGCCGAAGTCAGACGCTCAACCGAATGAGCCACCCAGCCACTCCCTCTGCCTGTGTTTTTAGTAAACCCCCACCCTTTTCTGGGTTTTGCAACCAGCATTGTCCTCTAAACCCGTCCATGAGCACTGCCTGGAGGGCTGTGGGGGCGTCGCTAACTGCCTTCCTGCTTCCTCTCTGGTTCCTTCGAAGCTCGGTTCCCCACTCAGTGGCCAAAAGCGATTCCGTTTTATTTAAGGTTGTGTCGTTCTCAGCCGCGCTGGGGAGGCAGTGATGAAGACAACAGACATCCCTGATCTCTGGGAAGTAACGTGCCGCTGGCAGGAGTAAACCACAGGGACACAGAACACAGTGCAGAATGGACAATGGCAAGGACAGAGGAGAAAGGTGGCGAGGCAAGGGGGTGGGAAGGACGGGGGAGGCATTTTTAGCTGAAGTGGTCAGCATGGCCTCACGGATGAGAGGAGTCTGAGCAGACGTGCAGGAGATAAGAATAGGAGCGATGTGGATACAGGGGGAAAGGCATCCGAGGCAGAAGGTACAGCAGGTGCAAAGGCCCTGGGTGGAAATGTGCTGGAGGTGCTTGAGCAACAGTAAGGAGGTGAAAAAGGGTCGAAGAGGCAAGGTCAAGGGCCAGGTGACGCGGCATCTGGGGGTGGCGAGATGAGGTCCTGGGCTTTTATTCTGAAGGAGCCCAAGAGATGGGAAGGATCTCAACAGAGTGGGCTGTGCTCTAACGGGTTTTCACAGGATCTTCCTGGCTGCCGAGTGGATTGCAGGAGGCGAGGACTGGGGCAGGGAGCCCAGAGACGAGGCGTCAGTGGCAGGGGAAGAAACGAAAACTGTTTGGATTCTGGATAGGATGGGAGAGCGGCAGGCCTACCCATCGACTGCTCAGGGGGTGGCTGGGAAAGAGCGGGATCAAGGGCCCCCCAGAACCTGAGAGGGATAGGAGGGCACAGTGGCTAACAGAGGGCAGCCAGGCAGGATGCGCAAACATGCCATTCTACAAGCTCTCTTCTTTGATCTAGCACCTTCTTCAGTGAAGGCATTTCCTCTAAGGTGTTCTGATGGCCCCAAAGCTACTAATTCCTGGATTAATACACCCGACCCAGGACAAGGCAGGGAGGGCTGCTCGGAGCCTCAGAGAGAAAGAAAGGGCTGGAGTAGGGCACCGAGGCCAGAGATGTGCCGTATCTCCAAGCCTTCCTCTTCCAGAAATGCCTTCTGTATCTTGGTTCAGAATCCCCCCAAATCCACAGTTTCTAAGTTGACATCTGACTTTGAATCTGTTAACTATCCTGGGGTATACGGTGTGAGGCAGGGATCCAAATTCATCTCTTTCCCATATGGATGACTTTTTTTTTTTTTTTTTTTTTGACCCCAGCTCCATTTACTGAGTCTCTCCTTTCCCCGACCAGTGGCCACCACAGTCACATACGACATACATGTCCATACATGCCTGGCTCTCGTCCTGGGCTCTCTGTTCTGTTCTGTTGGTACAGCATCAATTTCTGTTTATTCTCTGACCTCAGAGATCAGATTCAGCTGGATAGGTCACCAATATATAGATTAATGCTTGGCGAAGGTGACGGGCACTCAGGGAAGTGAGGTGTCTCAGGGACGGGCACGGGTTCCCCAAAGCAGAAAGCGTGATGTTCCTTAGTCTGACGATACGTTCCCGAGTAAGTTGACTTACGTATCACACTGTCGACTTTTAACTAAACTGATCCTCACAATAGAGACGGAGGGCACGAAAAGGGGCTCAAAAAGAAAGCAAAAGATTAAAGAAATAAAGTACAGACACAAAAGCTCACATATCGGATGTTTCCATTTATACTAAACTAGATGGAGGTGATGGTCGCAGAACGTGTACGTACGTATCTTATAATAAACGGATGGCAGTGAAAAAGAACATGGACTTTGGCGGGGGTGCTTGGATGGCTCAGAAGGTTAAGCATCCGACTCTGGATCTCAGCTCGGGTCGTGATCTCGAAGTGCGTGAGATCGAGCCCCGTGTCGGGCTCTGTGCTGACAGTGCAGTGACTGCTTGGGATTCTCTGTCTCCCTCTCTCTCTCTCTCAAAACAAATAAAAATAAACTTAAAAAAAAAAGGGGGGGGGGGCATGGACTTTGGAACCACACCTCCCGTATTCAAATCTCACCTCTGCCACTTAGTTGACGTATCACCTCGGGGCAATCACAACAATCTCCTCGTGCCTCAGTTTCCTTCTCTGTAAAATGGGATTACAAGTTGTGTCCACCCCAGAGTTTCGAGCATTGAAATGAGCTGGTCTACATGTAGTCACGTTTCCGGGTTTTAGAGCCAGGACTATAGAATCAAAAGTCTCGTGTCCTCAGCCACACTATCAAGGTCAACCTCACCGGTAATAAATCAAGTTGACCGTCCGTCCGTACCTTTAACATGACGTGGCGAGAAGGGTACTTGACCACTGTAGTCTTCCTTCCCCGAACCCTGACTGCCAGTCTCGTCATGACAAAAGCAGCAGACAACCCCCAAGGGAGGCACATTCTCTAAAACACTCCTCAACTGGTACTCCTCAAAACCAACAAGGTCATCAAAAGTACGGAAAGTCTGAGAAACTATCGTAGCCAATGGGAGCCTAAGAAGACGTAACGAACGTAACGTAGTTTCATTCCGTTCACGGGATCCTGTTCCGATCCTGGAACAGAAAGTGGACGTTAGGGAAAAACGAGGGAAATCTGAACAAATTCTGTAGTCGGCTGACGGCAACGTAGCGTGCCCGTTTCTTGGTTGTGCAAATATCCCGTGGTGATGTCGGACGTTAACATCAGGGAAAACCAGTTAAAATCAGGTGTGGGTATACGAAAACGCTGTTCGAGTTTTGCAACTCTTCTGCAAATCTAAAATTCTTCGCAGCTAAAAAAGTTCACGGGCGCCTGGGTGGCTCCGTCGGTTAAGCGTCTGACTTCGTCTCAGGCCACGAGCTCGCGGTTTGTCGGGATCGAGCCCCGCATCGGGCTCTGGGCTGACGACTCCGAGCCTGGAGCCTGCTTCGGATTCTGTGTCTCCCTCTCTCTCTGCCCCTCCCCTGCTCAAGCTCTCTCTAAAATAAATGTTTAAAAAAAAATTTTTTTTTTTAAGAAAATAAAAAAGTTCATTCTAAAAACAAAAATCCTCAACGGTCTTCCATGAACCTACGAGCGCTGTAGGCACAGCTCTGGCCGCGTGCCCGAGCCGGCCCTCTGAGGGTCTGCTTGAAGGCACAGTCACACGGGGATCTGCCTGTCCCATAAAGTTCCCAAGCAAGGCCGGGCAACCCTTGGCCTTCCTGCGTGGCCTTCCCAGCTTCTGTCCCCCGATCCCGCCCCTGTTCTCCCACAACCTCACCCCCACACAGCAGCGGAAACCCAGCCGGCCGGCGTCCCTCCTCAGCTCAGAGCCTTCCTGTGGCTCGTGCCTCCCTCGCAAAAGCCCGAGACCTCAGCCCAGCCCAGCAGGCCCTGCAGCATCTAGCCGCTGGTTCCTCTCTGTCGCTGTCTCCCACCCTCTGTCCCTCATCCACTCCCCTCCGGCCACACCAGCCTCCTCAAGACTGCTCTAACACAACAGGCACACGTCTCCCTCAGGACCTTTGCACAAGCTGCTCCCTGTCGGGCCTGCCTTTGCCCGTACCTCCTTTTCTCTACTGTCGCCAGGTCAGGGGGACTCCACCAGACTCTGTCTACAACCGCAGCCCCTACCCACCCCCCCACCCCCACCCCCGGCACGTCCACCTCCTTGCTTTGTTTTCTTTCACCCTGCTGATTCCCATCGGACATGCCCATGCCGTAAATGTGATTTATCTTATCTACCGCCTGTCTCCGCCAGGAGGAGGTGAGCACCAGGTCTGTTTTGTTCGCTTCCTGTAAACAATGGGTGAATGGCCGAGGGGGGCCATTCTCAGCGGCCACGGCAGGTGCTGAACAGCGTAGGCGCCTGACCCACCACTGACCGGGGCCGGGGGAGGGAATGGTGGGGACCCGCGCACAGCCTGGCCAGAGACCCGTGGGGATTGAGCACACAAAGCCGGTCAGCGGAGGGGGGGGGGGGGGGGGGTGGGGGGCAGGGGCAGGAGTGAGGTGGGGCGGAGATGCGGGAGGGCAGGCGACACGAAGAGGTACAGAAGGTGGGCGCATCTCCACAGGTCATTGCAGGACACCTCGCGAACGGACCCCGGAGGCAGATTAACCCAGTCGGTCTACACCCGTGGTCCCTGCCCACTCAGCACGGGGAGGAAGGCGGCCCAAACTGCGTGAATGTGCAAAACACCCCCTAGGGGGCGACACCACCCATGTTGGTCCTGCCAAGCCCAACAGGACAGCCTCACAGGGCGAGGACAGGACCCCCAGGCACTGCCTCCACATCTGTACTGACCACATGGACGGCCGGTGCCCGGGCATCACGGCAGAGAACATTTCTCAAGCCTACAGAGCGAGCGTTAAAGAGCTAAAACCGGCAGGAGGGACCAGAATGATGGCTTTTCACTCCTCATCCAGGCAGGATTCTAGAACATGTGATGTGGGACACACACGCGTCGAGAAGGGAGGGGAGCCTGCGGATAAGTTCCACCTGGCATCACAGGGAGCCTGGGCTTACTCCCCGTGTCGTTCCAGCCTTATGAATAACGGGCAGATGTGGACCAAAGGGCACGTTCTAGAATGTTCACAGCGCCCCCGAACTGGAAACAACCCAGATGCCCCATCAACGGGAGAACGCGCGAATATGTCTGGGGTACAGCCACACAATGGAATATAACACAGCAGTGAAAAGGGAACCCGCGACCTATCGCCCCGTGGAACAATCTCAGAAACGTGACGCAAAGTGAAAGAAAACACCGTCGCGGGATTTCCTACGTAAGGTACAAACCCGGGCGAGGGTAATCTGCAGGGTTATAGCTCCCGGTAGGGGTGGGGGATATAGAGAGGTTGGGAAGGGCATGAGAATCCTCGGGAAGGAAGACACGTTGTTTGTCATCTGGGAGGGCAGCTGGTTACGCGAGGGTGTCCAACGTGCGCAAATCCATCCAGCTTCAGATGTGCGCGCTTTTCTTTTTTTCTTTTCTTTTTTTTTTTTTTTAACATTGTATTTATTTTTGAGACAGAGAGAGAGAGAGAGAGAGAGCATGAACAGGGGAGGGGCGGAGAGAGAGGGAGACACAGAATCCGAACCAGGTTCCGGGCTCTGAGCCATCAGCACAGAGCCCGACGCGGAGCTCGAAACCAAGGACCGCGAGATCGTGACCTGAGCCGAAGTCGGACGCTCAACCGACTGAGCCACCCAGGCGCCCCTGTGCGCGCTTTTCTGCACAATTCAACAAAAAGATCCCCCAAAGGGGAAGAAAACACCCTCGCGCCCTCATCTACACCCCCCCCCCACCCGCCCCAGAACGTAAAACGGTGCGATGCTGTCCAGCAGTTCGTCAAAACGTCAAACGTAGGGCCACCCTGCGATTCCACCCCCGGCAGGTGCTCGGGACAAATGAGAACACGCGTCCGCGTAAAAACCTGAGCGCAAACGTCCGAGGCAGCATCCTCCATCCCAGCCCCGAGGGTGGTTAACGCCCAAGGGCTCACCAGCTGATGAAGGGGAGAAATGAAAGGTGGTACATCCTCACGGGGGAATATTATTTAGCGGTAAAACGGGACCCACGTCCGCCCCACGCCACAACACGCATGCAACTGAGAAAACATCCAGCCACGTGGGAGAAGCCAGACTCGCGAGGCCGCCTCTCTCATGCTTCCGCTTCTGTGCCACGTCCAGAATAGATACATCCATGGAGACAGGAACTAGATCAGCGGTTGCCAGGCGCTGGGCAGTCGCGAGGAACAGGAAGATCGCTAAGGGGTTTAGGGCTTCTTTTTCGGGTGATGAGAATGCTCTCAGGTTGATGCTGGTAACGGTCACACAGGTCGGCAAATGGACTATAAGCCACAGGACTGCGTGAGTTTCATGGCGTGTGGATTTTAGCTCAAGAAAGCTGTTCTGTTCTCTTTGTTATTATTTTATTTCATGTCATAGAGAGCGCGCAGAGTGGGGGGCAGAGGGGCAGGAGGAAAGAGGGAGAATCTCAAGCAGGCTCCACGATGGGTGCGGAGCCCGACGCGGGGCTCGATCCCATGACCCTGGGATCATGACCTGAGCTGAGATCAAGAGTTGGACGCTTAACCGACGGAGTCCCCCCTCCCCCCCCCCCCCCCCCCACCGCCAGGCGCCCCAACAAAGCTGTTTTGCAAAAGTATCTATGGGGCAGGTGTGGGCAAAAGGGTCAAGAGGTACAAATCTCCGGTCACAAAATAAGTTAAGTCATAGGGATACCATAGAGAGCGCCGTGACTATAATCAATGATACTGTGTTGCATATCTGAAAGTTGCCAGGACGGCAAATCTTAAAAGTTCTCAGAGCAAGAGGACAAACTTCTTTATGTCTGGTGACGAACACTGACTACACATAGGTGATCATTTCTCAGCGCGGACAGATACTGAATCGTTACATTGTATACTGGAAACTTGTGAAATATACCTCAATATAGAAAAAGAAAAGGTAACCGAGTACAAGAGCATTTGTGGGACTTGTATTTCACAACCAAAACAAGGAAAAGGAGGGGGGCCCGGCTGGCTCAGTCGGTCAAGCATCTGACTTCAGCTCAGGTCACGATCCCGCGGCCCGTGAGTTCGAGCCCCGCGTCAGGCTCTGTGCGGATGGCTCCGAGCCCAGAGCCTGCTTCAGGTTCTGCGTCTCTCTCTCTCTCTCTCTCTCTCTCTCTCTCTCTCTCTCTCCCCTTCCCCTGCTGATACTCTGTCTCTCCCTCTCAAAACAAATAAACATAAAAAAACTTTTTTTTAAATTTAAAACGAATTTAAAAAAAAAGAAAGGAAAAGTAGTGAATCCGTCCTGACTGCGTCAAGGTTCTTGTCTAGACCATTTTATACGGTGAAAACTGAGCACACCCCAGGTCACTGAACAGGTCTGCCTGGAAGGCGGGCTCTCAGCTGTCACACAGCTGGGTCCACCCAA
Organism: Panthera leo; assembly: GCF_018350215.1. NCBI lineage: Eukaryota > Metazoa > Chordata > Mammalia > Carnivora > Felidae > Panthera > Panthera leo. The sequence continues at coordinate 9,759,622 of NC_056693.1, forward strand.
GACCCCGCTCTACTCCCAGGGGGGCGCAGGAGGAACCAACATGGGGGTGCCTGGGACAGACCTCTGACCTTGTGTCTCTGCTACGGCCAATGCCTCCTTCTGCTTCGCTGAGTCATTCATTCTTTCACTCAAAATTAATATGTATTTCCCGGACCCACATTATTATGCCTGAATTTCTTCAGCAGTCTATCCGCTGGTCTCTCTGCCCTCACCCCTCCCCCTCCGGGATCCGGCGAGAACCTGAGTCAGCTCACGCCCCACCTCTGCTGAGAACCCTCGGGTTGCTGTCTCACTCAAGTCCTCACTGGGGCCCACGAGGCCCCTGAAGGTCCGCCACTGTGACCTCTGCCCTCACCCCCGGCCCTCTCCCCCTGCTTGCTCAGCTCCAGCTACGTGGGTCTCCTCAACATTCTTCAAACACAGCAGGCAGCGACCTGCCCCAGGGCCTTTGCACTGGCTCTTCCCTCTGCCTGGACCGCTCTTCCCCCAATACCCACACAGCTTGGCCCCTGATCTCCCTCAGGTCTCTACGCAAATGTCAACCTCTGTGACCTCACCTTCCCTGACCAATCTATTTAAAAGCGCGGCCCAACCCCCTGCACCCTGATCTCTCTTATCCTGCTTTATCTTTGTTGGGAACACTTGCTGACATCTGACATAGTAAATATTTTACTGGCTTATCTTGTTTATTGTTGGTCCCTGAAGTAGACACTTGAGAAATATTTGCTAACTATTGGGTAACTGCGGACGGTCGTGGAGGTTGTGCACTGCACAACCACAGCCCCGCCGCCAGGAGGGGGCAGTCCCGTCTTAGGACACCGTAGATTTGTGTATGCTTATGACCACGGCGTTCTGGCAGATGGCAGAAAAGGGTCACGAGAAAGGGGCATCTGTTTCTAGCTCCACAAAGGTACCGCGCGGGCTCACGGAGGCCTGAGTTAAGGAAACAGGCAAACGGCCTCTTCAGAGGAGCCAACACGCACCGCACACACCCAGGCTGCGGACGTAGGTGCAGATCCCATTCCGATACTAAGCACCTGTCTGTCCTTGGGCAAGTTGTTTCTCTCTGCGCCTAGGTTCTACCCTCCCCACGATAGGGGCATGAGGCTTAAATGAGTCGATACGTACAGAGTACATGACCCGAGGCTCGGGGGGGTATTGTTCCCAAATCCCCAGGCTCGGCTTCGAGAAATGCAACTGGGGGAAAACTGATCTTACTTATCCGTTCTAGCCCGCTTTGTGCTGGGCTGAGCCGCCCCCTCGGGCTTTGGGTTCAGAGCCACCGTGAGGGGCTCTGGGGACCTAGGGAGAGCTCCAGCGGGGACCCGGCCCTGCTCACGGGGCTCGTGCTCTCCTCCCAGGGACAGCGGGGGGACACGGGTGTCCACACGGCGGGGCAGAAACTCCAGCTCCGGGGGCACAACCTCTCTGCGGGCATCTATAAGCCCTGATGCACCACCTGCCTGGCCCGTTCGCCAAACGCTCCTGGACTGAGCCCGAGCCCCCGAATTTTCCTCCTGTCTTTAGCTCTCAAAATACGTCACTCTTGTCAACTGCGCAAGAATGAGCGCCCTGAGGGCAAGGGGAAAAGCAGATCGACTGGGAGGAAATACTGCCGAAACACCAACGAGGCTGTGCTACCCTCCGGGGGTGACAGAATTACGAGTCACTTCTGTGTTCTCAGCATTTCTAGAACATTGTATCTTCCAATACAATCTCCCCCCCCCCCCCCATTTCTTCTTTGGTTCCTTCTGATGAGCCCACATTACTTTTTTCTGTTGAGAAACTTGTGTTTTCCTTTCACTTGGTACCGAGAACTGCATGCCCCCCAAACGCGCACATTATAAGCTCAAGAGATTGGGAGAAAACTGAACCTGCCAGCCGCAGGGACAGGGACAGGGACAAGACGAGCGAGCGGCCGGTCAAGTGCGCCTTTGAAAGGAAGAGCCTCGGGGCGGGGTCAAGAGAACAGGTTCTGAACCTCCCAAGCAGGCACTGGGAAGCTGAATCTGGCCAGGAGGCAACAGACGTCAAGCCCCCACTGAGGGATGGTCTACAAGAGGACGGGTCTGGACCCTTCTGGAAGGCAATGGCACAGGGGCGCCTGAGTGGTTCAGTTGGTGGAGTGTCTGACTCTTGATTTCGGCTCAGGTCATGATCTCCCGGTACGTGGGTTCGAGGCCCCGGGGGGGCTCCACGCAGACGGTACGGAGCCTGCTTGGGATTCTCTGTCTCAGGTCACGATCTCACGGTTTGTGAGTTCGAGCCCCACATCGGGCTCTTCGCTGATAGCAGGGAGCCTGCTTGGGATTCTCTGCCTCCTTCTCTCTCTGCCCCTCCCCTGCTCACTCTCCATCGCTCTCTCTCTCAAAAATAATAATTAATAATAATAATAATAAATAAATGGCAACGAACGTCACGAAACACAAAGAAAACCCCAGAAAAGACTCCCAACCGAAGGAAGGTTAAAGAGGTAAGACGGCCAAAGGCAGTACGTGATTCCACACGGGACCCGGTGGGGGGAAGAGGGGATCCAGCCATACGGAACGCCACTAGGACAAAGGACAAAGCGAGAGCACAAAGAATAGAGAAGATAACAGGACTGGGTCAACGTTCACCCAGGAGCGCTTGGTGGCTCTGCTGGGGTTACGTAAGAGAACATCCTCGTTCTTCGGAAACACCCGTCCGAGCGTCAAGGGCCAAGAAAGCACACGGCAACGTGGGCGGCTCAACGTGGGCGGCTCAACGTCTCCAGCGGCTTAAGAACAACAAAGAAAGGCGTGGGCGCAGGCTTCAGAACAACTGGCCCACTTTCCAGATGAGGCCACTGAGACCCACAGACAAGGACACCTTTTGCTCCACCGGCCCACAGAGAGAGAAAAGGGGGATGAAGGAGGAAACGTGGTCAAGTGTTAAAAGTTAGTGAATCGGGGGCGCCTGGGTGGCTCAGTCGGTTAAGCGTCTGACTCTTGGTCTCAGCTCATGTCTCGACCTCAGGGTCATGAGTTTGAGCTCCGTGTCGGGCTCTGCTTTGGGCGTGGAGCCTGCGTGGGATTCTCTCTCTCTCCTCCCTTTGCCCCCTCCCCCATTTGCATGCACACACGTGCGCTCTCTCTCTCTCTCTCTCTCTCTCTCAATATTAAAAAAAAAAAAAAATGGATGAATCTGGATAAAGATTTCTATTTTTGCCACTTCTCTAGAAACCCGAAATGTTTTCAAAAGAGCAAAGTCCAGCTGGCTCTGGGCCCACGCTGCCTGGATCTGCCCCGAGCTCTGTCCCTCTTGGCTGTGCAACCTGGAGTGAGTGACGCCCCCTCTCTGTGCCTCGCTTTCCGCTCGCACGACACAGACATCGGAATAAGAGCAACGCCCTCAGAGGCCAGTGGCGTCCCTCCTGAACAGGCGCGGGGGTGTTTCACGGCCAAGCTGCGTGCCAAAAGGTCTTAAATATTCTCCACATGGGGCGCCTGGGTGGCTCAGTCGGTTAAGCATCCGACTTCGGCTCAGGTCATGATCTCATGGTCTGTGAGTTCGAGCCCCGCATTGGGCTCTGTGCTGATGGCTCAGAGCCTGGAGCCTGTTTCAGATTCTGTGTCTCCCTCTCTCTCTGACCCTCCCCCGTTCATGCTCTGTCTCCCTCTGTCTCAAAAATAAATAAACGTTAAAAAAAAAAAAATATTCTCAACGTTACCCGCGCTTAGGGGGCTGGTTCAGGATTTAACGAGTCCACACGCAAAAGACGTGGAACGCTCCATCGATGTTAACTGTTAAATTTATGCCTCGTTCTCCCGGTTAATGTACAGGCCGCACAAAGCGAAAGAATACAGCTTCTCCCTTGTCTGTCTGCCCGTGGACACCTACCGGGGTGAGGCGGGGGCGGGGGCTGGTCCCTGTCTGATGCTGGGGACCTTGGCGACCGCACTGTGAGCGGACCCAGGGAGAGTGAGACGGGACCCTGTGCCCTAGGAAGAGGGCGCCCCTCCAGGGCCTGGACTGAGCCCCTGGGGCACAGAAAGAGCCTCATTCAAATGTGTCACATTGACAGCTGCACACCGGAAGCCCCAAGATACATCTGATTTACACAGTTACTTTCGTGGGCCAAATTCTAGAAAGCCAGAGAGCCGTTCTTTAAAAGGTTCCGGGTTCCCCACCTTTCTGGAAAGACTGGACCATCGATCCTGTAACAAGAAGCGAGCAAGCATCTGAGCCTTCTGGATGCAGAATCCAGGAACGAGAAACCCACGACCCCGTGGCAAACCACCCAAGTTCAAGCGAAATGAAAGCCGCAGGGGACACGCAAGCCAGCCGAGATTCTCAAGGCCTGTCTGCGGCCATCAGGGACGTTTCAACGGAGACCGCAACGAGGGGGCGCCTGGGTGGCTCAGCCGGTTGAGCACCTGACTCTTGACTTCGGCTCGGGTCACGGGCTCACGGTCCGCGGGTTCGAGCCCCGCGTCGGGCCCTGAGCTGACGGCGTGGAGCCCGCTTGGAATTCTCTCTCTCCTTCTCTCTCTCTCTCTCTCTGCCCCTCCCCGGCGTCCTCTCTCTGTACCACAACATACCCGTCAGAATGTCTAGAAAAGACTGACAATGACAAGCGATGACGAGGCTCTGTCTGGAGCCACGGGGATGCTCCTCCCTGCCGAGGGGGTGATGTGAACCGTCACGGCCTCTTGGAAAAAAGCGGTCTGGCAGTTTCAACTGAAGGGAAACACATTCTTCCCTGCCTTGGCCATGGCACCCCTAAGTATCTACCCGAGAGACGAGTGTGGGGCCACACAGACGTCAGTACACGAACAACGTTCCCAGCAGCTTCCTTGGTCGCAGCCAAATGCTGGAAACAACCCAAAGGTCCACCAGCGAGGGAACGGACAAACACACTGCGCTCCGCCTGGGCAACGGGACCCTGGCTCAGCGAGGCACAGAGACGGAACGGCGGACGAACCCACACCCTAGATGAATCTCCAGGTCACGATGCGCAAAGCAGACGCGAGAGGGTGACGTGCCAAGCGATTCTACGTACGTCAACTTCTGGAAAAGGCAAATCGAATCTGCTGTTACAGAAGGCAGATTTTACCACCTGAGCCCAGGAGGCAGGGAGGATCGATTGCAAGAAGGCAGGAGGGACCCTTGCGGTGACGCAGATTTTCTGTCCCGACTGGGAATGGTGCTATTTGTCAAAATGCATCCAGCAGCACTCTGAAAATGGATGTATCACACTGCGTAGAGATTGTGTCTCAATAAAGTTCGTTAACAACAACAACAACAACAACACCAGACTCTGACCAGTCTGTCTCCTTCTAATGCCAGCACCACTGCTTGCTGGCTGTGACTTGGGGTAAGTGTCTCCACTTCCCTGCCTCAGGGCCTTTGCACATGCTCTGTTGCCGGGAAAACCCTTCCTGCAGACAGCAACAGGGCTTGCCCCCTCACTTTCAGGTCTCTGCTCCAGTGTCACCTTTTCAGGGAGGGCTGGTCAAAAGGACCTCGCACACCACCAGCCCTCTCCTCCCACTCTCCCTATCTCCTTTTCTGCACAGCCCTCAGTTCCTTCTGAGGGTCCTATCATGGGTCCCCGCCCACCAGCAGGCCAGCTCCCCCAGGACAGAGGGCTTTGTGGTGTTCATGGCATAGCCCCCTCCTAGAATACTGCCCGGCACACGGAGGGCACTCGAAGTAACTGCTGGGTAAGTGAACAGAGGGATACACATTACCCCCATTTGGGGCTGTGAGCGGTAAAGACACTCGGCAAGTGTCTGATAAAGGACAGAAGGAGAGGGGCGCCTGGGTGGCTCCGTCGGTGAAGCGTCCGACTCCGGCTCCGGTCACGATCTCGCGGTTCGTGGGTTCGAGCCCCGCGGCCGGCTCCGTGCCGACAGCTCGGAGCCTGGAGCCTGCTTCCTAGTCTGTGTCTCCCTCTCTCTCCGCCCCTCCCCTGCTCGTGCTCGGTCTGTCTCAAAAGTAAATAATCATTAAAAAAAATAATAATAATTAAACAAAAAAGGACAGAAGGAGAAACCCCCAAGAGCAGATGGAAAGAAACACACTTCACGACCACTCGGGACAGTCCGTGGGGTGACGGCATGACCGAGGCCCTCCAGGAAACCCAGACTTCACCCCCTGAATCACAGGGGGGGCAAGCAGGATTGGGGGGTTCTGTACAGGACGACGACTCCGTGGAGACCAAGCACCGTGCGCTAAGAAACCCCGGGCCCGGATTGGAAACAGAGCGGATCGGAAACAGATCGCAATTCACAACGGCCGCGCCCGCTCCCGCCCTCCCCCATGACAAGACCCTCAACGACATCAGACATCGGGGGCCGCTGCAAAGCAAAACCATAATGAGATGCCAGTTCACACCCACTGGGATGATTATAATAAGAAAGGTAGAGAAACCAGGGTCCTCACGGCTCGGCGGTGGGAATGCCGAACGTTGCAGCCGCTGGAGAAAACATCTGGCCGTTGGTTCCTCGGGAAGGCAACAAGAGAGTTAGCGGGTGACCCAGCAAAACGAAACTGTGTGTCCACACGAATGTGAATTGTACAGTCAATATTCACGGAGGCACAGCGGGCCGGAAAGCAGAAACGCCACAAATGCTCGTCAGCTGATGTGCGCAGAAACCAAAGTGCAGATCGGTTATGGTGGAATATTATTCAGCCGTAAAAAGGGGGGGGGCGCCTGGGTGGCTCAGCCAGGGGAGCGTCCAAGTCTGGACTGCAGCTCAGGTCACGATCCCAGGGTCATGAGATCGAGCCCCGCCCGCGGTGAGCTCCATGCTAATAGCGTAGAGCCTGTTTAGGATTCTCTCTCTCTCTCTCTCTCTCTCTCTCGCTCCCTGCCCCTCCCCCGCTGGCACGCAGGCACACGCTCTCCCTAAATAAATACAAAAATTAAATTAAAAAAAAACAAAAAAGGAACGCAGCCCGGATCCATGCTACCGCGTGAATGAACCTCGAAAACACCACGCTCCGCGGAGGAGGCCAGATAAAAAAGACCGCACGGGGCAGGAATCCGTTTGTACGAAATCTCCAGAACAGAGGCAAATCTACAGAAAGGGCACATCCAGCACCTCCAGGAGCTCACAGGGGAGAAGACAGGACTTGGGGAAACGGGGGCACGGCCGATGCGTACGGGTTTCTCTCTGCGGCGAGCAAATGTTCCAGAATCCCACAGTGGTGATGGCCACACAACCCTGTGACTGCCTGTACTAAAACCCACTGAACGGCACGCGAATTTTAGGGCACGTGAGTTACATCTCCGTTTGTTAAAAATGTAACCAAAAAAAAAAAAAAAAAACCTAAAGAACAAAAAAATGAATAAAAACCCCACATCCAGCGGGGCACCTGGCTGCCTCAGTCAGTAAAGCATGCAACTCTTGATCTCAAGGTCATGAGTTCAAGCCCACGTGGCGGGGTAGAGATTACTTGAAGAACAAATGAACAGGGGCACCTGGGTGGCTCAGTCGGTTGAGCGACCGGCTTCCGCTCAGGTCACGATCTCGCAGTTCGGGAGTTCGGGGCCCCGCGTCGGGCTCTGTGCTGACGGCTCGGAGCCCGGAGCCTCCTTCGGATTCTGTGTCTCCCTCTCTCTCTCTCTCTCTCTCTGCCCCTCCCCTGCTCACGCTCTGTGTCTGTCTCTCTCTCAAAAATAAACATTAAAAAAAAAAAAAAAAAAAAGAACAAATTTCAAACGCACATCCCTTGATGATACCCAATGACTCTAAACTTTCTTAGGTATGATAATGTCATCGTGCTCACGCAGGAAAACACTAATTTTTGTTCTTTACACACATACTTAAGCGTGTAGAGTTTAAAGGACAGGAGACCGGGGATTTGTTTTAAGAATCCTTCAACAACAACAACAAAACACAGATCAATAAAGCAAGTGTGGCCAAATCTTGGATGTAGGGGGAACTGGGGATACGAGTAACAGAGGTTCGCTATACTGCTCGTCTCCCACTTTAAGGTGTATTTGGAAATCTTCGTAATTTTTTTTTTTTTTTTTAACACACACGCCTTCGTCCCAGCAAGTCTAACTCCGGCATTTTAACTCACAGGTCTACTCACCCACACACAGATCAACAACTGTACCGTCACTCGTTGTAGCCTTGTTTGTAAGAGACCAGAGCTAACCTAGGTGTCCAGGGAAAGGGCACTGGTTCACTAAGTTAGGGTCCTCCGATGGAACACCATGCAGCTGTGAAAGGCCCTGCGGTCGATAAGTTAGAGCCTCCAGGATATGTTATTAAAAAAAGAAGGCGGGGGGACGCCTGGGTGGCTCGGTCGGTTGAGCGTCCGACTTCGGCTCAGGTCATGATCTCACAGTGTGTGGGTTCGAGCCCCGCATCGGGCTCTGTGCTGATGGCTCGGAGCCCGGAGCCCGCTTCGGATTCTGTGTCTCCCTCTCTCTCTGCCTGCCCTCCCCCCGACTCGTGCTCTGTCTCTCTCTCTCTGTCAAAAATAAATAAACATTAAAAAAAAAAATTAAAAAAAAAACAAAGGGTAGAGGGGTGCCTGAATGGCTCAGTCATTTAAGCGTCTGACTCTTGATTTCGGCTCAGGCCATGATCTCACGGCTTGTGAGTTCGAGCCCCGCGTCGGGCTCTGTGCTGACGGCTCAGAGCCTGGAACTTGCTTTGGATTCTGTGTCTGTCGCCCTCTGTCTCTGCCCTTCCCCTGTTCATGCACTGTCTCTCTCAAAAATAAATAAACACTAAAAAAAAAAAAAAAAAAAAAAAAAAAGTGCCCATGTGCGTGCACCGGTGTGTTTAAGGCCTACACATGCACAGAACATCTCTTTGGAAAGAAACCTAAAACTATAATCATTTTACCTCTAGAAAGAGGGGAGCTGGGAGCTGGGGGACAGAGGGAGACTTTTCACTAGAAATCTCTGATACCATTTGAGGTTGTTTTTTTTTTCAATTTTTTTTTTAATGTTTCTTTATTCTTGAGACAGAGACAGAGCGTCAACAGGGGAGGGGCAGAGACAGAGGGAGACACAGAATCTGAAACAGACTCCAGGCTCCGAGCCATCAGCACAGAGCCCGACGTGGGGCTCGAACCCACGAACCGTGAGATCATGACCTGAGCTGAAGTCGGACGCTTAACCGACCAAGCCACCCAGGTTCCCCTACACGTAATTTTTTTAAGCCCCAAAGAAAAGCTGTTTCCCAACCTGCACCGAGCTCAGGCCAGGGCCTTCCTGCTGGGAGGACAGAAACGACCCAGAGGCCTGCCCAGGGCTCCCTGGGAATGATTTCCAGACTCATACGCCCTTGGCTGAGGCTGGGGAGAGGGAGATACATACAATACAGAAGGAGCTGGAGGAAGAGAAAGGAGAAGGGGGAGGAGGGAGAGTGAGGGGGAGGAGGGAGCCAGGGAGGAGGGGAAGGGGGAGGCTTGTGGAACAAAGCAAGACAGGCCTGGGCAGGAACCCGCTGGAAAGGCCAGCCCCCACCTCGACAGAAGAAACGGCCACCAAGGAGCCTTATTCCTAAGCGACCAAGGCTGGAAACGAACCCAAATGCCCATCAACTGACGAAGGGACAGAGAAAATATGATAGACCCACACAACGGAATGTTATTCGGCCATAAAAAGGGGTGCGGTGCTGGGACATGCCCCACAGCGCGGGTGAACCTTGAAAACACCACGCTGAGGGAAAGCAGCCAGGCACAGCGCGCAGGACTCCGTGGGTAGGAAACTTCCAGAAGAGGCAGACCCGCAGAAATGGAAAGCAGATGAGCAGCTGCCAGGGGCTGGGGGCGGGGGCGGGAACTAGGTACAGCGTTTCCTTCTGGGTGATGAAAATGTTCTAGAACTAGACTGTGGTCACAGTTGCACAACTCTGTGAATACATTAAGAAAACCACTGAATTGTACCCTTTAAAAAAGGAGACATTCGTGGCATGTAAATATCTCCAATCTTAAAAAGAAAATGGAAAAAGAGAAAAACCACACACAACAGGAATGGAACAAGCGATAAGATACGACCGTATGGATGGAGCTGAAAACCATCACGGTGGGGGGCGCCTGGGTGGCTCAGTCGGTTGGGCATCTGACTCCTGATTTCGGCTCAGGGCACGATCTCACAGTTCATGAGTTCGAGCCCCGCGTTGGGTTCTGAGCTGACAGTGCGGAGCCTGCTTGGGATTCTCTCTCTCTCTCTCTCTCTCTCTCTCTCTCTCTCTCTTAGTGGTTCGCCAGAAGCTGAGAGTTGGGGGAATGGGTATGGTGTTTCTCATACTGGGGCGATGAAAACGTTCTGGGACTGGATAGCGGTAAATATCCTAGAAACCACTGGATTGAATACTTCACCTTTTTTTTTTTTTTTTTTTTTTATGGGGGCGCCTGGGTGGCTCAGTCAGTTGAGCGTCTGACTTCGGCTCAGGTCATCATCTCACGGTTCGTGGGTTCCAGCCCCGCGTCGGGCTCTGTGCGGACCGCTCAGAGCCTGGGGCTGCTTCGGATTCTGTGTCTCCCTCTCTCTCTGCCCCTCCCCCGCTCGCACCCTGTCTCTCGCTCAAAATAAACAAACATTAAGGGGCGCCTGGGTGGCTCAGTCGGTTAAGCGTCTGACTTCAGCTCAGGTCACGATCTCGTGGTCCGTGAGTTCGAGCCCCGCGTCGGGCTCTGGGCTGATGGCTCCGAGCCTGAAGCCTGCTTCCGATTCTGTGTCTCCCTCTCTCTCTGCCCCTCCCCTGTTCATGTTCTGTCTCTAAAATAAATAAACATTAAAAAAAAAAAATTTTTAAAAAAAATTTTTTTTATTCCCCTCCACACCCATTGTGGGACTTGAGCTTGCAACCCTGAGACCTAGAGTCAGGTGCTCCGCTGACTGAGCCAGCCAGGCACCCCTGTACACGTTAAAGTGGATGAATTCTACGGTATGCGAATTATGTGTCAATAGAGGCTGTTTAAAAATTTTTTTTTTTTTAATTTTTTTTTTTTTTTCAACATTTATTTATTTTTTTTGGGACAGAGAGAGACAGAGCATGAACGGGGGAGGGGCAGAGAGAGAGGGAGACACAGAATCGGAAACAGGCTCCAGGCTCTGAGCCATCAGCCCAGAGCCTGACGCGGGGCTCGAACTCACGGACCGCGAGATCGTGACCTGGCTGAAGTTGGACGCCCAACCGACTGCGCCACCCAGGCGCCCCGAGGCTGTTTAAAATTTTAAGCGAGAAAAAAAACCCAAAACACGAAAAGGAAACGGGTCACGTGGCCCGGCCTCGCGCCCCCCAGCCCCCCCCACCTGACTCTCCATCCCAACCTGCACGTTCCGGGCATTTCCTCTCAGCACGGCCCCCCGAACCTCACAAACACACAGGCCTGACGAAGAATGACACGACCAGGACCCCCGCCCCCAGTCCTGGTTGTGTTCCCAGGGACCCCCGCATGATGCAGTGGGTCCCCCCGGACCATCCTGGGCTGGGCAGGGGAGCCACGCGGGTGGACGCCAAGTTCTGGCCTCAATTTCTCCCTCCAGCTTCTCCCTCCAACCCGGCCAAGCCAAAAATGGGCAAGAGGACACAGAAACCACAGAGGACTGTGAAATGTGCTAGGTTTGTAGCGTTTCCTAAGCGCACGATGCCAATTTCGGAAGCGTAAATACCTGTGGAGTTCCACGAAACAAAACACAGAAACATCTCTACTTCGGGGCGCCGGGGTGGCTCCGTCGGTGAAGCGTCCGACTCTTGATTTCAGCTCGGGCCATGATCTCACGGCTCATGAGATCAAGCCCCACATCGGGCTCTGCAGTGACAGCACGGAGCCTGGCTGGGATTTTCTCTCCCTCTCTCTCTGCCCCTCCCCTGCTCTCTCTCTCAAAATAAAAAAATTTTTTTTTAATTTTTTTTTTTTTACGTTTATTTATTTTTGAGACAGAGCATGAACGGGGGAGGGTCAGAAAGAGAGGGAGACACAGAATCTGAAACAGGCTGCAGGCTCTGAGCACAGAGCCCGATGCGGGGCTCGAACTCACGGACTGTGAGATCATGACCTGAGCCGAAGTCGGATGCCCAACCGACCGAGCCACCCAGGCGCCCCTCAAAATAAAAATTAAAATAAAAAAAAAAACAAAAAACACAACCAGCCCCCTTGAGGGATGGGACCAGAGGGCACCCCCCCCCCCCCCAGGAGACCCCCCGCCCCCATCCATCACCACCTGCTCTCTGCGGTGCCTCAGGAGGTTAAGTTCGTGAGAGGTGAGGTCTCGGTCCAGTATTAAGGAGGAAGGCAGGAATAACCACAGTGTTCACAAGCGATTCTTTTTCCACAGAGCTCCTGGGAAGGGCTTTCCAGGCTCCAGTTTAATTTGGGGTTTATTACTATTTTTTTTAATGTTTATTTTGAGAGAGAGAGAGAGAGAGAGGCAGAGACAGAATCCCAAGCAGGCTCCATGCTGTCAGGCCCAGAGCTCGACACGGGGCTCGATCTCACAAACCGCGAGATCACGACCTGAGCTGAAACCAAGAGTCGGACGGTCAACGGACTGAGCCACCCAGGCGCCCCTCCAGGCTCCAGTTTTTCTGCCTCCTGGTGGACCCCCGCCTTGCCCTTCCGATACAACACCCCGTGCTTTCCCACTGGGCACAGAGAAAAAAAAAACCGAAATCATATTTAGTGAGTACCTACTGTGCCCCAGGCCCTGGGAGACCCCTCAGTAAAGACGCCCGTCATACATTAATCAGTGAACAAGTTGGTCCATAATGTGGTATCACCTAGTGGTAAAAGGCTAGGAGGAGATCATAATAAAGGAGAGAGGTTTCGATTTTCAAATAGGGTCCTCGAGGGGCGCCTGGGTGGCTCAGGCAGTTAGCCGTCCGGCTTCGGCTCAGGTCACGATCGCACGGTTCAAGCGTTTGAGCCCCGCTTCAGGTCCTCCGTCCCCTTCTCTCTGCCCACCCCTCGCTTGCGCTCTGCCTCTCAGAATACACTTTAAAACACAAATAAAATAGGGCACTTGGTAGAGGTGACACTGAAGCAGAAGTTGGAATGAAGTAAGGAGAGAGCCATGCAAATACATCGCGGGGGGTAAAAAGCATCCCAGGCTGAGGGAACAGTGGGTGCAAAGGCCCTGAGGCGGGAAAGTGCCTGATTGGCCCCAAGGAACAACCAGATCATTGTTTGGTGGGCACAGGGCGTTAGAAATCATGTCGGAGAGACAGTGGGGTGGGGAAGAGGCAAGGGCGGCCTGTGGATTTTGCTCTAAGCGTGTTAACCTTCGGTACTGCCTTCTCAAACTGCGGTTGGGATCTGTGGGTCGTTGAGGTGGTCTTCTCAGGAGTCTAGAAGCTGCCTAAACAGTTCAAGTAAAATAGCTAATCCACACACCGTGGCCCCTAGTACTGAGTCCCTGCCATCCAGTCCACCGGCCGTGCCGGCATCTATGAATACACGTCCACTGTGGCGAAGGCTGTCGTGTGTTCTCCCCGAGCCATTCTCTTTTCCCCGTAGGCACAGTGTGGGACTACATTTCCCAGCATGCCTTGCAGCTTAGGGGAGGACAGAGCCAAAAGAGGGGAGGAGTCTGGTTCCTCAATCCCTCCCATGAGGCTGCCCCACCAGAAACACCCTCACTGGTCTATGACACGGGCAAGAAAAAAAAATTTTTATCCTATCGAGCCACTGAGAAGAAAGGACTTATTTGTCGCAGCAGCTGGCCTGACCCGCGCTGACTCGCACACCCCCCAAACTGGTCCACTGGGCAGCCGGCTCGAATGAAGGACCTTTCGCAGAAGTTCCAGGAAGGGAAGAGAGGAGGGGGGCACAAGAGGCGTGTGCCCAACTGAGAACGTCCCACCTCGAAGCATCAGGGCCGGCAGCCGGGGCCAGAGATTCAGCGCCCACGAAACGTCCTCAGCCGTTGTCAAGTTCGTATCGTGAAAAGAAATGCCAGCAACGTGATCGAGGCTCAGCCTGCACCCCCAGCCCAATACCCCACCCAGGAGGAGGGCCTCAGCTTACACATCACCATTACCGCACACAAGGTACTGGCCTTCCCGACGACACCACGCAGAGCCGAAACCCAGAGCCGCTAGCCTGACGACGGGAACCGCGGGTCACCGCACGCCTGCCGGGTGGGCGTTTAAATGCTCAGTTTGGACATGAGCCCCTAGAGATGGGAGCCTCGCACAGAAACTCAGTGAGGGCAAGGACAGTACCTGGTACATGGTAGGTACATAGGAAACACCTGCTAATAAATGGACGAGCGGCTACTATTTCCCCCTTTCACACAAGAGGCAAGGAGGCTCAGAGAGGGAGCATCACTGGCCTGAGGTCGCCCCGCAAATGGGTGAGGGTACCAGGTTTGAGGTCCAGATCCAACCCCCGAGCAGTGACCCCGCTTACTCTGCCAGCCAGGTCCTCATGTCCCTCCCCCCCCCCCCACCCAATCCCCACCCAGTACACTTTCTTTTTTTTTTTTTTTTTTTTCCAACGTTTTTTTCTTATTTTATTTTTGGGACAGAGAGAGACAGAGCATGAATGGGGGAGGGGCAGAGAGAGAGGGAGACACAGAATTGGAGACAGGCTCCAGGCTCCGAGCCATCAGCCCAGAGCCTGACGCGGGGCTCGAACTCACGGACCGCGAGATCGTGACCTGGCTGAAGTCGGATGCTTAACCGACTGCGCCACCCAGGCGCCCCCCCAGTACACTTTCTTTCAGCTCATTCACACCCTCCCAAGTTCCCGGTTCACAAAGTGTTCATCCATTCGGCAATTAAGGACTGAGACCCGTGCATGCGGGACTCTGTTCTAGAAGCTGGAGGGACAGCCGTGAACAAAACGAAGATCCTTGTTTGCTCAAAGCTTACGCTCTTTTTTTTTTTTTTTTAAGTAGGCTCCATGCAGAGCTTGAACTTCATGACCCTGAGATCAAGACCTGAACTGGGATCAAGAGTCAGATGCCTACCCGACTAAGCCACCCAAGTGCCCCAAAGCGTACCCTTTGGACGACGATAGGGACGGAGGCAGAAAGAACAGCAATGTGATGTATTATACCAAATCTCTGCAAATATTTAACTTCCCTGTATTTAATTTCTATTAGATAAAAACCTAACATGCATTATAAATTGTATTCGGACATGTCCAATTAGAAATGCTATTATGCATAGCGTTATGTGTGAATATTGAAGATATTTGCAAATATAAAATATGGATATATAAAAAAATCGATATAAATGTAACATAGATGGGACGTCAGAAGTTGCTAAGTGATATGGAGGAAAAGCAGAGAGAGAGAGGACAAGGGGTTTTGTCCGATTTTAAGTAGGGTGATAATCCCTGGTTCGCTCCCGGGTTTCGGCACCAAAACAAGAAACAAAAACAAATAGGGTGATAAAGGCAGGCGTGGGAGAGGAGGGGAGGGAGCCATAGAGCAGGAGGACAAGCAAGTACAAAGGTCCTGAGGTGACCACGTATCTGATTTGAGGAAGGAAGCCAGTGCGGCTGAAGCACAGGGAGTGATGGTGAGTAGTCAGTGGCTACGTGGAAAGTCAGGGACCAGAGAGTATATAATAACCACCAAAAGGTAGAAACAAGCCGAGTGCCCATCAAGAGAAGAAAGGATAAACAAAATGTGCTCTGCCCGCGCTATGGAGCATTACTCAGCCTTAGGAGACCATGAAATTCTGATCCACGCTACAGTACTGACGAACCTTGAAAACATCACGCGCAGTAAAATACCCCAGACCACGAAAGGACAAAGATTGTACGATTTCACTCATATGAGGCACCTACAATAGGTAAGTTGGTAGAGACAGAGAAGTAGATCAGAGGTTACCAGGAGCAGCGAGTGACTGTTGCATGGGCACGGAGTTTCTGTTTGGAATGATGGGAACGTTCTAGAAACGGACCGTTGGATGGGCACGGACTTTCTGTTTGGAATGACGGGAACATTCTAGAAACGGACCATTGAATGGGCACGGACTTTCTGTTTGGAATGATGGGAATGTTCTAGAAACGGACCATTGTATGGGCACAGACTTTCTGTTTGGAATGATGGGAACGTTCTAGAAACGGACCAGTGGATGGGCACAGAGTTTCTGTTTGGAATGATGGGAAAGTTCTAGAAACGGACGTTGAATGGGCATGGACTTTCTGTTTGGAATGATGGGAATGTTCTAGAAACGGACCATTGGATGGGCATGGACTTTCTGTTTGGAATGATGGGATGGGAATGTTCTAGAAACGGACCGTTGGATGGGCACGCACTTTCTTTTTTTTTTTTTTTAATTTTTTTTTTTTTTAACGTTTATTTATTTTTGAGACAGAGAGAGAGCATGAACGGGGGAGGGTCACAGAGAGAGGGAGACACAGAATCTGAAACAGGCTCCAGGCTCTGAGCTGTCAGCACAGAGCCCGACGCGGGGCTCGAACCCACGGACCGTGAGATCATGACCTGAGCCGAAGTCGGACGCTTAACCGACCAAGCCACCCAGGCGCCCCATGCACTTTCTGTTTGGAATGATGGGAACGTTCTAGAAATGGACCGTTGAATGGGCACGGAGTTTCTGTTTGGAATGATGAGAACGTTCTAGAAACGGACCAGTGGATGGGCACGGAGTTTCTGTTTGGAATGATGAGAACGTTCTAGAAACGGACCATTGTATGGGCACAGAGTTTCTGTTTGGAATGATGAGCATGTTCTGGAAACAGACTGTTGAATAGGCACAGACTTTCTGTTTAGAATGATGGGAATGTTCTAGAAACGGACCAGTGGATGGGCACAGAGTTTCTGTTTGGAATGATGAGAATGTTCTAGAAACAGACCGTTGAATGGGCACGGACTTTCTGTTTGGAATGATGGGAACGTTCTAGAAACGGACCGTTGAATGGGCACGCACTTTCTGTTTGGAATGATGAGAATGTTCTGAAAACGGACCATTGGATGGGCACGGAGTTTCTGTTTGGAAAGATGGGAACGTTCTAGAAACGGACCGAGGTGATAATCGCACAACGCTGTGAAGGTACTTGGTCCCACCGAAGTGTACACATAAAAAAAGGTGAAAATGGCCAATTTTATCATCATTTACGCGCACAGCTGATGCTACGCTCGCGTTGTGCTTGACGGATCAGGCACTGCTGTAAAAGCCGTATGTGTCGGGTGCCTGGGGGCTCAGTCAGTTAAGTAAGCATCGGACTCTTGATCTGGGCTCGGGTCATGATCTCACAGTTCGTGAGTTCGAGCCCCACATGGGGCTCTGTGCTGACAGTGTGGAGCCCGCCTGGGATTCCGTCTCTCCTTCTCTCTGCCCCTCACCTGCTTGTGCTCTCTCTCTCTCTCTTTCTCTCTCAAAAATAGATAAACTTAAAAAAAAAAAAAAGATGACAGGGGCTTGGTTTGGGTGTGGGGAGCTCGGCGGTGGACACATGAAATCTGGGGTGCCCGGCAGGCAAGGCGGTGGGGAGTTCACAAAGTGCCAGAGACCAAGGGGAGAGGGAAGACGCTCCCGCACCCCTGCCCCGCGTGCCCGCCCTTCCTCCCTCTACCTGCCATCTTCGGGGCCTGGCCTCTCTCCCTCTCCCCGCTCCCACCACTCTGCAGCTGGCCCCAACACAGACTTCAGGCTCGCGGCTTTCGGAGAGCCGGTTTCCAGAAGCCTCGCCGCCCACTCGTGCCGCCCCCTACCCGGCGGCTTCCTCGCCCGCAGACCCCGTCGAGGCCTGACCCGGCGGTTCATCAGAGCCGTCGAGCGACGAACAGAGGACGGAAGTAGCAAATGGAATCTAGCAGCGTGCCGGAAGATGCCAAACGGGGCGTGAGACGCACAGGTCTCGATCCTTCCTTCAAAGCCCTTGGAAGGGGCGGCGGGGGAGGGCGTGCTCCAAAATGCAGCTCTCCTGCTGGGTGGCTCAGTCAGTTAAGCGTCCGACTTGGGCTCAGGTCATGAGCTCGCGGTTCGTGGGTTCGAGCCCCGGGCCTTAAACGTTGCCCAAAGCTTGGGTCAAGCCCCTCGGGTCGCCCCGCTCTGACGCGGATTCCCCCCGGCTTACCCTGGTGATAATCTAGTAACAATAATCCGTATGCTCTCTGCCTTCCTGTGAAATTCTCCCGACAAAGCCCCATAAGGGAGGTACTATTATTTTAGTCCTCAGGTGCACCCCAAAGTGCCCCACACTGATGGGGCGCCCGCACACGGGGGGCCCCAGACCGATACCGTGGGTCTCCTGATCCAGCTAGCCCTAACGCCACCCGGGACGTGCCAGACCCCCTCCCCGATCTAGAATATCCTCTCCCCTCTCCTTTTTCGGTTCCTGTGAAAGCTTCTCCTTCCTTGGCGCTCAGAGGCAGCTCCAGAAGCTTGCCCTGGGACTCGAGGACCGAGAATCACGTAAGCAGCAGGACCGGGGCCGTTTGTCACCAGTGTCCCCAGGGTCCGGCATGGGCCTGGCACCGAGCAAGCCACTCAATCCTGGCGGCTGTCTGCAAGGGGTGAGAGTGGGTAAAGCCTTTCTGGAATGCAATCTGGCAGGGCTCACCCAAACCTAAATGCACGCTTCCTCCTGCCTTAGCAATTCCTCTTCTAGGAATCTGGCCGCCAGAAACGCTCTTACACAAGTGACGGGAGGTGTGGATACAAAAATGTTAGGTCGGTCACTCCCCAGCTCAAAAGCCTCCCATGGCTCCCACCTTATTAAGAACCGAAGCCCAAACCCCAAAGATGCGGGACGGAAAGTCCAGAGCAACCAAGAGATGGTGAGATTCAGCGAATAACGGAGAGAAGGGGAGTTGCTAAAATGCTCATTTAATCTAGCGGCATCGGTTGGGCATCAGCCTCTTGGTTTCGGCTCAGGTCACGATCTCACGGTTTGTTAGATTGGGCTCCGCAGCAGGCTCTGCGCTGACAGCTCAGCGCCTGCTTGGGATTCTCTCCCCCCCCCCCCCCCCCCCGCCCCGCTCTGCCCCTCCCCCACTCTTGCACGCATGCTCTCTCTCTCTCTCTCTCTGAATAAACATTTTTTAAAAATAAAATAAAATAGGGGCGCCTGGGTGGCTCAGTCAGTTGAGCGTCCGACTTCGGCTCGGGTCGTGATCTCGCGGTTTGTGAGTTCGAGCCCCGCGTCGGGCCCTGTGCTGACAGCTCGGAGCCCGGAGCCTGCTTCGGATTCTGTGTCTCCCTCTCTCTCTGCCCCTCCCCTGCTCGTGCTCTCTCTCTCTCTGTCTCTCAAAAATACATAAACCAAAGGAAAGAAAAATTTTTAAAAATAAAACAAAATTAAAAAGTCACAGGGATGAAAAGTACGACACAGGGAATCCGGTGAATAATATTATAGTAACTTCGTACAGTGACTACACTTCCCGCGATGGACATCTTGCAATGCACAGAACGTCAAATCACCGAGTCGTACTCGTGTATGATGACGTTCGTATGACATCATGTGTCGACCGCATCTCAATTGGACAAAAAAGGTCTGGGTAAATAGATAAAAGTAAGGTACAGAAGGGGCACCTGGGTGGCTCAGTCGGTTAAGCGTCCGACTTCAGCTCAGGTCACGATCTCGCAGTCTGTGAGTTTGAGCCCCGCGTCGGGCTCTGTGCTGACCGCTCAGAGCCTGGAGCCTGTTTCAGATTCTGTGTCTCCCTCTCTCTGACCCTCCCCTGTTCATGCTCTGTCTCTCCCTGTCTCAAAAATAAATAAAACGTTAAAAATTAAAAAAAAAAAAAAAGTAAGGTACAGAAGAACCCACATAGTACGTGCGACCAAACAGAGAAAACGTACACGTGGAAAAGAGCCGCTGAATGAGCCCCCAAATCCTCATCGGGTCCCTTGTGGCGAGGGAATTAAGGCAGGGTGGGGGGCAGCGCAAAGGCGACCCCAGTGTTACAAGCCTTTCGTCTTTCTTCCTTGTGTAATCATTCGTACCCACCCGCCCTCAAATGGGCAACCCCCAAAGCAAAGAGGTTAAGGAATCTTGTTCTAGCCTCGGCGCCCCGAGCCTCCATTCCACTCGCAGGGCCCTGGAAATAACTCAGAAACAGTCTGACACCCACTCTACACCGTGTTACTCAAGTGCGTGCCCCCCCACCCCCACCCCAAAGCAGCAGCGGCCTCACCGGGGCAGAGGGTCACAAATGCACCTGCCCCGGGCCTCCCGACTTTGAACTCGCCATTCAGGTTTGAGAAACTGTTGATCTATACAGCACAGCCCAACCCGTCTGCACCGGCAGGTACAGGCTAAAGGCTGCTTAGCGATAATAAGAACAAGAGGGGCGCCTGGCGGGGGCGGGGCTCAGTCCGACACCGGCTCAGGTCACGATCTCCCCGTTTGTGAGTTCGAGCCCCGCGACGGGCTCTGTGCTGACAGCTCGGAGCCTGGAGCCTGCTTCGGAGCCTGCCCTCTCTCTCTTTCTGCCCCTTCCCCCCTCCTCAAAAAAAAATAAACATTAAAGAATTTAAAAAAAAAATAGCAACCACAGACACAGTGAGAGCACCTAGCGTTCACCACGCACTTATTATGCGCCATCTGACAACGTGTGATCTCAAGGAGACTCCAGTCCCACCAGGAGGCTATTTCAGATCTATGACCCCGTGTCTCCAATTCCAACCTCCAAAGGGCTCTAAAAACCACCCTCCTCCTTTTTCCCTGCACTCAGGGGCACAGCCGGCCCGCACGCAGTGACTGTCCTTCAGGGTCCCTCTCTTCCGCGTCAACAGCCGCAGATCCATGCAGCAGCAGAAATGTCTGCTTCCAGAAACTTCAGCCTGTGCGGGGAGGGGGGACGGGGAGCCGGCCGCCTGGCCGGGGGTGTTCGCGTTCTGAATTTCCAGACACCTCCAAGGTGCTTCAGTTGACATGTGACGTCACCTAGCCTCCAAGGCGAAGGCCTCCGGTTCCCCCTCGTTCACGGATGGGGAAACTGAGGCTGAGAGGGCTGCGGTGGGGGGGGGGGAGGAGGGGACCCTGGCTCCGAGCTCCACAGGTGGCTCCAAGCCAGCTCCGCCTGTCTGGAGTCCTGACACCCCCCCCCCCCCCCCCCCCCCGCAGGCTGACTCATTTCAGCTCTCGGCTCCCAAACACATCCGCCGTCTGGAGGAAGCTGGGGCGGCCTCCTCGGTTATGTTAATGAAGACACAACACTGGGTAAAAAGGGAAAGAGGGAGGGAGGTACGGTGCCCTGCCGAGCCGGAGCCTCCAATCGCTCAGCGAAGGCCCAAGCTGGATCCCAGGGCAAACCGGGGTAAGGGAGTAGGGGTGTGGGGGTGGAGGGCCGCTTCCGGGACCGTGGGCTTGCTCGTCTTGGACCCCGTAAGCAGGAAGCAGCAGGGTTCACGGCTGAAAACCTGGGCCGTGGGAGCCAGACCATGGTGGGGGGTGGGGGGGAGTGCGGGGAGAATCCCCACTCTGCCATTTAGCGGCTGTGTGACTCTGGGCAAGTGACTTGACTGCTCTGTGCCTCCTGTTTCCTCATCTGTAAAACGGGGATGCTCAGGCATCCACCTCCGAAATGCTTTCTGCGGAACGAGCTTGTAAAGAGCTTGTAAAGAGCCTAGACGGGCACCGGGGACCGTGTCGGCTGTCACTACAGTCACAGTCTGCGTAAAGCTCGTAACAGGACCCACGACCGCCCCAGAAATCCCTCGCCAAATGCTGGGACGCAGAGCCCGGCGTATGGTTCTCTGGGGCAAGGTCTGTGGCCTCTGAGCAGGTTCCCAAAAGGACCTAAAGTAAACCTTTTTCTCCCACATGCGCGTAAGACCTCAGCCCCAAAGAAATAAAAGGCGACCTTTCCAGGCAGGCTGGACAGGGCTGCCAAAGCTCGCCCTCCCCCACCAGCTGGCAACACGACAGCCACCCTGTGCCCCGCCCCAGGCCTCCCTCTCCTCCTGTCCCCAAGCAGCCCCACGCGGTCCCCGCCAAACTCCGTCCCAACCTCACGGACACCTTCCTTCTGCCCTCACACCCGCCTCCCAACCTGCGAGGAAACCTCACTCCTGAGCCCAACCCGGTACCAACCCCTCCTGCTCTTCTAGAATCTTCCTTCGCTCCTTTCCTCTTCTCTCCTGGGCCCCCCCCCAGCCTGCTCAGATCCTAAAAAACCGAACCACTGTAGCGTTCGTCTCGCAATCCACGAAAAGGTCACGCAGCCCTTGCTGGTTCAAGAAATACCGATTACAGCCTCCTCGTTAAGTCAGGTCCTGGGGGTAAATCCTAACAAGGACACGAGCCCGGTGGAGTGAAGGAAGTAGGACAGGGTTGTCGGGGAAGGCTTCCTGGAGGAGGGGGTATTCAAGCGGAGGCCTGCCGGAGACAGGAAGGAGCTGTAGGGTAAAGGTGGGGAGGCAGGAACAGAGAAGGCAAGGCGAAAGGTCACGGACAGTCGGGTTTTGTCGGAGGAGGTGACGGCAGGCCTACCTGTAGGCAGGCACTAGGGAGCCAAAGAGTGTAGTAAGAGCTTATTATTTTTTTTTAACCTCTGGCTGCCAAGAGCTGTCTTCCTTCTTTTCCCCCTCCCTCCCTCCCTCCCTCCCTCCCTTCCTGCCTTCCTTCCTCCCTCCCTCCCTCCCTTCCTCCCTCCCTCCCTCCCTCCCTTCCTCCCTTCCTCCCTTCCTCCCTTCCTCCCTCCCTCCCTTCCTCCCTTCCTCCCTCCCTCCCTTCCTCCCTTCCTTCCTTCCTTCCATGATCCCATCGTCTCACATTCCAGTGGGGCTCCCAGCCCTACCCACCCATCAAACCCGCCAAGTCCCCCTTCAAGTCCATTGAAGCTAAGACCTTTCTGGAAACTCCCTCCCTTTGCTCCTGAGATGCTGACCATGCCTGATGTCGGGGCCGATTCTCGAGGCTCTCGCCTGTCCTGTCCCTGGGGAACTGTCCTCACCCCCTGGGGCTCAGCGCTGAGTGTCAGTTACCGCTCAGTGTCGCTCGTGACCCCGACAGTTCAGCCACCCACCCTACATCTGTCTCCCCTCGGCATCTATCCACCGTCCCCGAAGGACGCCCTACCCGTCTCGAGAGGGGACCGGCACATACCCAGTTGCTCAGGCCGATGACCCTGGCACAACACATCCACACACGTACCAACCACTGTGCCTTCTCTGCCGGGAATGGCCTTGAGCCCAAAGCCTGCCCCCAGAAACCCCCTCCCCCGGGAAGCCTGGCCTGACGCCCCAACAGACTCCAGAGGCAATACCTCCTCCAGACCTCCACCAGCTCAGCGGGTACCCCCGAGATAAGGATCTCACCAGGCAGGGAGGATGAGTGTGTTTCTGGCTTCCTTCCCTCGCCTGTCCCTGAGGGCAGAGCTCTGAGGCCGGGTGCACAGGAGGCCCACTGCCACAGGAGGCCCACTGCGTGGGTTTGAATTAACCAGTGGGATGTACCTGGATTCAGACCTCTGCTCGGCCAGCAGCGAGCTTGGTGACCTTGTACCAGTCACTTCACTCCTGGGAGAGGAAGGTGGTGACCACTTGGGGGTCTGACCCTGGGTTTTCTTTTTTGTTTTGTTTTTTTTCTTAAAAACCACTATGACTGCCCCGGATGGAGCGCACCGCAGCAGGAGAAGCAACAGGACTGATGGACAAATAGCGACATGAGAGGGCCGCCCGAACGCAGGGAGCTGGGCGAAAAAGAAACACGAGGAGACATACATCAGGATCCCCTGCACGAAGTAAAAATCCACCACCCAAAGCAGTTTGCCAGGGCACAGGAGAACACAAAAGATCCTCAGGAAAGGTGCCTGGGTGGCTCTGTCGCTTAAGCGTCTGACTTCGGCTCAGGTCACGATCTCACGGTTCGTGGGTTCGAGCCCCGCGGTCGGGCTCTGTGCTGACAGCTCCGAGCCTGGAGCCTGCTTCTGATTCTGTGTCTCCCCCTCTCTCTGCCCCTAACCCACTGTCTCTGTCTCTCTCAAAAGTAAATAAACATTAAAAAAAAAAAAAAAAAAAAAAGATCTGCGGGAAATACATGAGGAGGTTGCCTGGAGAGTGGGGGGTGGGGGGGCAAGAATTTTATATCCATATACAAATATGTGTTGTGTATGTTTATATATAACATAAACGCTTGTTTTATTTCTATTATGTTAACTTTAAAATTAAATCGCCACATAATATATATGGTCATACGTGCGTGTATACGTATTTTTATTTTCCTACTCATTTATTTTTTTTTTAATTCTTTTTAACGTTTTATTTATTTTTGAGACAGGGAGAGACAGAGCATGAACGGGGGAGGGTCAGAGAGAGGGAGACACAGAATCTGAAACAGGCTCCAGGCTCTGAGCTGTCAGCACAGAGCCCGATGCGGGGCTCGAACTCATGGACCGCGAGATCACGACCTGAGCCGAAGTCAGATGCTTAACCGACTGAGCCACCCAGGCGCCCCTACTCACTTATTTTAAAACAGACTTATATCATGAACTGGGTTAAATGAAACCTCCAATTCTGCTAGAGTCTGGCCGGCGGGGAGGGGCTCTTTAGGCCCAGAAGTCAGCTCAGTGTGCCCCCGTGACAAAGGGAGATGCCACCCCCTGCTTCCGAAAGGTCTACATGAAAAAAACAGGGCCATGGAAGGGGCAAAGGCCCGGCCAGCGTCCTGACTTGGCCCGCAGGCCCGGATTCACTCCCTCTGGAGAGCATGCGGGACCAGCAGACTGGGTACTGGGGAGGCAGCAAGGGCAGGATAGACCATGTTCATGGAATGAGGGTCAAGTGTGGCTGGAAGAAACATGGCTCCCTCTCGTGGGTGAGGGCCTGCAGGCTGGGCCCCACAACTCTGAGGTCGGTCTCCCGAGCAAACCAACTGCTCGGGGCTGGGACCCTGGGAGTGGCATTTGTAAAAAAAAAAAAATTTAATGTTTATTTACTTTTGAGAAAGACACACACACACACACACACACACACACACACACACAGAGCGTGAGTGGGGGGGTGGCAGAGGGAGCGGGAGACATAACTCTATGTGTATGAAGCAGGCTGCGGGCTCTGATCTGTCAGCACAGGGTCCGATGCGGGGCTCGAGCCCACGAACCGCAAGATCACGACCTGAGCCGAGGTTGGCGCTTAACCGACGGGGCCACCCAGGCGCCCCGGGAATGGCATTTTTCACAAACACTTCTGGTGATCTGGAAGCAGGTGGGTCGCCGTTCGTGAACCAGCACGGGGATTTCAAACATGGGCTCTGGACCCCTCCTTGCTCCACTCCTGGGATATGCCCATCGTTCATCCGGCCAGTCAACAAACATCAGGGCTCAACTGTGTGCCAGGAAAACACAGAGTCATTGTCCGTCTCCTTCTGCGGTTTAGAGTCTAGTGATAAAGCCAGGCCTCAAGAAGAGCTCACAGGAGACCTGATACATGCCAAAGGGGCGACGACGTGGGGTCAGCCAGTGCGCTGGGGGGTGTCCTTAGACTAGGGCACTGGGGGGCCCAGGCAGGGTAGCCAGGGGAGGGGTGTTAGGAGGCGGAGACTTCACGGGCGAAGGGGTCTGTCTCCGCTGAGAGAAAGGAGGTAAAACCTTCCCATGGACTCCTGCTCGGTGAGACAAAGAAAGGCCTCCCTGACAGCACCACACAGATGAATCTCAAAGCCAGAGACGTTCGACCCCCAGGACCACATCTCGTCTGTAAAACTCGAGAAGAGGCAACACGGCTCGACCTCAGCCGACGAGGACCAGCAGGTGTTGACGGGGAAGGGGGACGAGGGAACTTTCTGGCCAGTCGTGAGAACATTCTGGATCTTGACGGGGCGACCCAGGTGGTCACGTGTGCCAAAGACCTCATCAAGAGGCACACTGACCCTCTCTGCGTTGTGTCGTGGGTGGGGAGGCAGGTCGCTGAGCACATTCTGGGGAGGAGTAAGGGCGGTGTGGCGAGAGCCTGGCAGGAGAGGGTAAAAGGGTTGAGCACACCCGTCACCCAGCCTGGGTCGGGGGGTTATTTTTCGAGAATGGGTGAGGGCCTACGGAAGACCGGAAGGACGTTTCGGTCCAGTGAAACGTCACAACCGCCCCGTGGGGCAGGAGCTGTGGGTATCTGCCTGCCAGCACCACGGTGGGTAAGAGGCAGCACCCATACTCTGGACAGGAGCTGCAGGAAGGGCTCCCTGCAGGGCCCCAAGGGTCATTCATGAGGATCCGGCAGCCGCAGACAGACCCTCCCCTCTCACCCTGCTTCCCAGGCTGCCAGCCGGGGCAATGGGGACATAGGCTGGGAAGGGGGCGGTCACTGAGAAGTCAGCAGCCGCCCCCTCCAGCCCCTCCAACTACAAAAAGCACTAGGAAGCGGGAAGTCTAGAGGGACGGAGTGGGCAAGAGGAGGAGACAGAGGCAGCTGAGCCTGGCTGGGGGCTCCAGGGACCCTTCCTCTGACCCCCTAACCCTAGAAAGGGCTTTGGGTGCCACCCCTCTCCGACTACACACAGAAACACTTAACGACAGCAACAGTAACAACGACCACCGCCTTCCGCGGAGCGCTTATGCTGAGCCAGGCACTTGTAAGACACTTTTCCGCGCAGGACTCACAGAACTGATGCAGAGGCTCTCGGAAGAAGCGTGTCTTATTAACGCCGCGCCCCTGCTCCTCCAGCCTGGGATTACGGAGGGGAAGTAACCTGCCCCCAGGTCACAAGGTTGGAAGGGGCTGGGGCGCCTGGGTCGCTCAGTCGGGGAAGGGTCCGACTTCGGCTCGGGTCACGATCTCATGGTTCGTGAGTTCGGGCCCCGCACGGGGCTCCGTGCTGTCGGCACAGAGCCTGCTTCTGATCTTCTGTCCCCCTCTCTCTGGCCCTCCCCTATTGGTGTGCGTGTCTGAGCAGGCACTCGCTCACTCTCTCTCTCCTCTCTCTCTCTCAAAAATGAATACACATTAAAAAGAAAAAAAAAAAAAGGTTAGCAGGGGCAACGAGAGGATACAAACCCACGTAGCCACCCAGTTACCCTCACCTCTGGGGTCATCCTGTCCATCCCCCCCCCCCCCCCCCCCCCCCCCCCCCGCCAACTGGTTCAACTTCTCCGACTCGCCCTTTACGGAGACAATTTCCGCACAGAACAGCAGACCCTAAGCCCACGCCTGTGTAAATCCCAAGCCTGTATAATCGGAAATAGCCCCCGGGGTCCAGGGCCTGGGGAGGCCAAGACAGGGACCTCACCGAAGTCCCAAAGAAGGGAAACCAGAGAAAAGCCAACCCGGCCAGAGCCTACTCCCTGCCGCCTCAGTTTCCCCAATCTGTGCAATGGGCTTCATGGCTCGTCTCTCACAGAACAGGACAGATCCTGCAGGCGGTGAAACAGAGATCCTCATACCCGTTAGTAACAGTAGTGATATTGTTGAAATGATATAACGCCTGGAATTTGCTTAAACCGATCCAGCGAAAGAGAAAACAGAAAGTGCAGAGGAGGGGGGTGGGGTAACAGACAGAAAAGAGAGGGGCCAAGATCTGTTGAGGGGTGACGGGTACACGGGGGTCCAGTATGATATTCTCTCCACTCTGGGTAGATGCTTTAAAATCCCCATGATAGGGGCGCCTTGGTGGCTCAGTCGCCCAGCTCGGGCTCACGTCATGATCTCACGGTTTGTGGGTTCGAGCCCCGCGTCGGGCTCCGTGCAGACAGCTCAGAGCCCGGAGCCTCCTTCGGATTCTGTGTCTCCCTCTCTCTCTCTCTGCCCCTCCCCTGCTCACGCTCTGTCTCTGTTTCTCTCAAAAATAAACATTAAAAAAAACTGTTTTTAAATCATAATAATAAGCCAAGTGAACCTTCGCTGTGCACGCCTTCAAGCAAGGACCAGTCTTAAAACCTTTCCGCAATTTCACTCACTCAAGCCTCACAAAAGACCCCACGAAGTTCTGTTGCAGATGAGGAAACTGAGGCCCAAACAGTATTTGACTGCCTAGGACCTTCCATTTAAAATGGCAACGTTAAGGGCGCCTGGGTGGCTCGGTGGGTTAAGCGTCCGACTTTGGCTCAGATCATGATCTCACGGCCCGTGAGTTCGAGCCCCGCGTCGGGCTCTGTGCTGACTGCTCAGAGCCTGCAGCCTGTTTCAGATTCTGTGTCTCCCTCTCTCTCTGCCCCTTCCCCGTTCATGCTCTGTCTCTCTCTGTCTCAAAAATAAATAAATGTTAAAAAAAAAAAAATTTTATAAAATGGCAACGTTGGGGCACATGGGGGGACGGGGCGGGGCTCAGGCGGTTCAGCATTCGACTTTGGCTCAGGTCATGATCTCATGGCTCGTGAGTTCATCACAGAGCCCCCTTCGGATCCTCTGTCCCCATCACTCTCTGCCCCTCCCCAGCGCACGCGCTCTCTCTCTCTCTCTCTCTCTCAAAATAAATCAATATTAAAAAAATAAAAATCATAAAATGCCAAAGTTGATTGCCCAGGATTTGGGGGGGGAAGCAGTATGGACTTGGGTATCCAATCTCATGGGAGACTTTGCTACTTTTGTTGTTGTTTTTAATTTTAGAGAGAGCTCACGAGTGAGGAAGAGGGGCAAAGCGAGGGGGACAGGGAGAGAATATTAAGCAGGCTCCACACGCAGCTCAGAGCCCAACACGGGGCTCAAATCCCACCACCCGGGGATCATGACCTGAGCCGAAATCAGGAGTTGGACACTCAACCGATTGAGCCTCCCGGAGCGCCGTACCACTCATCACCATCACCGTCACAGCCACTAACATTTTTTTTTAAGTAGGCTCCGTGCCCCGTGTGGGGCTCGAACTCACGGCCCCAAGATCAAGAGTCGCACGCTCCGCCAGAGGCCCCACCTCTAACACTTTCTGAGCACTCGCCAGGCGTCCCGCATTGTGTTCAGCATCGAACACCCAGGAGCAGGCCGCGGGCGACTCTCCTGTCGTTCCCAGCCTTTCCGTTGGGGAAACTGAGGCACAGGCCGCGGAAGCCCGGCCCGCTCCCGGGGTCGACGCCGCCAGGCCTCATGCCAGAGCGGCCCTGCCATGCGCCCCCTGCTGCCGACGCGGCTCAGAATGCCAACATTGTTCCCCATGTGCCTTTGGGGAAGACAAGGGCGACCTTTCAGAGTGCAGAAGTCAGCAAGGGCCCCACGGCAGAGCAGCGGTGACAGTGGAAGTAACAGCCACGTCAGGGGCTGGTTCCTGAAAGCCTCCGGGACGCCCGGCGCGGGAGGGCGCTGCCTCATTTAGCCCTCCCAGCCGTCCCTACGAGGGGGCCATCGGGGTCCCACCTTACAGATAAGGAAACTGAGACCCAGAAAAAGGGATCATTTGGCCCGGGTCACACTATCATCAAGTGGAAAAGAAGGCACCCCCATCCCCCCCCGCCCCGTGCCTGCCAATTAGGGGGCTCACAGCCAAGAATCTGGCTATTCCCGGCCCCAGGAAAAAAAAAAAAACCTGCCAAAAAGGGCAGATAACATCACCAAGGACCGACGACGCTTCCTGTACAGGGTAGGCCCTCACAACAACCCTCCCCAGGTTGAGATTGAGATGAGCCCATTTAGCAGAGGGGAAAACAGAGGCCCAGAACCAGCGAGCTCCCGGTCTACAGACATTCAACCAGCAAGAGGTGTGGAGCCAGGATTCCAGCCAACAGACTGGCTTCTAGAGCCCATGCTCTTGACCTCCACACCAGGGGGCAAGCACGGTCCGCAGGCCACGGGCGGACAGGAAGACGCAAGGAGGCCACAAGAGGCAAAGACACCGGAGCAGGCTGGTTGGATGAACTGCACGGGACAGGAAGGAACGACTTCTTCCAAGGGCAGCCGCCAAGGTACCTCCGGGGAGCCCCTCCTAAGTGACAAATGGCAGACTCCTGGTCCAGCGATCCCGCTTCCAGAAGTTTACCCCACAGCCGGACCCAGTGGCGGGAAGAGGTGAGGCCACGTGCTGTCCAGCCCTATGAGCTGAAAACCGCTCCTACACCCGTGTCAAGGAAACGAGGGTTCACCCACACCACACGACACCACTGGGCCCAGAAAAAGACGGAGGAAACCCTCCCTCGCCCGCGCAGGAAGAGTCCCCCAGGGAAATGAAGTGCCGTGCAGGTCAACGGGACGGCAGGTAAAAATCAATATCTTCAAAGACGCGCCCACACGGATAAGAAACGCGCGTGCACAGAACATCAAGATCGGGGAGCGAGGGACTCGGGGTGCCGGGGAGGGAGGAGAGAAAGACTGACTACGTTTGGTATTCTGAACTTGCCCCCATGTGCACGTAGCACTTAGGAAGACAATAAAATAAAAAAGACAGAAAGAAAAGCAGTCGCTTCCCCCTCGGAGCCTTCACAGACCACCCAGTCGGAATTACTCACATCGCACGCAGCGAGCCCAGCCCTGGGGACCACGCTTGCCTCCAGCCTCCTCCTGGACCGGATCCCTGGTGCACAGTAGGCCCTCAGGAAGTGTCACTGGGAACGATTAAAGCAACAAAAGCACTCTCTCCGGCCGGCCGGATCCCGCCCCACCAGCAACACACAGCCTCTTCCATGAAGCTCAATGCCACCAGGCTAGAAATGTCTTCGAAAACGCTCCGTCGTCGGGGGATCCTGCGTGTCACCGAGGAGAGACACAAAGGCTTCCGGTCAATGGGGACGAAACTTAAC
Source organism: Panthera leo (assembly GCF_018350215.1). Lineage (NCBI taxonomy): Eukaryota > Metazoa > Chordata > Mammalia > Carnivora > Felidae > Panthera > Panthera leo. The sequence goes on from NC_056693.1 coordinate 9,790,136, forward strand.
GGTGGTACCCCCCAGGCAGGGGAGGATGCAGAAGGAATGAGGAGGGAATCCTTGGGGACCGTTCAACCAGACATTTCCCATGCGCCTGTGGAGTGAAGCATCCTACTCCAGGGAGCCAACTCTGGGGGACAATCCTCAGACAGGCCGTGGGAGTAAGTGGGGAGCAAATCATTCTGATGGGGAGGCGGTGGGGGCGGGGGGAGAGGTTGAGGTCACAGATGGAGTTCAGGTAACTTGGTTCCATTGAGAGGGTGCCCGGTAGGGGAAGACCCAAAGGAGAGCAGAGCGAGATAACTGTGCCCCCCACCCCTCTCCCCGGCGGGGCGAGGACAGGGAAAAAGGCAGACCCTCACTGCTTTCCAAGCCCAGGCCCGCTGGAAAGGAATGCCATGTTTTCCTGTTTCCAATTAACTGCCCCCCCCCTCCCCTCCCCAGCAGCCCTCTGCATTCTTGAGACCAGGAGTCAAGACAGCCACAGGGGAGAGCTGGGAGGGCTGGCTGGAACCCCATTGGTGGCTAGCCCCGGGGCTAAAAGGCAGCCCCCAGGAACCTGGGGAACCCCACCCCCCATCCCAGGGCCCTCCCACCAGGCCCCAGGGCTTGGCACTGACCCCCTTCCATAACTCTAGGGTGGGGGAGAAGACCCCCCACCCGAGGGAAGGCTAGGGAAGGCCCCAGAGGCCTCTGGGAAGGAAGTCAGCAGGGAGGGGGGCGGAGCACAGGCCTGTCCCTTTGGGCCTTACTCATGCTTCTCCGCTCAAAAAAAAAAAAAAAAAAAAAAAAAAATCAGTTCCTATTTTCAGGAAACACTCAGGCTTGAGAGACCTATGGGTTCCCCACAGCCCCTCTCCTCCTGCCCCCCGGAAAGGAATTATTATGACTTAGGCCTATGCTCTCAGGAAGGAAGATCTTTACACATCAAGGTCAGGACAGTAGATCAGGGGCAAAACACAGTGTCTTTTGCGCAAAACACACACGGAGCCCCTCTCCCACTCACTCCTACCCCCTGCAGTCTGGGCTTGGGGTCCCCTCACAGCCAGAGACCAGGCTTTCCCTGGGCTCAGTTTTCTCATCTGTAAAATGGGAAGATCACCCATATTACCCTCTTCGCTGGGCGAGCTGGGCCCTCCCAGTCCCTCTCCCTCAGTCCACCGCCCCCAAACGTTGAATCAGCACCAGTAAGTGCCAAAGGGGAAGGGCCCCAGTTCAGACAGTGGGCTGGGGGGGGTGGGGGGTGGGGGGAGGTCACTGATTCACCGTTGGCCCTTGCCCACCCACCGTGGGGACGTCCCCCAGGCCTTTTACTACTCCTTTCAATGTCCAGCACTCAACATCCCTCCCCAGCGCTGGGGAATTGGCACGCCACATCCAGTCCGATGAATGACAAACAAAATAACACGTTTTAGATACGACTTTCACCCACCTCAAGGTCAGTTAAGGGAACTATAATTATGGCCACCTGCAGATGAGGAAACTGAGGACTAGGGCCTTAAATGACCTGCCTAAGCCCACAGAGTGGGGACAGGGAGTCTGACACCGGCCAAGGGGAGAAAGGTTCCCTGTCAGATGCGTCAGGGTGCCTCGAAGGGTGGCCGGCCAGAGTGACCACGAAGGTCCCCGACAGCTCGGCTGCCCTCCTGGCAGGGCTGAGTCGCAGAAAGCTGGGCCAAGTCCCAGCTCAGGAGGAAGAGGAGGAGGAGGAGGAGGACGACGACCATGGGGCCAGCTCCCAGGTGCCCCCCAGACCCCCCGACCAGGCCGGCCTGCGATCCCCCTTCCCGGCCCACACACCTCCAACTCAGCTCTTACAGGCAAACGCTGTGCTCCAGCCACAGCTGAGATGATTCCACTCCCAGCCTCGCTTCCAGATGTCTTTACCCCTTCCCAAAACCGGCATGGGGGCGGGGGGGGGGGGAAATGACACAACAGCACCTTCCAGGTATTATTATATATGAGACCCAGGTCAACTGGAATCAACAGGACAAAGTGCCAAAGAGGGGTACAGGAGAACTTAACAGTTTTGAGCTGAGTGGGAAGGGGGAGGAGCCGGGAATGGTTGCCCACGGGGGGGGGGGGGGGGGGGGCTTTGTGACCCCGGGCAAGTCACATAACCTCTCTCTGAGCCTCCATTAGCCCGGCTGCAAAATGGGAATGCTAACTGTCACTAATCCTCCTGGGGTTGTGGCCAGGGTGTAGCAGAAGGCAATCCATAATGCTCCCTGGGTAGAGAGATGTTATTTCTAGGTTCTGGGGGGGGGGGGGGGGTAGTCATCAGGGAGGGTGGGGTAAGTAAACATAACCCCCCTTGAGTCCCACCAGACGTCAGCACAAGGGAAGGGGAGGATTCCCAAACTGTCCAATTCCCCTGTTCTCCCACCACCCCACAGGTCAGACTGAGCCCTTTACCCCCCCCCCCCACCTCGGGTGAAAGCACACAGAGAGAGCGATCACACTGTCCCCCCCCCCTCCCGCCCCCCAAAAGGCGCCGGCAGAAAGGAGGTGTGAGAAAAACGGAAACACTCCGCGCGCGTCCCCAGATGGTTATTATTCTATCGGAGGGCCGTGTGACAAAAGGGGCTGACGGTCCGGACCTGAGGCTGGGCACGACAGCAGCCCACGGTCTGGCAACGCCAGAGGGCTGGGACCTGTCACCCCGGCCTCCCGGGGAGAGCTGACACGGCGGCCTCTGACCCCACCTCCCAGGAAGTTCAGCAGCTCAGAACCACAAAGCAAAACAAAGGGGCGCGGAGAGGAAGGAGCCACGGTACCTTCCGATCACCGCTGGCCCCCGAGTCCCGAGCCCCCAGCCGGAGCCCGAGCAGGAGCCCCGGCGCGGCTCCTCGCCCGCTTCTCCGCTGGCCGCGGCCCAAGGCCTGGGCAGCCCCCCGGTCCCTTGTCTCCCCGCGGCCGCCCGTGACAGGAGCCGGGGAAGCAGCCGAGGGGCAGCTAGGGATGGGAAAACCAGATGGCTCCATCCCTCCTCCCTCCTCCCTCCTCCTCCATCCCTCCCTCCGGGTGCCCGCGGCCTGGCCGCCCTCCGCAGGGGCCCGGGGAGGCCGCGGGCCCGGCTCGTCCGGGCTCACCCCAGGGAAAGGGTTGCCTTTGTCTAAAGGTCACCACCCGAGCGCGGTGCCCAGGCTGGGCCTGGTGCCTCCCATTCCCAGGCCGAGGGGGTGGAGATGGGGGGCCGCCCCGAATCTCGGGAGGTGACAGGGGTAAGGCTCCCTTCCCTCCCCTCCCCCTCCCCGTAACGGCCCCCTCCGGGACGAGCCAGCTAGCGGGGGAGGGGGTCAACTCCCTTCATCGCTGGAGGGGTGGGGGACCAAGTCAACTCCTTTCATTGTTTAGGGGCGGTGGGGAGGGGGAGACCCAATGGCCTCCTTCCGCATCCATCCCTCCCCAGGCTGCCGGATGCCCCGTTTCTCCCCGGCACCCCCGACCGGGATCTGGGGAGGGGGCGCAGGGGACGGGCGAGAGGGGGAGATGAAGGCTCGCCACCTCCGGCCAGGCGATCACCATCCACTGCCCCATTGCCCTCTTCTTCTCTGAAAGGCGGGGAGCGGGGTGAGGGGAAGGGGGGGGGGGGGCCCGGGCCGGGGGAGGGGGTCTCCCCGCCCCTCCCCCCGTGGAACGTTAGGTCTCGTTTTTCCGCCGCTCCATTGTATCCCCGGCAGCCGGCGGGAGGGCCGGGGAGGCACCGGGCGCCGGGTTTGGGCAGGGGAGCAGCGGGGGGGGGTCCCCGCAGGATCGGGGCGGCGGTGATGGTGGGAGAGACGCGGGGGATGGGGGGGCTGCCGGGGGTGGTGGGCGCCGAGCAAAAAAAGAGGCAGCGGGCGCTGCGCCCCGGTTGGGGGGCTGAGTGTGTGAGTGTCGGGGGGGTGGGTTCGGCCCCGGCTCCGGCTCCCCCCACACACACCCTCGCCGCCAACCCCCACTCCCCCCTCGCTTTTGCGCCCTGTCACAGCCCCGACTCGCAGGTAGAGAGAGTTAAGAGATTTAAAGAGAAATTGCTACATTGTGAGAAACTCACCCTGATGTTTGAGCAGCCGTCGGCGCGGGGTCTCCGAGACGGCCCCGCACGGGCTGCAAAGGGAGGACCCAGAAGGGGCCGACCGGCCGGGCCGGTCAGCGCACTGCCTGATCGCATGGCGGCCGCCCGGCAGCCTCCGCCAGGCCCCTGCCGCCGCCCCGCGCCGCGGCCCGGGCGCCCCGGACCCGCGCGCGCTCCGGGGAGGACCCCTCGGGTTTGCAAAAAAAAAAAAAAAAAAAAAAAAAAAAAAAGAGAGAGAAAAAAAAGAAAAAAAAATTTTTTTAATTAAATGCAAAAGAAAAAAAAAAAAAAAAAACCTTGCAGGTTTTGTGTCCGCCCCCCCCTTCCTCCTCCTCCTCCTCCTCCTCCTCCTCCTCCTCCCTCCGCCCTCGCCGGGGGACGGGCTTGGGGGAGGCCCCGCCCCGCGCTCCGCGCACCAGCTCCGGCTCCGGACGCCGAGCGGCGGGCCCGCGAGCGAATGGGAGGCCGCGGGCGCCCCGGGAGGGTGCCTCCCGCGCCGGCGCCGCCCCCTCCCCAGCCCCAGTCCCGGGGGTTTGGGGTCGCGCCTTGCCAGGTTCTGGTGGAGTCGGCCGACTTCCTCGAGCCGTGCTCCGGGCTGCGGGGAAAGGCTAAAGGGGTTCGCGCTCCCAGACCCCGGGCGCCCTGCCGGCTGGGGAAGGGGCCCCGTGCGCCCCGGGCGCGCGCCCGACGCGGGGGACAGTCGCCGGGCGAGAGGAGGCGCCCAGGGCGAGCGCCGAAGGCTCGAAAAGGTAGCGGGAGTAGAGGATGGAAAAGGGGGGGGCACCTCGCCAGTGGAACCGCGAAGGAGCCGGGAGCGGGAACGAATAGGGTGGAAGGCGGCGCGGGGTTGGGGGCGACTGGCCGGGACCCCGGGCGTGGCTGGATCGCTCACCTCGGTCGGTCTTTGCTCACATGCGACGGCCCCGGGGAGGGCGCCAGGGACGCGGGATCCAACTTGAGAGCCACCTCGAGGCCTCTCGGGCCGCGCTGATGGGATTCCCAGAAGCCCCAGAACGCCTCGGTGGTGTTGGGTCCGTTTCCGCCCCACCAGCCCATGAACGCCTTGCGGGTGGGACACTTAGATTCCCGCGTTCGTGTCGGGAACGCTAGGTGGGCGCCTGCTGTTATGTCCTGCTCCGTGCTGGGGGCCCAGCGGGGACCCAGATGGCCCGGACCTGCCTGCCTCTCCGGGGTGCACAGACCAGGGGGACCTCTCTTTTGGTCTCTTATTACCTTCTGTCTTCCCAGTGCCCCAAAAAGCTCCATGCATACAGAAGCGGCTTAATAAATGCGTTGAATGAATGAGTGACTGAGACGTATCTGTGCTTTAAACTTTAGTATTCATTCTAGTATCTTGGGCCTACTGTTCATGGCATTTAAGAGATCACTGAGGTTAAGGGCCCTGACTCAAACCGGTGACTCTCTGGTTCACATCCGGCCTTTGCCGCGTCCTTGCTTTGTGACCTTGGGCCAATCACTTCACCTCTCTGTGCCTTCATTTCCTCGTCTCAATAATAGGCCTCACTTTACAGGGTCATTAGGACCAAATAAGCTTGTCAGGGAGATCAGCACCTGACCGGAAGTGCCAGAGAAGCGCTGACTGTTCTTGATTATTATATAAAAAGTAAAACTATCAATTTCAGAAGTGAACGCATGGGTTGCCCCAAACCTAAGACAGCGGTGGATCCGTAACTTACGCGGTGGTCATCCGCAGCTCACTTGGAGGAATGGGACTCTTTGGAAAACAGCAATATACACACTTAGACTGTGTTTTTGCGCAGCTCGCCCTCTATTTGCTATGACTGAGCCCGATTAAGCTACACCTTGAGTATTCATTAACTAGCGCCAAACACAATATTTTGAAACCTCAGTGCTGCTCAGCAGGAAGATGCCTCTAGCACCTCCCGTCTAGAAAACCTTTAATCCCATTTCACAGTGCAAGAAACTAAATTGGCTCCGAGGAGGGGGAAGTATTTTGCCCAAAGTCCCACAACCAGGAAGTGATTAGAGCTGGGTGACACTTGTGTCTGTGTCAAAGCTGCAAGCCCCAGGGGCACTCGGCACTTGAAGACTGGTTAAAAGCAGATTTGAGGCATTAGGAGGGGTGATTGTCCACATGTATTCATTCCGGCAGGGTGTATATTTCTTTCTTTTCTTTCTTTCTTTCTTTCTTTCTTTCTTTCTTTCTTTCTTTCTTCTTTCTTTTCTTTCTTTCCTTCCTTTCTTTTTCTTTCTTTCCTTCCTTTCTTTTTCTTTCTTCTTTCTTTTCTTTCTTTCCTTCCTTTCTTTTTCTTTCTTTCTTTCTTTTCTTTCTTCTTTCTTTTCTTTCTTTCCTTTCTTTCTTTTTCTTTCTTTTCTTTCTTCTTTCTTTTCTTTCTTTCCTTCCTTCCTTTCTTTCTTTTTTTTCTTCTTTCTTTTCTTTCTTTCCTTTCTTTCTTTTTCTTTCTTTCTTTTTCTTCTTTCCTTCCTTTCTTTCTTTCTTTTTCTTTCTTTCTTTTCTTTCTTCTTTGTTTCTTTGTTTCTTTCTTTCTTTCTTTCTTTCTCTCTTGTTTATTTATTTTGAGAGAGAGAAACGGGGGAGGGGCAGAGAAGCCCAAGCAGGGTCCACGCTGTTCAGTGCGGAGCCAGACGAGGGGATCGTACTCCCGGTCCATGAGATCCTGACCAGGGCCGGAACCAGGTGGCTTAACCGCTTAACTGACTGAGCCACCCAGGTGCCACTGCAGGAAGTGTTTTTTAAGTTATCTAGTATGTTCCAGAATTTTAGTAGCGGTCAAGACCACTCAGGTTCTCACCCCACCGCCTCCCCCCGCACCATACACACACAGTCCACGATCTGTTAGGGAACACAGACAATGTGCAAGTAAGACTTAGCGACAGTTTTCCCCCTGCCTTCCATGCATGGCAGGTCCCAAGTTTCTTTGGTGCACTGGTATCCCCCCCACCCCCACCCCTAGAACACTGCCCGGTACTCGGTGCTCAAAAAAGGTCTTTTGAACCAAGAGGTAATAGCCACCCTCCCACAGATACACCTGACCTCTCAGGAAGATGGTCTGGGGCCATGCTACTTGGAATGGGCCTGGCTGGGTGTGAAGGAAGGCGACAACAGGTCAACCCCAAAGCCCTGGGAAATCAAATGTCCAAGGTCAGCGTAGGGGACATTATGGGCCCAAGTGAAAAGAGACTTGCCGTCTTTTGGGGGTGACACACATCTTCCCTTTGAGAATCCCATGCAAGGTGTGAGTTCTAGGTTAAGAATTGAGTGGGCGGTGGTGAGACCCAGACAGGTTCAGCGACTTGTCCCAGGGCTACTGAGCCAGGATGGGGACCAATCCAGTAGACCCAGGCGTTCCATCACCAACTGTCTCTGAGTCATCAGATGAACTTGGGGTGAGTCACTTCCAGCACCTCCATTTTCTCATCGGTCCCATGGGAGTGTAGAGTCAAGATCCCCAAATCTCCCCCTCCCCCCGCCACTTTATGATGAGACATTTCAAACGTGGAAAGGTGGAAATACAGTGAACACCTAAAAACCCACCACCTGGATTCGACCATAGCATGTTCCTCTACTTGCTTTCTTACACATCTGTGCATCTACCCATCCATCAAATCTGTCTTATTTTTTGATGTGTTGCAGAGATCTGTTTACCTCTCCCTTGACGTCATTAACCAGGTAATCCTAGCTCCCCACTCTGATAAATGCTCTGATGACTGTAGTATAACCCTCTGGGCCAGGTGCTGGCTCTCTTTTAAACTGCAATTCTTTTTTTTTTTTTTTAACGTTTTTTATTTATTTTTGAGACAGAGACAGCATGAACAGGGGAGGGGCAGAGAGAGAGGGAGACACAGAGTCGGAAGCAGGCTCCAGGCTCTGAGCCATCAGCCCAGAGCCCGACGCGGGGCTCGAACTCATGGACCGTGAGATCGTGACCTGAGCTGAAGTCGGACGCTTAACTGACTGAGCCACCCAGGCGCCCCAATTCTCTCCTTTTTTATTTATTTATTTTTTTTCTCCGTGAAGGAGAAACAGATTCAGAGAGGATAAGAAACCAGATCAAGGTCACACAGCCTGGGATTCAAACCCAGCTCTGGGTCCCCTGGGTCCAGACTTTATAAGGAGTACAGAGAGGAAGAAATCAGACAATGAATGGATATTGAAGGTCTTTGGGGGCAGTGACACAGCGGTGCACAGATGTGAAAAATTAGGACCAGAGAAGGTGCACCTACGTTTTCCTCAACCAGCAGATAGGCTGTTATCTCTGTGTTCGGCTGGGCTCCTGGCACTGGGTCCTTGCTTCTTCCCAGTCCGGGACTTAATCCCATATGGGTCACAGTATCTCCTGTTTGTTAACATAAGGCTGGGCAGGTGACACACACCTGCCAAAGGGTCCAAAAACGTTTGCTGTGAGGAAAATGGTTTCTGTAGGCAAGCAAGCATAGCCCCAGACATTGGACCTGGGATTATCGACACCCCCACCAGAGGGGTGCCTGGGTGGCTCAGTCCATGGAGCATCCAGTTCCTGATTTCGGCTCAGGTCATGAATCCCGGGTAGTGGCATCAAGATCCACGTGGAGCCTGCTTAAGATTCTCTCTCTCCCTCTGCCCCTCTCCCCCCACCCCCCTTGCACGCACTTTCTCTCTCTCTTCAAAACAAAACAACCCACGGCCTCAACATGAACTTGGATTTCTGCCCTTCATCTCAACGCTTAATGGAACTGTTTTAATCACAACCTGGCAGCTGAAAAGCCACAGCAGGAAACCCACGATTGGCCGTGGAAGGGTTCAGGACATTGGAGAAGTGATCTGCCCTGTCCCAGGGTCTTGATGCTTTTTCCTACGTTCAGGCCACTGACTCCACGGCCCCTTTCGACCCCAACCCTCCAGCTTGGAAAGCTCCCCTCCCCCGCAAGTACCACGGCATTTTCTGTCCCATCCTTTCGCGCTGCTAGTCCTTCCCCACCCCATCCTCGGCTCTGCCAACCAGACCCTAAGCCCCTTTACCTCTCTAACCTCCTATCCGCCCTGCCGTCCAGCTCCTCCCTTGCAAGACCCTGACCAGTATCTGGCGTGATCTCCATCTCCCTACCGAGAGGAGTGGTTTTTCTTTTCCTTTACTTCTTTCTAAATAAGTGCTTTGTCCCTCCGAGAGTCAAAACAGTGTCCGCCGCGGCCCCTCCCTCGCACTCGGCAGCTGCAAAGTTGAAAACTTTGCCGACCCAAGTTCTGCTTCTTGATCTGGGAGGATGCTGGTGCTACGGGAGTTTTTGGTTTTTCAGTCCAGCGGCACACGTACGGCCCATGCGCTTCTCTGTGGGTACGCAACACTTCAACAAACAAGAGGGAACAAAACAAGGAGGCTTGCCCAATCCTAAAACACCCTGCGGTCCCTTCGGGTTTCGTTCAACGGGATTTGAGGGAAGAGAGTTTCCATCAAAGACCTCTCCAGGATCCGGGATAGAGCCGCCAGGCGAGGAAAGAAAAGGGAACCGGAGGGCACTGGCTCCGATCCCGCTTCTGCCGTCTGACCGCGCCCTTTAAATATGGCTCGTACGGCGCGACTGCGCTGCCCCAGCTCACGGGCCCTACTGCCCCGCTCGGAGGGCAGAAGCCAAGAGCCGCAACGAAACCAGGCAGCTGCGAGCCCAGCCCGGCCTCGGGTCCTCAGCGCGGCAAGTGCGGGGGGCGGGGCCTGACCGCCCATTGGCTCACGCCTAGGGGCGGGCCCACTGCTCCGTCCCGCCCCCAACCCCTACCGGGTTAATTGGGCCTCGCGCCTGCCCGGGGAATTATTCATCGGGGGGCGGGGCCTGGGTTTGTTTACACCCTGCCATTGGCTGGATTTGAATCGGCCCGACTGCGGGCCGGCCGCGGGGCGGGGCTCCAGAGGGCCCGGGCCTGCGCCTGACAGCTTGGGGAGGAAGGGCCCGCAGCCGGAGCGCCGGGACCCAGCAGACGGGGGGTACCCTCGGCGGATGCGGCCAGCGGGGGTGGGCAGGTGGAGGCTTCCGCTCTCGTTTCTCCACAAATACTAATCAAAGGCCAGGGTGCGGAGCCTTGTTTGTGTTTTCATAAACACGCTGTAGGGAACACAAACCCGGAAACAACCTTGCTGCCCACGGATGGGGGACTCATTTAAATAAGCTGTGGCCTGACCCGTAGTGACACACGAAGTAGCCGTAAAATGAGGAAGACACGAACCGACACACAAGTTATGTATCCAGTCAAGAGACAAAAGCAGAGTGTGTACCGACTTAAAAGTGGGTGAAAAAAAATACAAGCTTTTGCTTGTTAAATGCACAGAATGCCTTTGAAAGCAGAAACAACCCGGTAACAGCGGTTGTCTGTGGGGAGGAAGACAGGGCGGGTAGAGGATAGATGTTTTTGTACTGCCTACAAGTTAGAGCCCTGTATCACCCATTCAAAGAAATGCACACCGTGTAAATAAAAATACAGGACTGAGTTCTGAGGACTCTCCCCCTGCACCCTCCTGCCTTGGGGGAGGATGAAGAGAAAAAAAGCCTAAGGAAGCCCTAAAGGAAAGAAGCAAAACTCAAATCGAGGAGAGGCCCCTTTAAGAAGGGAAACTTGCCTCCTCCAGAAAAATGATGTGAGGCTGTGAGGCAAGCTGAGCGCCTGGGCAGAGGGGGCAGTCGTCCTGGGTTTTGACTTGTATTAATACTTGTGTTCTGGGAGATCTAGAGAGGAAAAGAACGACTTCCTGCAGCTAATGAGGTTTGAACTGTTAGGGTTCTTACTTCCTCTGTCTAGATCCCGTGGGGGGAGGGTTTGTGATACACTGTTAATGTGGCATGAAAGTCAAGCCCGGAGTGAAAATTTGCCCATCTGCAACCGCTTAACCAAGCTGGCACTCTCAGCCCCGGTCCATAGAAATAACCTCAGCGAAGGTACCAACGGCCATCCCTAGCAGGTGGGAGGTTCTAATATTTATCCCTGGTTTGCAGATGTGGAAACGGAGTCACAGAGAGCTTCCAGAACTGCCAAAATCAGGCCCCGCAGGACCTGGAACCCAGGCAGCCCCACCCCAAAGTTCATACTTGTAACTGTTATATTACACCCGCCCCTAAAAACTTGTGTCTTCACGGAGGTAAACTATTTTGTATCGACCTTCCACAGTAGAGAGGTTTTTGTTTTGTTTTGTTTCTAATAAAAAAAATTTTAGGTGGTTCTTTCTGAAATTCTACACGGAGGCAAACTTCTAAATTTTTTTTAAGTACATTCACAGAGGAAATGGTTTGCCCTTGACCCTTTTACCCACCCCGCCCTCCATTAAACACTTACTTAACGCTTCCCGTGTATCAGGCACATTTTTAAACATTTTATGTACATCAGCTCATTGAACCATTGCAACAACCCAGAAGTCAAAATTGTTACCACTCTCATTTCACAGATGAAGAAACTGAAGAACAGAGGAGTTAAGTAACTGGCCCACCGTCCCACATCTCCCTCCAGAAAAAAGAAAACGGACACCAAGAAGAATGGGCAGGTCATGGCTGGAGGAAGAGGAAGGTGTCCAAAATTTCTAGAGAGGGAGGAAAGAATGGGAGGTAAGATAAACCACTGGGCTGTGAACGTGGAGAAAATGGCTTTATTGGGGTGCAGTGGGGGGGCTGTGGGCAGCTTGCAAAAGGTAGCGGGAAATGGCCGACAAGTGCACAGAAAAGGTTCTCGAAAGTCATCAGTCATCAGGGAGATGCAAATCAAAACCACAGCGGGACGCAGATTCACACTCACGGGAATGGCCGCAATGATAAAAGGGGACAAGAACAAGGGTTGGCACGGATGTGGTGAAATCAGAACCCTCATACACCGCTGGTGGGCAAACTGGCGTAGCCAAAATGGAAACCAGTTTCGAGTTTCCGCAGTCAAGTTGCACAAAGAATTACCATGCACCGACTCCTACGTATATACCCCCCGAATAAGTGAAAACAGGAATTTAAAAATCACTTGTGCAAAGGGGCGCCTGGGTGGCTCAGTCGGTTAAGCGGCCAACTTCGGCTCAGGTCACGATCTCGCGCTCCGTGAGTTCGAGCCCTGCGTCGGGCTCTGTGCTGACCGCTCAGAGCCTGGAGCCTGTTTCGGATTCTGTGTCTCCCTCTCTCTCTGACCCTCCTCCGTTCATGCTCTGTCTCTCTGTCTCAAAAATAAATAAACGTTAAAAAAAATTTAAAAAAAAAACATGCAAAATGTATAAAAAAAAAGAAAACATCATGCTAAGTGTCAGAAGCCAGACGCAGAAGGCCACGTGTTGTAGAATTCCGTTTATATGAAATGTTCAGAAAAGGCAAATCCATCGAGACAGTAGGTTGCCAGGGGCTGGGGGGAGCAGGAAGGAAGGGAGAGTGGGTATGGGGTTTCCTTTCTGGGGTCTTGAAAATGTTCTGGAATTCGTGGGGAAGGCTGTGAAAAATTATGAATCTACTTGTACTGAATTGTACACTTTAAAATAATGAAAATGGTAAGTCTTACAAACTGTTTAAAATTAAAAGATTAAAAAGAATTTTTTTTAAGTTTCTTTTGAGAGAGAGAGAGAGAGAGAGAGAATCCCAAGCAGGCTCTGTGCCATCAGCACGGAGCCTGATTCGGGGCCACATCCCAGGGAACCTCGAGATCGTGACCTGAGCTGAAATGAAGAATCAGATGCCTGACTGACTGAGCCACCCAGGCGCCCCGAAAGATTAAAAATGTTTAAATGGGGGTGAGAAAGAAAGCAGTGGTGTTGAGCGCAGACGACTTTACAGGTAGTACCTGTGCCAATGTATACAAGGCGCGGGGCCAGGTGGAGGCAAAGAATGGAGATACCTGGGGAGTGAGGTCTAGACAGTTCACCTGCTCCGGAGGGGTTACAGCGAGCCCAGGGGGGACCTTGTGAAGCTCTCACAGGCCACTGGAGGATACAGCCTCACCTCCAGGGTAGTCAGGGCCGGGATGGGGGAGGCAGGGGGCTGTAGGAGCCGGGAACAGCTACCCGACCCAGCCTGGGGTTCAGAAAGGCTTCCTGGAGGAGGAGAACGATAAAGAACAGTGTGATAGGAAAAGGGAACAGGCAGTGGGGGGGACGGGGGCATTGGTTTTCTGGGCGCAGAGGAGGAAGAGAGAGCCCAGAGTTTCTAAAGCGGAGATGAACCTTGACATGGCTGATTGAAACCCTGCTCGGGCTCCCTGATGCCCTCCGGCGGGGGGAAAGGCCACACCCTCGAGCAGCTTAGCATCTGTTCGTTCCCTACACATTCCCTGAGCACCTGCTCTGTGCCCCACCCTGTGCCGGTGATGCAGGGGACACTGGTGACGGGGACAGGCCCAGCCCTGCCCCACCCCAGTGGGGGAGACAGACATAAACCAAATCATTGCCCAAGTGATAGCGATTAGCTCCTAGCACCTGAGAGGCCAGGCAGCGTTAACCCAGCCCCCAGGGGCTTCTCAGCGTCTGGGATTCCCAAAGGGCCATTTCGCGATTTTTGCAGAATACTGCCTCTACTGTTTATATTTTTAATTTGTTCTTTCAACCAACTTGGGTTTTTTTTTTTTATTCTTCTTAATTCCTTAAATGGGTTCCCGTGGGGCTTCCTGAGGCTCCTCGGAAGCACCAAGGGTCCTGACATCACAGGTGTGACAGGCTTGTTACTTTTTTTTTTTTCCCTAACCTGCATTAAAATAAAGGCCTGATCATGAAAATAAGTCACCTGGAAATGATCTCAAATGCTACTTTGGGGGCCTCTGGCCTGGTTTGGGGGGACTGGGAGGTGAACTCCCTGAGGGAAGTCGGTTGTAAGCTAAAACTCGAAGATGAATAGAGTTTGCGCGACAAGGGAGGACGGGAAGAGCAGGGGCAAAGGCCCCGAGGCAGCCGCGGTGGGGCAAGAAGGCAGGCGGGGCTGCTGGCGTGTCGGGAGGAACTGGGCAGCTTTGGGGGTATAGCATGGATTTGGGGGCTGAGCCCAAAGGCGATCCGCGCTCATCGAAGGGCTTGCTGCCAGCCTCGTTTTGCCACATGTGTCTTCTGTCACGCCTTTCTGAACGTGGGAGAGGCAGGGGAAGACACTGTGTCCCTCGATCCCCACAAACGCTGTGGCACAGAGCTACAGAACAAAGACATTCTCTTCTAGAACCCCAGGGTAGGGGCGCCTGGGTGGCTCAGTCAGTTAAGCGTCCCACTCTTGATCTCGGCTCCGCTCACGATCTCTCGGTTTATGAGCTGGAGCCCTGTACTGGGCTCTGTGCTGATAATGCCGAGCCTGCTTGGGATTTGCTCCCTCTGCCCCCTCCCCTGCTTTTCTCTCCCTCTCTTTTTGTCTCTCAAAATAAATAAATACACTTAAAAAAACAAAAGATCAAGCATCACTCTCACAGGCCTTACGATGTCTGAGTGTTTCTCCTCCCGCTCCTGCCTCTCTGCCTTCGCCATGAGAACATGCCTGGGCTAGCTTGCCGGACGGATGTGAGGGAGAGGGAGAGAAGAACTGAGTCATCCCAGCTGAAGTCACTCCAGACCAGCCAGCCTCTAGCTACCCTGCCAGAGGATGACAGACTCATGAGTGAGCCCAGCCAAGGTCAGCCGAGCCTGGTCCGGATTAGCAGAAACCGTCCAGATGACCCAAATACACGTGGGGAAACAACATGGTTGTTGTTTTCAGCCACCACATTTTTGAGACGGTTTGTTATGCAGCTGTAGCTGACCGATGCAAAGGACAGACTAAGCACTGAGATAAATGTGTGGGCATCCCCACCACCTAGTACTTTTGGATTTGTTGAATGACCAAGGCAATCCAGAATTCTCTCCTTCCTTCTACTTTCCCCTTCAAACTTTTACTCCTATATCCGGATCTCATCTTGCTTCTAATAGTACAATATACATCCCCCTTCTAGGGATGCTGGATTAACCCCTTAAGAAAGAAACAATGTTTGGGGCACCTGGGTGGCTCAGTCGGTTATGTGTCTGACTTTGGCTCAGATCATGATCTCACAGTTTGTGAGTTCGAACCCTGCTCTCTGTGCTGAGAGCGCAGAACCTGCTTCAGATCCTCTCTCTCCCTCTGTCTCTGCCCCTCCCTCGCTCCCTCTCTCAACAATAAATAAATAAACATTTTTAAAAAAGAGAGAGACAATGGTCGAAGAATGACAGCTTTGGAGTTTGTGCTATGTATCAGCTGGGAGCTATCACCAATTAAGTAAAGAAACAATGGTCTTAATTTAATTTTATTTTTTAAGTTCATTTATTTACTTTGAGAGAGAGGGAGAGGGAGAGAGAGCATCCAAAGCAGGCTCCGTGCCATCAGCAGGGAGCCCAATGTGGGGCTCGAACCCATAAACCGTGAGATCACAACGGTCTTAATTTTAATCAAAACAATTTTTTTAATGTTTACTTTTGAGACAGAGTGCGAATGGGGGGAGGGGGGGTGGCAGAGAGAAAGAGAGACACAGAATCCGAAGCAGGCTCCAGGCTCTGAGCTGTCAGCACAGAGCCCGATGCAGGACTCGAACCCATGCGCTGTGAGATCATGACCTGAGCTGAAGTCAAACGCTTAAATCACTGACCCACCCAGGTGCCCCACAATGGGCTTAGTTTTAAAGGGATTGATGATCTCGTTGAATTTTGGGAAAAGAGGTGATAGGTACTGATGGAAGGGAGGGAAGCACTGACCTCAGTAGCCCGTGTTGCCTGCACTAAGGTGGCTTTGACCCACGTGTCCCTGGTTGCATCTTTCTTCTTTTCTGGAAGGCTCTCCGGGAAACCGCAAGGACTTTGGCAAGGAGGGGAGGGTCTCTGTGAACCTGGATCCTTCCGCCTGGAAAAGGAACGTCCTGGGTGTGCTCGGAGACCGCACCCACTTGGATTTCGAGGAGCTGTACTTTGGGGCTGTCCAGCCGGAGGTGAACGGAGGTGGTGAGTTGGTGCCCCGGCCCAGCTGTCAGATCTGGGCTGGTGCTGCACGTGCTTAGGAAAGATCATTTTGCAAGTGCTGGCCATTCACCATCATCGAACAAAACAGCAAACGGAACAAAATCCGCACCCCACCCCCCAAAAGGGTGTAAGGAGAGGGAGCTCAAATGACCCACAACAGCCCTCCCCCTGCCACCTTAATAAAAGATACTTATGGCGGCTTCTCTCCGCGGCCAGTCTGGTGTTGCAGAGGGCGGGGCTCTGGAATGAGGCCTCTGTCTTGGTTTGTATCCCGCCTCTGCCACCTACTGGCTGTGTGCCTCGGGCAAGTCAGTTTCCTCTCTGTGCCTCAGTTTCTCATCTGTAACAATCCGCCTCTCAGGAGGGAGTGGATGTGAGGGGGCTCTGAACGGTACCTGGAACTTTTGTATCATTATTCCCGAAAGCCCTGTTAGGTAGGAGGCACAGGGACCAGGATAAGCCTGGCCCCCCGGCCCCACGGAACAATCGGAGACGCATATTGAGGAATTAGTTACACAGCAAGTGATCTGACTACTGTTCAGACCAGAAGCCGAGCACCCTTCCCCATCTCTGTCCCTACTAACGGAGTCCAGGCCGCTGTCACCTCCCATATGGCCAGTTGCAAGCAGGAGAGGGGCAGAGAGGGAGAGAGAGAGAGAGAGAGACAGAATCCGAAGCAGGCTCCAGGCTCCGAGCTGTGAGCACAGAGCCCGGCGCGGGGCTCGAACCCACAAACCCTGAGATCACAACCTGAGCCGACGTCGGACGCTTAACCGACTGAGCCCCCCGGGGCGCCCCATCCCGTTTGCCTTTTCGAAAGGGCTGCGGCGGCTGGTGTGGGACCATGTTATGCAGGGGGTGAGGGAGAGGGAGAAAGACGGGGAGAAAGATGAAGCGGGAACCTCAAAAGGAGGGAAGGGGAGGGAAGGAGAACGGGGCGGCTGGAAGCCGGGGTTGGAAGGGTGTGGGCACAGAAGGGGGAGAAAATGCCAGGCTGGTGCTCTGGGAATGAGCTGCAAGGACATCCCGCCCGACTGACAGTCAGTTTGCGCAGGGAAGTATGGGGAGGGTCGACAGGTGGCAGGCAGGTGGGGGGGCAGTGCGGGAGGCAACAGTCCTCCTTTGAGCCCAGCGGGCACCAGAGCCACCTAGAGAAAGCCCTGTGCCTGTGTGAGGTCTGTAATTTCTCTGGTTCAGGTCGAACCTGTTGGGCTGGCTGTGTGGGTTCTTCCCGAGAAGGCAGATGGCTGGGGTTAGGCCAGGTGTGCATTCCAGAGGGGTCTGAGGGTGCTTGAAGGAAGCGATTCAAAAGTGAGACGTAGCGCCGAGCCAAGCGAAGACGGGAAGAAAGGGTGGTGGAGAAGAGACACCGGCGGTCAGAGTGGACCCCTTCCCTCCTTCTGGAGCGCGTCCTGCCGCGCGGCTTCCCCGGGGGCTTCCCCTGCCACGGTTTTCCTTCCGCTTCTCCGGTGCCCCCTTTTCAGTGTCCTCACGGATTGACTCCTCTTGCAACATCTGACCTGCTCTCCCAAGGGCGGGTCGGCCTCCCCTTGTACGGTGCCTTCTCCGAGGGTTCGGTGACCACAGATAACCTTGATCCCAGCGTGAGGAGCACGGGCCCAGCCTGTCGAAAGAGCAGGTGGTCAGCAGGCGGGTAGCAAGCGGTGGCAGGTAGGAGGCCGAGCAGCGGGACGGCGGCTCCGGCTACCCATCCCCCAGAGAGAGAGACTCTGCTCGTTGCAGGTTTGACCCCTGAGCTGCACGCTCGCTCGGGTCACCTGGGGGGAGCTTTATTTTATTTATTTATTTATTTATTTTTTTTTTTTTTTTTTAACGTTTATTTGTTTTTGAGACAGAGAGAGACAGAGCATGAACAGGGGAGGGTCAGAGAGAGGGAGACACAGAATCTGAAACAGGCTCCAGGCTCTGAGCTGTCAGCACAGAGCCCGACGCGGGGCTCAAACTCACGGACTGCGAGATCATGACCTGAGCCGAAGTCGGCCGCCCAACCGACTGAGCCACCCAGGCGCCCCTGGGGGGAGCTTTAAAACAAACCAACGCCCAGGTCAGTGCCTGCTCAGTTAATTCACCGTCTCCGGGCACGAGACTCGGACCGTGGCACCTTGCCACTGTGCCATTCCGTGTGGGGTTGTTCGTGCAAAGTTTGGTCATACCAGGGGAGAAGCTGTTGGAAGGTGGTGATTTTGAGCCCCCGCTCCAGAGTCTCCTTCTCTGCAATTACATATAATCAACCTTGGGATAGCTCCCGTCATCACCCAGCATATTATTATTATTATTATTATTATTTCTTTAATGTTTATTTGTTTTTGAGAGAGAGAGAGAGAGACAGAGACAGAGTGTGAGCGGGGGAGGGGCAGAGAGAGAGGGAGACACAGAATCCGAAGCAGGTTCCAGGCTCGGAGCCATCAGCCCAGAGCCGGACGCGGGACTCGAACTCACGAGCTGTGACATCATGACCTGAGCCAAAGTTGGACGCTCAACCGACTGAGCCACCCAGGCGCCCCTCACACCCCTCAGAGGGACATATTTGTAAATATCAATCAGCTCGTGTCCCCCCTCCCCCATGTGGCCTTTCCATGGTTCCCATAAGCTATCCAAACCCCTTCCCAGGGCCACCAGGGGCCGTCACCTGTCTCCCTAACCTCAGCCAGTATTCCCGTCACCGACAGGCTGCCGGAATCACCCCAATCCTCCCTGAGCTCAGACCTCTACTTGGGGTCATGACCTTTGGGCTTGAACCTCTCTGTGCCTGGAACTCGCGCCCTGCGCGACTGCGCGACCGTCTCAAACTTTAAGTCTCAATCACACGCCTCCTCCTCCGAGAAGCCTTCGCGGGTCACGCGGTCCCAGGTAGCGTTTCTGCACCTTCAGGGGGCATACGAATCCCACGGGGACCCCGCTGAAACAAAATGCAAGGCCTCCGAATTCAGGAGGCCTGGGTGGGACCTGAGCGTCTGCGTTTGGTTAACTTACTCCTTTTCTGGTTGGTCTGCGCCCAGGACACAAGGACTTAAACGCGTGAGGCCAGGGACAGGGTCTGCTTGTTGGGCGCAGCATCTGGGCACAGAGCAGGCGCTCAGTGCTCGTGAAGTGCCTGGCGGGGGGAGACTCAGAGAGAAAGAGAGAGGGTCCCCCGCCAGAGGATAGTGAAATTAAAAAAAAAAAAAAGTTTTTTTTTTTTTTGGTAAGTAATCTCTCCATCCAACGTGGGTCTCAAACTCACGCCCCCGAGAGCAAGAGTTCCCATGTTCTATTGCTGAGCCAGCCAGGCGTCCCGA
Organism: Panthera leo; assembly: GCF_018350215.1. NCBI lineage: Eukaryota > Metazoa > Chordata > Mammalia > Carnivora > Felidae > Panthera > Panthera leo. The sequence continues at coordinate 9,809,407 of NC_056693.1, forward strand.
AATGGGTTATTTTTTTTATTTACTTGTTTTTATTTATTTATTTTGAGAGCAAGAGAGAGAGATTGAGCCTGCAGGGCGGGGGCAGAGAGAGAGGGAGAGAGAAAATCCCAAAGCCCAATGTGGGGCTTCCACTCCCCACCCGGTTTCGTCATTGACATAACGTTTCGCCGCTCACGATTCAGGGAGGGCTTTCTGCACCGCCTTCCCGTTATCCCCGAGACCACCCACTCAGATGCGTCGCTGTCCTCCCTCTGGTGCAGAAACTGACACTTGCCCGAGGCCCTGTAGCTTGGGGGTCAGGGCCTGGGTTCACATCCAGAGCTTCGGATCTCGACTCCTCCGTTTTACTAGGTTCGTCTTTCTGGGCCTCGGTTTACTCCTCCGGGAAATGGGAACGATCGCGGTAACGGCCTCAGAGGGTCTTTAAAAGGATCCCAGGAGTTAATCCATGTAAAGCGCTTCAAACAGTGCCTGGCACAGAGCAGGGGTGACCGGAGATCTCATGCTCTTCCCTCCAGGGCGTGCGGTCTCCGGGGAGGGGGTTGGTCCCGACCTACCCTCTGAGCCTGAGCTCAGTCCGACCTCCTAGCTCACCCATCTGAGCAAGTCCCGTGCACCAGGCACTGCGTGTGGTATCTTCACATACACGTTGCGTGAATCCTTTTCTCTTTTTTTTAATTTTTGTAATGTTTATTTATTAAAAAAAAAATTTTTTTTTTTAACGTTCATTTATTTTTTGAGAAAGGGAGAGAGACAGAGTGTGAGCAGGGGAGGGGCAGAGAGAGAGGGAGATACAGAACTCGAAGCGGGCTCCAGGCTCCACACGGACAGCCCAGAGCCCGACGTGGGGCTCGAACCCACACACTGGGAGATCATGACCTGGGGCCAAGTCAGACGCTTAACTGACGGAGCCACCCAGGCGCCCCTAATTCCTCGAATTGTAGAATTGCAATTGTGTGATACGATCTATGGAAAATGTTATTTCATGTAATACTTTAAAAGCTGGCGTGCCTAGCTGACTCAGTCAGTAGAACAGGCAATTCTTGAGCTCAGGGTTGTGAGTTCAAGCCCTACCTCGGATGTAGCGATTACTTACAAAATAAAATCTTAAAAAAGAAAAAAGTGGGGCGCCTGGGTGGCTCGGTTGGTTAAGCGTCCGACTCTTGGTTTCAGCTCAGGTCATGATCTCATGGTTTCATGAGTTCGAAGCTTCATCGGGTTCTGCACTGACTGCAAATTCTCAGTCTCCCTCTCTCTCTGCCCCTCCCCTACTCACGCTGTCTCTGTCTCTCTCAAAATAAATAAACTTAAAAAAAGAGTTAATTTTAACTTAGATTTTATTTTTATTTACTGAATTTTAATTTCAATAGCAACAAAGCTTAATCCAACTGCTAAATGTTAGGTTCAATTTAACTGGCACGTTTTCATTTCATTTCAATCAATAATTTCAATTGAAATGTAATCAATGCACGTAAATTAATACAGGTGAATTTAATTTTGAGAGTACAACCTAATGTCATTTTCATTAATAAGTTTCATCTGTTAATAGGTTTTCACTTAATACAGTTTTCGTGTAATTGTAGTTAATAAGTTTGAATCATAAGTAATACACTTTAATTAATACATTTTCATTTAATTAGTACACTGTATTGAAATTTATTTAAGAAAATTTTTTAATGTTTTATTTATTCCTGAGAGACAGACAGAGTGCGAGCCGGGGAGAGGCAGAGACAGAGGGAGACACAGGATCCGAAACAGGCTCCAGGCTCCGAGCGGTCAGCACAGAGCCCGACGCGGGGCTCGAACTCACAAACCGTGAGATCGTGACCTGAGCTGAAGTCGGACGCTTAACCGACCGAGCCACCCAGGTGCCCCCATTTTACTTAAAATCTGAAAACTTGGGGGGTGCCTGGGTGGCTCGGTCGGCTTCAGCTCAGGTCACGATCTCGCGGTCCGTGAGTTCGAGCCCCGCGTCGGGCTCTGGGCTGACGGCTCAGAGCCTGGAGCCTGCTTCCGATTCTGCGTCTCCCTCTCTCTGCCCTTCCCTGCTTGTTCTCTCTCTCTCAAAAATAAATAAACTTAAAAAAAATTTTTTTAAAAGAAGGAGTTGGGCTTATGGGGCACCTGAGTGGCTGAGTAGGTTAAGTGTCTGACTCTTGGTTTCGGCTCAGGTCGTGATCTCACAGTTTCACGAGGTCGAGCCCCTCATCGGGATTCTCTCTGTCTGCCCCTCCCCCGACTCGCGCCGTCTCTGTCTCTCTTAAGATAAATAAATAAACTTCAAACACAAAAACAAAAAAAGAGTTGGGTTTCCATGTTCTTTCCCTGTGAATCTGGGAAGGTTGGGGACTATAGCAGAAGCGATTTGTTATTCGTTGAATCACGTCTCCCCACCCACATGTCTATGTTGACACCTCAACCCTCAACCCCTCAGAACATAACCTCACTTGGAAATCAAGTCGTTGTGGTTAAGTGAGTTAAGATGAGGTTATTTTGGAGCAGGGTGGGCCTTTAATCCAACATGATGGGTGTCCTTACGAAAGGCAGGTATTTGGACACAAACACGCACAAAGGGAGAATATTCTGTGACGATTAGGGCAGAGCTCAGGGTGACGGAACCGAAGCAAAGAACACCGGAAATGTCCAGGAAACCAGCAGAAGCTGGGAGAGAAACAGGGACCGATTATCCCTTCCTCCTGAGGGTTCCCCTACCAACACCTCGACCTACCCTAGCAAAACCTTGATCTTGGGCTTCCGCCCTCCAGAATTTATAAGGGGACACAATAAATCTATGTTTGCGGTTTAGGCCACACTTTGTGAGCTTAAGCCCAGCAAACTAATGCGTGGCTCCGTGTGACTTTCGAGGAACGGTCACAGAGGAGGCAATACGATATTTGTTTAGCTCTCTGGGGACTTGGTCTTTGGAGCTCTGAGCCGCCATGTAAGGGACCCCGGTGCCCTGAGGCCGCCAGCTTGGGAAGAAGCCAGACGGCCTGGAGAGGAGGTGCGAGGTCCTGGCCAGCCCCCCATCAGCCACCAGAGAGCAAGTGACCACGCCTTTGACCCGACTCCAGGCCACCCCCCATCTGACCTTGACGGCACTGAGAGGTCCTGAGCCTGAATCCACTCAACCCCGCCCCCCCCCCAGCCTTGTGAACAAAGGGAATGACTGTCAACCTTCAGGCCCCTGTTGGAGGGCAGTTTTGTTTAGCAGCAATAAATAATCCGAACACGAGTGAACTCCCTTCGCCTTTTACACCTCAACTCAAATACCCCTCGCTGAGCAAACCTTTCTTTGTTTCTTTTTTTGACATCTTATTTTTTGAGAGACAGAGCATGAGCAGTGGGGGTGGGGGTGGGGCCCAGAGAGCAAGCGGGAGACACAGAATCCGAAGCAGGTCCCAGGCTCCGAGCTGTGAGCACAGAGCCCGACGCGGGGCTCGAACTCATGGACTGTGAGACCACGCTCTGAGCCGCAGTTGGACGCTCAACCGACTGAGCCCCCCGGGCGCCCCAAGAAAAGCTTTCTGAACCCTCAGGCCCGACCAGATTCTCCAGGAACACCCTGTCATGGGCGCTCAGTTTCCCCTTCGTAGCACTTGTCACCGTCCTGATCCGCTGCGTAATGATTTGTTTAACGTCTGTCTCCCCCGTGGACCGCGTGGGCAGAGGCTGACAGACTCAGTTATATGCAACTCCGGGACCTGGCTCATTGGTTCCAAACGTGTCCCAAAGTCTGCTATCTGTTCCCCACCTCCTGCCAGCAGTGTGCCCATCTCTGCGGCGGGCGCTGTCGCGCGTTCACCCAATGGCTTGGCTCGAAAGTTCTGGAATCGGCTTTGATGCATCACATTTTCTCTTCTCGGCAAAGCCTCTGCCTTCAAAGCCCATCCTCCCCCAAGAAGTTACACACGGAACTACCACAGGACCCAGCGATTCCACTCCTGGGCACACGCCCAAAAGGACGAGCACAGGTATGGGAACAAAAACTTGCGCGGGAATGGTCGCAGGTTATTCATCCCGGCGGGAAGGGTAGAAACAACCCACGGGTTTGAAGATTCATCGGTGTTGGAGCCTGGTATCAGAACTTCACCGGGGGGGGGGGGGGGGGTTTAAACAGACGAGAGTGACAACAGCAGGCCCTGTTCTTGGATGAGAGAAGACGATAGACCTTGATAGAATGTTCGCTGGCGGGCACCCTACGTAGTCGTCTTTGAAATTCCAGGGCCCGGCACAGCGGTGACTGGAGGTACTCAGGATATGACGGCTGAGGGCGCTGAGGTCCACAGAGGGGTGCATGAGCCTATAAATGACTTAACCTCGGAATATTCACGCATCGGAACCCCTTGTGGGAGCCGAGCATCTCACAGGCTGCCCCGGGGAGTGCCGAGTGAATCCGGGGCCACCACAGCTGTCGAGGATGGTGGACAAGGAAAAGGATGTTTGAGGTGTTGGCGTGGGTTCGAATTCGACTTCGGAAATCACTTCTGTTCGCACAGGCAGGGGGCTGGAGAGGAGTGGGCCTGAGTGAGAAGAGCAGAAAACTGGGTGCTTTTTTTTTTCCTATTTTTTTTTAATGTTTATTATTTTTGAGAGAGAGAGAGAGGGACAGAACTTGAGCGGGGGGGGGGGGGGGGGGAGAGAGAGAGAGACCCAGAATCTGAAGCAGGCTCCAGGCCCCGAGCTGTCAGCACAGAGCCCGCCGCGGGGCTCGAACCCACGAACCGGGAGATCAGGACCTGAGCCAAAGTTGGACGCTTAGCTGACTGAGCCACCCAGGCGTCCCCGAAAACTGGCTTCTAAACCTAGCTCTGTTCTTGGGCAGCTCAGGCTTAACTCAGTAGGCCTGGGGTGTCTACCCTGCGCATTGCAAAGGAAGGTTTCGCCCCCGTCCTTGGTCCCTAGGAAGTAAAACTTTAAGCCCTCGGTCTATCTGGCCTGAACAAGACTGTTTTTGTTTACCTGGGGCCTCGGCCCACTCAGTAGCAGCGTGACCTCCGGAGGGGCTGGAGACGAAGGTCAGGCACAAAATAAAAACCCTGGGCGCTAAGGCTCAGATGAACTTCCCTGGTCGGCACTCGCTCGTGGACATACGCACTGGCTCCTCCGCTGGGAGAGACGATTAGAAGCTCACGCCTGGCGTCTCTCTGTGCACCTTTTACCTTGGCTGATGTTAACTCTCTCATTTCTCTGAACAGATGGCAACCATGGGTACGAGAGTCTTGCTGAGTTCTGGGCATCCTTCCAGCAAATCATTAAACCTGGTTGCTTTAACTGGGGACCCCCGAAGATCAGTCCGGTGCTTAACATGCCGTGGCATCCCTCCCCAGGCATGCCTGCCTGCCCCCCCCCCCAATCTCCGTGCCGTATGAGAAAGCCCAGTACCTTCTGGCATCTCTCATTTCCCCTACCCCAAGGGAGGAGGACAAAGGTACACAAATGCATTTATATTCAGGATTCAACCCTGATTCTTATTTTATTACTTTTTTAACATTTACTTATGACAGACAGAGAAGGAGTGGGAGAGGGGCAGAGAGAGAGGGAGACACAGAATCCGAAGCAGGCTCCGGGCTCCGCACTGTCAGCCCAGAGCCCGATGCGGGGCTCGAACCCACGAACCATGAGATCATGACCTGAGCTGAAGTCGGACACAACCGAGCTGCCCAGATGCCCCAAAAATATTTTTTAATTCTTAAAATATTTTCTCAATATTGTTTTAATATTTTAAAATATTTTTAATATTATAAAATATTTTAATATTAAAAGTTTTTAAACTTTATTTTGAGAGAGAGCCCAAGCACGCGTGCAAGCAGGGGAGGGGCAGAGGGAGAGGGAGAGAGGATCCCAAGCAGACTCCAGGCTCTGAGCTGTCAGCACAGAGCCTGATGTGGGGCTCAAACTCAACGAAACTGAGCCGAAGTCAGGCGCTTATGACTGAGCCCCCCAGGCGCCCCAGTCCACAAATATTTACTGAACACCCTTGGTGGTAAAAAGGATGGGTTTATTCCCACGTCGTCTCTTCCTAGCTGTGTAGACTTGAGGAAATTCCTTAACCTCTCTGAGCCGGTTTCCTCATCTGGAAAATAGGGACAATAATAAGTTCCCATCTCATCAGAATGCTGTGAGAAGTGAGTTAATACAAGTCCAGCTGGGTAAATCTTTTCTATTTATATTATACATTATAACTAGGGTGACCAGCTGTCCCAATTTGCTTGGCATTAAGGAGTTTCCAGGAACGTGGGGTTTTTCAGTGCTAAAATCGGGAAAGTTCTGGGCACATTGGGATGAGTTGGTCATCCTGATATAATTATATGTGAGCAATATATGATCAATAATAGTATTTATTATCACAGATGATAATGTCTTACAAAGTACTATGGGGAATAGGTTGCTGAGGCCAGATCATGCTTTCAAGGAGCAGATAGTCTGGGAACAGACACAAAAGAATTACAAAGATAACAAAAGATATTTAATAACACATGATACAGGGAGGCGCCTGGGCGACTCAGTCGGTTAACAGTCCAACTTCGGCTCAGGTCATGATCTCGCGGTTCGTGGGTTCGAGCCCCTCGTCGGGTTCTGTGCTGACAGCTCAGAGCCTGGAGCCTATTTCAGATTCTGTATCTCCCTCTCTCTCTGCCCCTCCCCTGCTCGCGCGCTCTTTCTGTCTCTCAAAAATGAATACACATTTTTAACAATGCAAATTCTCAGGGTGCCTTGGGGGGCTCAGTCGGCTAAGTGGACTGTCGTCTCCCTTGTCCAGCGCCCCCTCCTTCCTGAATCTCTTGGCCCATTCACAGAAAAGCTTATCACTGGGTTGAGCATAAAGCAGATACTCAGTGCTTAAGGGAAGTAGGAATGGCTTGTTCTCGAATCATTTAGCAATTAAGTCCTACTTCCTGTAAGTAGATTCCCAACGGCCAGGGCCCTGTCTCCTGATCTACTTGTCTGCCTGGCTCAGGCGTGGGGCACAGTGACGGCCTCAGTGTTTCTTAATATTTGCCAACTAATGAAAAGAACGGATGCTTTTAAAACTGTTCCTAGGGTTTAATTTTTTTTTAATGCTTATTTTATTTTTGAGAGCGAGAGAGAGGGAGAGAGAGAGTAGAGTTAGCAGGAGAGGGGCAGAGAGAGAGGGAGACACAGGCTCCAGGCTCTGACCGTGAGATCATGACCGGAGCTGACGTTGGACACTTAACTGACTGAGCTACACAGGCACCCCTGTTCCTATAGGGTTTAAATCCCCCTCTTTGACTGGACCACCATTTCCTGAGACCAGGGTCTCATTTTCCTTTTTTTTTTTAATGTTTGTTTTTTTGAGATAGCACAAGTGGGGGAGGGGCAGAGAGTGATGGGGACAGAGGACCCCAAGTAGGCTCCACGATGACAGCAGCAAGCCTGATGCAGGGCTCGAACTCCCGAACCATGAGATCCTGACCTATGCTGAAGTCGGAATGTCAACCAACCGAGCCACCCAGGCACCCCGCCTCTTCTTCTTCTTCTCCTCCTTCTTCTGCTTCTTCTTCTCTTTCTTCTTCTTCTTCTTCTTCTTCTTCTTCTTCTTCTTCTTCTTCCTCTTCTTCTTCTTCTCCTTCTTCTTCTTTCTTCTTCTTCTCCTTCTTCTCTTTCTTCTTCTTCTCCTTCTTTCTTCTTCTTCTTCTCCTTCTCTTTCTTCTTCTTCCTCCTCTTCTTCTTCTTCTTCTTCTTCTTCTTCTTCTCCTTCTAATCTTTCTTCTTCTTCTCCTTCTTCTCTTTCTTCTTCTTCTCCTTCTTCCTTCTTCTTCCTCTTCTCCTTCTTTCTTCTTCTTCTTCTTCTTCTTCTTCTTCTTCTTCTTCTTCTTCTTCTTCTTCTTCTTCCTCTTCTTCTCCTTCTTCTTCTCCTTCTTCTCTTTCTTCTTCTTCTTTCTTCTTCTAATCTTTCTTCTTCTTTTTCTCCTTCTTCTCTTTCTTCTCCTTCTTTTTCTTTCTTCTTCTTTCTTCTTCTTCTCCTTCTTCTGTTTCTTCTTCCTCTTCTTTTCTTCTTCTTCTTTCTTCTTCTGCTTCTTCTCTTTCTTCTCTTTTTCCTTCTTCTTTCTTCTTCTTCTTCTTCTTCTTCTTCTTCTTCTTCTTTCTTCTTCTTCTTCTTTCTTCTTCTCCTTCTAATCTTTCTTCTTCTTCTCCTTCTTCTCTTTCTTCTTCTTCTCCTTCTTCCTTCTTCTTCCTCTTCTTCTTCTTCTCCTTCTTTCTTCTTCTTCTTCTTCTTCTTCTTCTTCTTCTTCTTCTTCTTCTTCTTCCTCTTCTTCTCCTTCTTCTTCTCCTTCTTCTCTTTCTTCTTCTTCTTCTTCTTTCTTCTTCTCCTTCTAATCTTTCTTCTTCTTTTTCTCCTTCTTCTCTTTCTTTTTCTTTCTTCTTCTTTCTTCTTCTTCTCCTTCTTCTTCTGTTTCTTCTTCTTCTTCTTCTTCTTCTTCTTTTCTTCTTCTTCTTTCTTCTTCTGCTTCTTCTCTTTCTTCTCTTTTTCCTTCTTCTTTCTTCTTCTTCTTCTTCTTCTTTCTTCTTCTTCTTCTTTCTTCTTCTTCTTTCTTTTTTCTTCTTCTTCCTCCTCCCCCTCCCTCTTGTCCTTCTCCTTCTCCTCCTCCTCTTCCTCCTCCTCCTTCTTCTTTTTTTGTATCTCCCTCAGAGAACAGCACTCAGAAGGCTTTCAAGGTTTGAGATGGGACGGAAGTACCTGAATTGTTTCAGAGTCCTATGGGCTTGCTTCTCCAATTATACTCTTATTTTTCTTAAAATTTTTGTTTTTAATATGGAGTAGATGCTTAAAAATCAAATACACACATTTATAACATATGTCTCTATAAACATATACAGGGGCGCCTGGGTGGCTCTGTCGGTTGAGCGTCCGACTTCGGCTCAGGTCATGATCTCACGGTTTGTGAGTTCGAGCCCTGCGCTGACAGCTCAGAGCCTGGGGCCTGCTTCAGATTCCATGTCTCCCCGTCTCTCAATAATAAATAAATGTTAAAAAAATTTTTTTTAAATATACATACATAGAATAGGAACAAAATGAGCAGCTGTGGTCCCACCACCCAACTTAAGAAAGAAAAAATTCCATTTCCTCTACGGTTTCCTTGCGGACCCTTCTCCTTCTCGTTCCCTCCCCTCCTACTTGGCTAAACTTTGTGTTTACCTTGCCCTCATTAAAAAAAAAATCTACAATATGTTTGTGTCCCCCAACTGTATATTGTTTTGTTCTGCCTGTTTTGAAGTAAATGAAAACACATCTGTACTATTGCAACTGAAATTGACTGATTTTTACAGCTGTAGAATATTCCACCGAGCAAATAGATCGTAATTTATCCAGTATCCTGTAGATAATGATCCTAGATTTACGGGAGAGTTGGAAGGATATACAACCTCCATATACCCCCCACCCAGTTTTCTCTGACGTCAGCATCTTACATCATCACAGCACCTTTGTCAAAACCGTGACATCAACATTGATACGCTACTACTAACTAAATCCCAGTCTTTGTTGGCATTTCCGTAGTTTTTCCACTGGCGTCCTTTTTCTCTTCTAGGATCATCTAATCCAGGCTTATGGGGGGCTGTGAAGGCATCGCTGCTCAGGACTATTCCCGTACACATCTTGTTGTGTAAACGAGTAAGTTTCTCTACGGTGAATCCTTGGCTTTGCCGGGACAGGGGATACATTACATCTTCAATTGTATTCAAGAAGTCAAATGCGTTCTCCAATGTGAGTGCACCACTCACCGGGATTGTAGGGGTTCCCCTTGCTCCACCGGATAGAAAAATTAAAAACTTTGCCCTGCTGGGTGACATGACACGACATCTGTGGTTGTAATTTGCATTCCCTTGTTATTGTGGTTAGGCCTGTTTACATAGGTTTCCTCTGGGGTGAAGCGTCTCTTCATATCTTTTATTCATTTTTTAATCGGGCCGCTGCTTTAATTTGCAGTCCTTGAAAATAATTTGTGAATGCTAATTCTTTGTGTTATACGTTACAAGTCTCTTCTTTGTCCGTGAAGCGTTCGGTGTTTGTCAAAGGACGGGAAGATACCAACGTATTCTGGAGTTTAAATGCTGTTGTTTAAACTCTCACGCACCCTGTGGCCGGGGTTCTTATCTCCCCCATCAAGGGGAGAGATCACACTGCTGAAACTCAGTATTTTTTAATGTTTGCTAAATAGATGGAAAAAAAATCTCTCCTAATTTGAAAGCAGGTGTTTAATTCCTGTCTTCGCATAACTTACACGGTTCTACATGATCTGGCCCTAGTTTACAGTTCCCTTTATTCGCCCAGATCCGTCCACACCAGTCTCTGCTTTTCTTCAAATGGATCTACATCCTTCCTGTCTCAGGGCCCTTGCACTTGGCTCTTCCCCCAGATATTCTTATAGATCCCTTCCTCATTTCCTTCTGGTCTTTGCTCAGGGTAAGTTCACCAGCGACACCTTCACCGGCCCGTATTGCCCAGTATCCTCTGACCCTTCCTATCCTCTTTCCTTAATTTTTTTCCTTCAAGTATAACCACGTCGCATTCTAAACGGATTTGCCTGTCCCCCACGGGAGGTATGCTGTTCAGTACCGGACCCCCTAGCTGCCTGTGGCTGCCCTTGAAACATGGCTGATGTGGATTGAGGGGTCCAGACTTCTTTCAAGAGTTTCCCCCCCCCCTCCACCCCAAAAAAGTAACTTATCTCACCACTAAAATCTTTGTATTTTGGTATTCATTCCACGTTGAAACAACATTTGGGGCTAACTTGTATTGTTAAAGTTCATTTCGCATTTTTGTATTCTGGGTCATTTGGACAGCGCTCCTGCAGGAGGTAAGTTACAGCGGGGATGTTTGACTCAGACACCGCGGTTATCTCAGAACACACCAGAGGCTCAATAAATACTGGCTGCGTGAAGGAATCCAGAAATAGAATGCCAGTCTTTTTCTCCTCCTCTCTGTTCTGTCTACCCCAGGGACCAATTTCTAAAATCAACAAAGCTTTACTGAGGTAATTTACACGGAAGTCACTCGCCGTAAGCGTTCAAGCCAAAGATTTTTAGTGAATTCGCCACCTTGCGCAACCATCGCTGTAACTCGACTTGCTGAATCTTTCCATCACCCCAATCACACCCCGCTCGTGCTCATGCACAGTCGTGCCCCCTCCCCACCCCCAGGCACCGCGCAGCTACTCTCTGTCTCCACAGACGTTCAGCGCTCACTTTCTAAGATAAGACCTCCCCGGCTCCGTCGTTCCGGGGTCCAAACGCCTTGAACAGTCAGCACCCTGGGCCACCGCTCTCCTCCCGTCTCCGTTCCTCCATCCACGCGGCTCGGCACGGAGCCAGACCCACAGACGGCTCGGCGCCAACACAAGGAAGGGCAGCCCCGCACCTTCCGAAGCCCCGGAGGGGCAGCTCCCCGTGGCTTCCGCGCGCACCTCGGCGGCCTCGGGGACTCGCGGGGCTGCCTCGCTGGGCCCCACGACCCTGCCAGGGCGGGCCCCGCTCTCGCAGCACCCATCGCGGGACACCGAAGCTCGGAGGGGCCCCAGGGAGCCGGGAGTCCCCCGCCGCCGCGTTCTAACGCCGCCCTCCGGGGACAATGGCCGGGGCCGCGGGGCTCTCGGCCTCTGTAAGCGGCTACTGGGGGGCCGGCCCCTCCCCCCGCGGCCCCTTCCCGGGCTCCGCCTTCACGCCCTCCCGCCCTCAACGGCCCGCCTCGCAAAATGGCGACCAACCGCCTCCTCTCCCGCCCGCCGCGGGTCCCTTGACCGCGCCAGGCCCCGCCCCCCCGTGCGTGGCCCCGCCCCTCAGCGGAGGCCGAATAGCCGCCGCGACTTCGCCGCCGGGCGGCACGCGCCGGGAGCCCGGGCGGCGCGAGGCGCGCGCGAGGCGGCCCTGGGCGTCGCGAAGCGACCCGCAGCCACGCCCGCGCGCCCGCGCCCGCGGGTCAGCGGGCCGCACCGGGGGCGGTCCCGGCTGCGCGTGCGCGCCGGGCCGGCGGGCGGCGCGAGGGAGGCAGGGGGCCGCTGGGAGGCCCGCGAGGCGCGAGGCCGGCGCGCGAGCCCCCGGGGGCGGGTAAAACCCGGTTGCTGCTGCCCCTGCCCCCTCCCTTTCCTCCCTACCCCCCCCTCCCTGCCCCTCCTCACTTTTCAACCCCTACCCCCTTTTAAAATCTAATTTGTGTATATGTTTGTTTTTTAGGGGGCCCCTCTCCCTTTCGAGGGCCCGCAGCAGGCGCGGCGGGCGCCCCTCACCCCGCATCACGCACGCACCTTCTGCATCCCAACAGCTCCCGGCCCCGCTGCACCCCCGCCACCGCTTCCCCCTTGGAGAATACTCTCCTCAGGGGCCCCCGGCCCGCTGCATCCCCTCGTTTTTTCCTCCCCCGCCCCCCAGGCCCCAACTGCCCCCTGGCAGCTCCCCAGCTCGTGCCTCGGGCCCTACCCGGTCTCTCCGCGCTTTCTGCACCGCGGCCTTGCATTCGCCCTCGCTTCCAGGCCTCCTGCTAAAAATCCCCTTGCCTCTGGAGGAGGGGACCCAGATTGACGTTTTTTTTTTTTAGGATCTCCCAGCAAAACCCAAAAATCTTTCCTCTCTTCTTTGATTTATACCCCTCGCCGTCCTTTTAGGAACTTCCTCTAGCAAGAAAATCTCTCTCTATATATGTATTATAAAATACATGTATTGTATATTTTTCCCCCAGTTTTTCCTCCATCCAGGGTAACTTTCCAGCAAAAATTGTTTCTTCCCACCAAGAGCCCCCCCCCCTTTTGTAGTATCTTTCCACTGATAACAAACCAACTCAGTTCTGCCAGTTTCTCTTTCACCTGATAATTTGTTTTTCCAACCCTCTTTCCCAACTCTCCGGCAAAAATCCCTTTTCATCCCCAGTTCTACCCCAGTTAGGCTTTTCCCAGCAAAACCCTCCAGGTCCCTTCCCGAGGACAGAAAATAAGGCAAGGAAGAAAAATTAACTTTCCCTTAAAACAAAAGCCCCTTTCCCATCTAGATCTCCCCGGTTTAGTATTGCTTTCTTCCTCCTTCCAAAAATTGCCCATCTTGCCCAACTTTACGCCTGTGTGCTTGCTTCTTTGGGGACCCAACATCTGAATGCCCCTTCCTTTCCACCCCCTGCTTCCAGGGCAAAAGAAGTTGGATGAGTGTCCTGAATTTACTACTCAGAGTTCCAGGAGGAAATATCCAGTGCTCTGACGGTCATCTGAATCCCCTCCCTGCGGGGCCTGGACCGGGCCTTCCTGTTCCCTGTAGAGTCACTCCTTTGCTCTTCTGGTGAGTCTTTTCCCTTTTGCCCTTGTTCCAAAGAGACCTACTTTGTCAGATGGATTCCCTTCTTTCTCAGAAGGGTTTCGAATTGATCCAAGAGTCTCTGCACCCACAGGGAAACCATTACAAGTTGCTGCTTTGGGAAGTCAGATGAGGAAAAGGTTACTTGTTGTGCCTGTTGACGTCTCTGGAGGAAGGCAGACATTTATTAGATTGATCTAGGTTTCATTGTTTATTGCAAAAATGCTTTTTCCCTCCTCCTGGTTCAGGGTAGCAACTCAGATACCTCCAGGGAACAGGCAGGTAAAGGCCTGCAGGTGAACCAAAGATCGTGGGCCCCCTCTGAGTGAGGGATCCCTGTCGGTGGAAATGACCAAGTGGAAGTTTGTTTGTTTGTTTGTTTGTTTGTTTGTTTGTTTTTTGAGATGAGACCAGAACACTGACCTGTGTGAAACTTTCTGATCTTTAAATGGCGACAGTGAATTTAATCGGTATTCAAAGACAGCACGGAGGGCTTCTAAAACATGGTGGCTGGCCACCAGTTTGGACTGTTTGATTCAGGGTTCCTTCCTGTGTTAGACACACACGCACAGATGCACACCCGCGTGGGTATGTGTGTACCTGCAAGACTTTTCTTCCTCCTGAGAGCCACAGTTCTCAGACTTTTTGATCTTGTAAAATCATTGAAGACTCAAGAGTTGGTGCACGTGAACTATATATGCTGACATTTTGCTGTATTGTAAGTCAAATAAGCCTCAGTGGCGCCTGGGTGGCTCGGTCGGTTAAGCGGCCGACTTCGGCTCAGGTCATGATCTCACGGTTTGTGAGTTCGAGCCCCGCGTCGGGCTCTGGGCTGCCGGCTCAGAGCCTGGAGCCCGCTTCGGGTTCTGTGTCTCCCTCTCTCTCTGCCCTTCCCCCACTTGTGCTCTGTCTCTCTCTCTCCCCAAAGTAAATAAACATTAAAAAGTTAAAAAAAAGAAGTCAAACTTTAAAAATACTCGTTTAAAAGTAACAGTAGTAAACTCCTTACATATTAACAAAATTGACTTTTTAAAGACTGCATTTCAGAAAACAAGATTTAGTGAGGATAGTAGGCATTGTTTTACCTTTTTCGAGTCATCTGGAATCTCATGTATCTGCTTCTGCATTCAGCCTCTGCAAATATATCCTGTAGCCTCCGGAGGGTTTCACCGAGAATTAAAAAGGCAGATAATGTCTGAATATTATTATGAAGATAGTTTGGACCTCGAAGACTCCCTGAAAGATTCCTGAGGACCCCAGGGTTCCCCACCCCCATCCACCTCACTTTGAAAAAGGCTGTTGTAGATGTGGTTTTTTTACGTTTTTTTTTTAATGTTTATTTTTGAGAGGGAGGGAGAGAGACAGAGGGTGCGTGGGGGAGGGGCAGAGAGAGAGAGAGAGAGAGAGAGAGAGACACAGAATCCGAAGCAGGTTCTAGGCTCTGACCTGTCAGCACAGAACCATGAACCCCGTGAGATCATGACCCGAACCAAAGTCAGACACTTAACCGACTGAGCCACCCAGGCGCCCCCGCTGTTGTAGATGTTAAGGCTTATTTGCATTTTACGCTGGGATCAGCTTTTGGAATGAGAAACTTTAATGTCTCTTTTCCTCCCTCAGTTAATTCTATGTAAGAAAATTTCCTGGAAAGCATAGTCCTAGCCGTCTTGATTCTTCCACGTTTCGTTCTCTTACGTATCGTACGTAAGCTTTAAATCTACTCTTTTAATGAGCGAGAGACCAGGAATCCCGGTCTCAAGTGTGGTCGTAGGTGAGGGCTTTGAGGTCAGACTACCCCCAGGGTTGAATTCTAACCTTGATTTTGGGCAAGTTGTTGTTGTGGGAATTGTATGATCCGTAAGTGATTTCAGTTGTGCCTGGCATATGCTAGAGCCTCCATAAGTGTTTGCTGCTGTTGTTACTATAATGATAATTATTACAGGGGTGAGGCAGGAAGAAAGTGAGGCCGAGGAGCTGGAGGGCCATGGCTCTCTCCAGAGACGGCAGTCGTCCCTCACCTCTCTCTTTTGATAGCCATCAGGAAATGCAAAATCTTAATAATTTTCAAGAGAAGCCAGAAATTAATATACTTGGTTGAAATCTCCCCATTAAGAAAAATGTTGGTGACCCAATTTTTTTTAAATGTTTATTTATTTATTTTTGAGAGAGAGACAGAGAGCAGGAGCCAGGGAGGGACAGAGAGAGACACAGAATCCGAAGCAGGCTCCAGGCTCTGAGCTGTCAGCACAGAGCTAAACGTGGGACTTGAACCCAAAAACTGCGAGATCGTGACCTGAGCGGAGGTCGGTCGTTCAACCGACTGAGCCACCCAGGCGCCCCGGTGACTGACCCAATTTTGAACAACACCGTGCAGGCCAAACAGAACAGGCCTACAGTTCAGATAATGTCTGGAGTGGGAAAACGAGGAAAGAATTTGCATAGCTGGGTCTCAGTCTCTCTTATTTCCCGGCTTCCAACGGTCTGATCTTAACTCAGACGTGATCCCTCTCTCCCCGCTAACATTCATGCAGAGAGGGAAAGGAGAATGTGGTGCTTGGGGGGGGGGGGGGGGGGGAGAAAAGAAAAAAAGGCCCACAGTGGAATCTTGTCACTCACCAGTGAAAGGGATGCTGAGAGCTTTCTTTGATCAGAGTTAGTTCTGTGCCAGGCAAGATGCTGTGAGAAGTGTTCACACAGAAGGCAGAGGCACAGCCATCCCAGAGCTTGCAGTCTGGGGAAAATAGAAGAACTTGAAAGATAATTAAATTCCGGGGCCATGTGGGGTAAGTATTAAGTGGAATGCCAGACAAGCGCTCATGGAGTTCGGAAGGAGGGAGAAATCATCTCACACTCGTCATGCTGGAAGGAGCCGTTTAGGCTTTTGAACGGTTTCATTTGGTAAAGCGGAGCAAAGAGAAGTTGCATAAATCAGGGTCATAAAGAAAGAGGTCTCCAGGGCATATAGACCAGGGGATGTAAATGACTGAGGTGGGAGGATGTGAGCGATTTTGTTTCTTGAGAGAGAGACAAAGAGAGTGCGAGCAGGGGAGGGGCAGAGAGAGAGGGAGCATCTCAAGCAGGCTGTGCCATCAGAGCAGAGCCCGACCCAGGGCTTGAACGCACAAACCGTGACATCGTGACCTGAGCCCATGTCGGCGCTTAACCTGCTGAGCCACCCAGGCGCCCCTTGAGATTTTTCAATAGAAGTTGAAAGAAAGCCTTACTTCAATGAGAAACCTCGAGATCTGCAGCGAGTTCCAGTGGGGTTGGTAGCTGCTAGGCACTTGTAACTATGCTCATTTCAATTTAACGAAATGGAAGCAAAATAAATAATTTCGTGCCTCAGTTGCTCATCCTGCATTCTCTAGGCGCTCATTAGCCGCTTCGTGGCTAGGGGCTGTCGTTGGACAGTGCAGACTTAGAACATTTCCCTCAGCACAGAAAATTCTTTTGGACGGCGACGCCCTATCCAAAAGAAGTCGGACAGATTTTTCGACTTGATAACCAGTAGAAAATACTCAGATTAACTACCGGCTAAATAAACCTTTCGGGGAACCAATAAGTGTTTAGATTGTTCCCTCCTTGCCATGCAAACAGTGCCGCAGTAGATGTCATTTACCCGATGGTGTCCGTGTTGCTGCAGGCGAGAACCTGTGGCAGATTAATTTCCCGAGAGGCTGTAGCATTTCACAGGAGACTCCCTGTCTCCTCCTGCTCCTACCCATCATGGAATGACACGCCTTTTTAGGAAAAGAAAAACTTGAAAATTGCTTTGGATCCCTGCTGCTGGCTTAAATTGTTTTTCAAACCATTGAACAAGGCACCGATGACGATCAAATAAGCAAGGCGTATATTTCTCAAGCTTACGGTTTTTGTGCCGCCGCCGTAAAGCCAAAATCAATTTGCAAATTAAATGTAAACAAATGCAACCAAACCGATGTGATTCCAATTACAAATGTTAGTTTAATGGGAGAGGTGCCATTTTGCTGAAACCTAATAGCTTCCTTGAAACCAACGGTTGCCCTGGGCCCCTGTGGGTTTAGCAGACCCTGAGACGGCTCAGCTCTCCCGTCCCTTTTCCTCGGTTTGAACTGCAGCAAGGCCTCCGTCTGTACCACGATGTCTGTTGGCTTTGAGGTGACCCCAAAGGCATAAACACGAGCGGAATCCACGTCTATCCTCTTCTCGTTAGCCCGTGGCAATTAAAATCGTCCTTTTTGGCGTTAGTGCAATTATAATCATACCCCGGGCATTGAAACCAAACGCTAGTACTGTATTATAAGGTAGTAAACCAGTAATCCGCGTAGACTGGTTTTCTTCTTTTGGGTCATTCCCCAAATGAAAACACAAAATTATAAAATTCTTGGAAAGAATGGGGAATGTCTGCAAGGTTCCAGGGGACCACAAGCCCTCCCCACGGGGATTAGCAGGCAGCTCTGTACATAGAAGGTGCTAAAACTTGTCGAATCAAATTTATCTGTTGGCAGAACAAGAACAAGTTCAATATTGGCTGAGGGGAGGGGGGTTTGCTTTACTGACTGGAAAAGGATGTACATGTGAAAACGTGGCTTTTGGACTCAGGGCTTGCCTGGCCGAAGTGGTAGTGAGACCAATTTTTTCTGTGGACCACGGGCGTGTGTTGGAAAGCAGGTGATTTGGCATGTGGGGAATTCTGCCCCCATCCAGCACCTTCTGTGCTTTCTAGATTGATTGGTTCAGCGCAGTCTACGGTTTCATTGATGGCAAGTTAGTATTGTGTACCGGGTAAAAACACGAGCTCTAAAGTCCGAATACCTGGGCTTAAAGTCCGGCCCAACTCCTTGTTAGGCATGTGACTTGTGACAAATCACTTAGTATCTCAGAGTCCATTTCCTTCTTCGTAAAATGGAAATGATAGAGCACCAACCCCTGGATTGTAGAGAGAAGTGAGCGAATGGACGCACAGGAAGCTCTCGGTGTGATACGTGAGAAGGAGAAAGGGCTTAATATCTTATTTCATTAAATATTGTTTCATATTCCATGGGGCGCCTGGGTGGCTCAGTCGGTTAAGCGTCCGACTCCGGCTCAGGTCACGATCTCGCGGTCCGTGAGTTCGAGCCCCGCGTCGGGCTCTGGGCTGATGGCTCAGAGCCTGGAGCCTGCTTCCGATTCTGTGTCTCCCTCTCTCTCTGTCCCCCCCCCCCCCCCCGTTCATGCTCTGTCTCACTCTGTCTCAAAAATAAATAAACATTAAAAAAATTAAAAAAAAATACTGTTTCGTATTCCTTTCAAACAACGCTTTCTATTGAATTAGCTGGTTTTTATTATCAGAGTATGAAAAAAAGCGACGGCTTCTTTCCCCCTTGGAGTACCACAGACAGTTTATCGCAGCACCATACGAGAAACTTTAGAACTGGCAGAGAAATTCATTGTGCCTCAGAACATAAGTCTCTGTGGTCCACACTGCCTGCTTTGCGGTTTAGAAACCCAGAAAGCTCTAACGGTGCCACGGTGTCGCAGACCTCACTTAATGGGCGAGCCTGAACTCACGGTATTTATTCCGTTTACTCTGAATAGTCAGAGGTGTCAGTGCAGAAACAATGATTTTTTTTACCAGCTGCTGCCCCAGACCCACTGAAGGTTACTTAAAATACGGCATTTGCGTTGATTCACCCCGAATTCTGAACCCTAGGACTCACTTGGGTCTCAGAGTTGTAGTACAGGATTGTGGGCCTGTGTTCGACGTCTGAGTCCCCCCCCAGTAGGCTGGCTACAGACACACAGACACACAGGTAGATGCATAATGGGAAATGCAGATGTTGTGGGCACAGCTGGTCTGTTCCCTTTCAACGTGGAAAGGTTAAAAACCGTAGCAACCAGTAGCCTAGGAATCTAGGCCCAAACTCCGGTTACTCTAGGATCTAGGTACATTATTAGTGAGTCATCAAGCGTTTATTAAATGTCTAGGTGAGGGCAGAATTACTCATAATAGCCCAAACCGGACAGAAGCCAAATGCGCATCACCAACAGATGAATGGATGACGAAGACGTGCGATATGCAGACGGCAACATGTTATTTGTCCATAAAAAGTAATGAAGTAATGGTGCGTGCTGCAGCGTGGATTAACCTTGAAAACACGGTTCTTAGTGAAAGCAGCGGCCACAAAAGGCCTCATGTGGTTTGATTCCATCGTTTGTACGAAACGGTCGGCCCTCTCGTTGAGCCGTACTTTGTTTGCCTGCCTTGTCATTTTTCGTTGAGAAAATGGACATTTTTGCGTATTATAATGCAGTGACTCTCGGAATCCGGTTCTCCTTCCCCTTCCCCAGAGTTTGTGGTTTCTGCTTGTGGGTTGTCATGTTTGGATAGTGACTTTTGCAGACTCTGTTTGTAGACTGTATTCTTTGTCGTGTGCGGTCAGGGGAAATCTCTGTTCTGTTAAGTTTGCGGTCAGCTAGTGATTCGGCAGGGAGTTCCTTAAATGCCTGGAACCCAAACATATCTCCTCGTCTTCGCAGTTGGGCTCTGGGTGGGTGTTGGGACACCCTGTTGGTTCTCAGCACGAGTTTACACCTCTGCCTTCCCCTTCTTCCTGCTTTCACAGACCGAAGGTCAGCCAGAGGTGAGAGCTTAGAGCCTTCACGAGTGTTTTCTGAGCAGGTGCCTGCCCTGGGCACGTGGTCTTCTAGATCCCTTCAAATATGTGGAAGGTTTTCATTTTTAAAATCTTATTTTAGTGTTGGTTTCCTAGAGTCCACAGTTTACGTTAGGATTCATTCTTTGTGCTGTGTAGTTTCGTGGGTTTTGGCTAATGCAAAATGTCACGTGCCTACCATGACAGCATCATGCAGAATAGTTTCAGTCCCCTCCAAGTCCCTCCTGTGCGTTACCTATTCATCCCTCCTCCCTCCCCTGGAGCCCTGGCAGCCTCCAACCTTTTAGCGTCTCTATAGTTTTTCCTTTTCCAGAATGACGTAGGGTTGGATCAAAATCTGTAGTGTTTTCAGGCCAACTTTTTTCACTTAGCAACACACATGTAAGTTTCCTCCACGTCCTCTTGGGGCTTGATAGCTCCTCGCTTTTTATCGCCGATAACCTTCCATTGTACGCAGGTACCGTAGTTGGGTTATCCATTCTCCCATTGAGGGACGTTGTGGTTGCTTCCAGTTGTTGGCAGTTATGAATAAAACTGCTATAAACATTTGTGTGGACATAAATTTCCAGCTCACTGGGGATAGATACCAAGGAGCATGATGGCCGGATTGGATGGTGAGCTGATGTGTAGCTTTGTAAGGAACTGCCAGCATGGAAGCTTGTCAAAGGCCTTACTCTCTCCAAAGCCTCTCGCTCTCACTGTCCAGCTCTTCCTCCCCGGCTTTCAGTGACATGTCTGTTGGCCCCAATTAATATCCTTTGCTCTGGGGTTGTAGCACCTGGTTCATTGCCTTTGTTTTCTATTTCTATTTTTATTTTTTTAAGGTTTAGTTTTTTTTGAGAGAGAGAGTGTGTGGGCACGAGCGGGGGAGGGGCAGAGAGAGCGAGAGGCAGACAGAGACTCCGAAGCAGGCTCCAGGCTCCAGGCTCCAGGCTCCGAGCTGTCAGCACAGAGCCCGACGTGGGCTTCAACCCACGACCCGTGACATCATGACCGGAGCTGAGATTAGACGCTTAACTGACTGAGCCACCCAGGCGCCCCTAATTTTTCTATTGTTGGGTATCTTTTTATTGAAGTATAATTAACACACACTGTTATATCAGTTTCCATACCATATTGCCTTTGATGTTTTTAACAAATGCCATCCCCGTGGCTGTTCTCTGCTCTCAGAAAGTTCCAAGTTAGGCAAAATCAAGGCAAGACCTTTGTGTTAGCCCTTCAGGAGCCATCTGACAGGTCAAGACAGACAACCTCAGCTGTTTGACAACAACGTCATCTCTGCCCCCTTCTGCACCAGGAGCCCACACCAGAACGTGCCTTCAAAATCACTGCTGAGCCGGGGAATGGGGGATAGGACAGGAGTCGGTTCAAATGCCACAGGGCCCTCCTACCAGGTTTCATTCACCTTTGACTTGCTAAGGGTTCCTTTGGTTGCTGTAAACTTTTGACTACTTTCCAGTGTTCCAGTAAAGTTGACTTTTTCATTGTTTCTGTGGTAGTATGGGTGGGAAGTTATTAAATGACTAACTCAATCTTTTTATTTGTCATAGGGCTATGCAGATAGTCTGTTTCCTCTTGACTCAGTTTGGTAATTTGTGTCTTTTAGGAATTTGTCCATTTTTCTCTAACTTACCTAATTTGTTGACATAGTAATCTTTTATAATCCTTTCTATTTTTGTTCTGAATTCTATTTTAGTAACTTGAGTCTTTTTTATTTTTTTGTCTCTTTTTGAGTGGGGTAAATTCCAGTTGTTGAGATGTTACATAGTTTATTCTTTTTCTTTTGGTAGTTATGCTTAGATTTTTTTTTTCTTAGTGTACATACTTAAAGTACAAAGTAAATCGTTGTCTTTTGCAAACGTTTCAAAGCCTGTATTCGTCGTTGAGCCAAGGTCTATGAGCAGTGCCTTGCCGGGAAAAGTCTGTGTTGCTCCCGCTTGAAAACTAGTTTTCCTGGGTGTTGAGTTCTGTGCCGGCTCTCACCCTTCCTTCGTCTGCTGGCGGTGTCATTCCTTGTCTCCTAGCCTCCTCTGAGAAGTCTTCCATCAGGCTAGTCATCATCCCCCTTTGTAGACTGTCTGCCTCTTCCTTCTGGTAGTTTTTAGCATTTTCTCTCTGTCTTCAGTGGTCTGCGGTTCGGCTGCTGTGTGTTGGGGAGTAAATTCATTTTTACTCTTCCTGCTCCGCCTGGCAGTGCTTGGCCATTAACCACGTATCTTCAAGAACTGTGATCTTTAGGGGTGCCTGGGTGGCTCGGTCGGTTGAGTGTCCACCTTCGGCTCAGGTCATGATCTCGCGGTCCGTGAGTTCAAGCCCCGCGTCGGGCTCTGTGCTGACAGCTCAGAGGCTGGAGCCTGCTTCGGATTCTGTGTCTCCCTCTCTCTTTCTGCCTCTCCGCCGCTCAAGCTCTGTCTCTCAAAAATAAATAAAACATTAAAAAATTAAAAAAAAAAAGAATTAGGATCTTGAAGTCTGGGATCCTGTGTCCCTGTGATTCTGGAAGCTCCTCTACCATTATCTCTTCAAGATGCCGTGTCTCGCAGGGAGCCTGGCTGGCTGGCTCAGTTGGAAGAATGTGGGACTCTTGATCTTGGGGTTATGAGTTCGAGTCCCCCATTGGGTGTAGAGATTATTTAAAAGTAAAATCCTTAAAAAAAAAAAAAAAAAAAAAAAAGATACTCGTTTCCCGTATTCTCTCCTCTTCCCTTTTGGGATTCCTATTGGACATCGCTAGGTTTTTGCATTTGCTTCTCCATCTGTGCTCTGTCAGTTCCCTGTTCATAGCTTCCATTTCTGTATCTCTCTGTGCTGAATCCTGGGGGGATTTCCCCAGATTGCTCTCTGTAGCCTTTCCAGTGCGCTTTTTTTTTTTTTCCAACGTTTTTTATTTATTTTTGGGACAGAGAGAGACAGAGCATGAACGGGGGAGGGGCAGAGAGAGAGGGAGACACAGAATCGGAAACAGGCTCCAGGCTCCGAGCCATCAGCCCAGAGCCCGACGCGGGGGCTCGAACTCACAGACCGCGAGATCGTGACCTGGCTGAAGTCGGACGCTTAACCGGCTGCGCCACCCAGGCGCCCCTCCAGTGCGCTTTTAACTTCAATGTCTTTCATGGACGTTTCATTTGTTTCTTTTTAAAACTGGTTGTTCTGTCCCGCGCTGACTTACCCTTTTCTCAGGCTGGGTTCTGTTGTCTCTCACGGCTCCGTTTTCTTCCCAATTCTTGGGGTTCATCTCTAAGGCTTGGGGGCAAGAGTTTTTTCTTTTTCTTTGTTTAGTTTTCCCGTGGATGGCCTGGCTCTTCCAGGGGCCCAGGTCTCCACTGCCCGTAAGCTCAGGGCCCTGTTTTCTTTTCTCATGTGTCTGTTACGACCCCAGGTCCCAGCCTCCAGGGTAATGCACTTTAATAGGAATATAAATATGAGCCATATATAGAATTTCAAGTTTTCTGGTAGCCACACTGAGGAACTAAGAAGACGAAGGTGACAGTAATTTTAATAACATGCTTGACCCACTGTATCCAAAATATTATCATTTCAACGTGTAGTAATTTAGAAACATACTAAACTTACATTTTTTTTTTTTTTTTTTTGTACCAAGTCATCCAAATCCAGTGTGGGTGTGAGACTCACAGCGTGTCTTAGTCTGGGCCAGTCGCATTTCAAGTCTTCGCAGCCATGTGTGACTAGTTGCCACCACGCTGGACAACCGATTCGGTACCTGAGTCTGCTTTTCCCCTCAGGCCAACCTGAACTTACGCGAGTTTTCTTTGCGTTTTCTCATTGTTGCTGGCACATGGCGTTTTACCTGTCTCTTGCGCCTGGCTGTGTATTAAAAATGATCTTTTGTCATATGTCTCATGCTTATGGCTGGAGAAAGAGGTCAGTTCAGTCCACCATGTTGCCGGACATCCCTTCGTTTATTCCTTACGACAACCTTAGGACGGAGGTACTCTTACGCCCAGTTTACAGATGAGGGAACTGGGGCTCGTGGAGCTTAAATGACTCGCCCAAGTTCACATGGCTGTTAAGTGGCAGAGAACAGACCCAAAGGCAGGTCTGTTTGAATTCCGGGTCATTGCTCTATCTGCCATGCTGTATTGCCACCTCATAATTTTGATTCCTCCTCGTTCGTTTTCAGGAATTAGACATCACCAAGAGCTCTCCGTGACTCCTTACGCGGCCTTGCTTGTCTGGAGAGTAGCTCCTGGCCAAGACCTGGCAGTCACGAGCCATGGACCGGTATAGCCTTGGGGACGAGGACGCCCTTCCTCCGGAGGTGCACCTCCCTTCGTTTTCCGAGAGCCAGGGACTCAACTGCAGCGACACCCTCGACCGGGATCTGGGTCCCAGTGCACGAGACCTGCTCTATGCCGGCCTGAGTGGTTTGGACCTGGACCCCAGCCTCCCAGCCCCTGACATGCCCAGCGAGGCACTGGAGGACAACTTAGACACCCTGTCCCTGTACTCGGGGAAGGACAGTGACTCTGTGAAGCTGCTGGAAGAGTATGCAGACCCGGAATCTCAGGCGTCCCTACAAGGTAAGGCTGTCCCTCTGGGCCCGAGGGCCTAGAAGACTGTTGGAACGTTCCTGTGGCCAGCTAAGGGTTGATTCTGCACGGATTGGATAAGAAAACTTTTATCTTCCACGGGTGAATAGTGAACAGGGGACAGTCACTTTTTTTTTTTTTTTTAACTTGGGAATTGTTCCCAACTTCCTAGTCAAGGAAACCGAACGCTGATCCTGAGGAATAATGTCGAGAAACTTGGCTGTTCGTGGATGTCCTAATCTTGTGTGTGGTGTGGGTAGACATCTGAGTTTACGGGACACTTTCCCACCCATTACATCCCCGGGGGCTCTTTTCATGTTCCCAGGATGACCTGGGATCCTGTCCGTCCACCACTTGGTTGTCTAACCTTCCCCAGCCTCAATGTCTTCATCCGTGAAGCGGGAGGGCATCAGAAGGCCCGCTCTGCTCCCCTCCCCCCCCGCCCCCCGCCAGACTAACAGCACTAAGACGCAAGGGAGGAAATGAATGCAAAAGCATCGCATAGGCTGCAGAGCGTGGGACAGATCGTTGTTATTTTTATCAATATCGGTAGAATTCATCTCAGGCAGCCCATTGATGCGGGTTCCAAGTCTCTCTCTTCTGCGGGGGGGGGGGGGGGGAGCGAAAGGGTAACTGATGGAACAGTTAGAAGCTTTGGTGCAATTTTCTTTTGGCTTTTTGACTTGCCTTGAGGCTTCCACTACAAGATAAATTTGGTGTTTGTTAATTCTTTTCAAGGGTTCTTGGGTAACTCGCTTAGATGAGCTAGCTGTCTGAGCTAGCAGTCTTTGATATTTAGAAAAAAAAATTTTTTTAATGTTTATTTATTTTTGACGGGGGGGGGGGAGGGGCAGAGAGAGAGAGGGAGACACAGAATCGGAAGCAGGCTCCAGGCTCGGAGCTGTCAGCACAGAGCCCGACGCGGGGCTTGAACCCATGGACCACGAGATCATGACCTGAGCGGAAGTCGGACGCTCGACCGACTGAGGCATCCAGGCGCCCCGGCGGCCTTTGATATTTATCATCACACCTCATGCATAGAAGGCCCCTCTGAGATGGCCCTGCAGAACAGGGGTTCATGTCAGTCGGGCTAAGCATTGCAAGAAATATCCCGAAGACTTGGTAAAATGAAAAACTTGTGAAGCCCCCCCCCTCCTTTCCGCACAGGATGCAGCAGACAAGGGGCCCGCCTCGTCACCACGTTGGAAGGCTAGAGGGCAAATCCCAGAATCCTGAGACGTGTACCTCGTTGCGGGCATTGGGCCACGCCTGGGGTGGGGGTGGGGGCCCGGTAATGAGGGTTCTCAACCCGGCCACAGAAACTACCAGAACAACGCTGGTAGCACGAATATGTGTGCATTTCACTGGGCAGAGGAGCTGGAACTGTCACCAGATTTTCACGGGGGGAGCGGGAGGGGGGCTGTGTCCCTCTCTGCAAAATACGTCACAAGTCATTACTCCAGTTCAACTCTTCCTAATTTTCCTTAAGCTTGAGTTTTTTCTTTTTACTTGTGAAAAAAAGGAGTCCCCTGAGCATTAAATTCTAACTCCTTATGCTTCTGTGACTGAAATTCAGGCCGCTCTAAACACATACGCTGGTGTTTGTCTTCTCAGCTAGAAAACTAGTACACGGTTCTTCAACGGGAAATAGAGAAAATTGACAGCAGGAAGAATCCCCAGCCTGGCTCTCACACGTCGGGTTTTAAAAACCCGAGTGAAGTCATTCAGAAAAACATGGTTTGGCGCAGGTGTGTGAAGTGTACGAGGCTATTTGAGGTTTTTCAAACTGAGCGTATTTGCTTTTTCACGAGAAGGTAGTCCCTTGTCCTGACTTAGTCCACCGTGATGTTGGACCACAGTCTCGCTTGTTAGGCTGTTCGTGTTTCTGGGAACAGCTTTTTACATGGGGCGCTTCCTTTTAGGTGAGTTCTTTGGACATACCCCTCCAAGTAGGTTTGCCCATCAGAGAATACACAGCGTTTGATAACCCACTTGGCTACACCACCTTCTGAGAAGATCGGGCAGCTTCCCGGGGCCGGTGACTCTGCCCGATTTTCAGTGTCATTGGTGATTGTTTTTGAATCAGTGCTAGTTTAATAGTTGGCTTTAATGAGCATTTTTATTTTATTTTACTGAAAAATTTTTTTCAGCTTATTTATTTATTTTGAGAGAGAGAGAGTGAGCGGGGTGGGGCAGAGACAGAGGGAGACGGAACCCAAGCAGGCTCCGCACTGCCAGCCCAGAGCCTGACGCAGAGCTCGAACCACAAACCACGAGACCGTGACCCGAGCCGAAACCAAGAGTCGGATGCTCAACCGACTGAGCCACGCAGGCGCCCCGTACTGAGCATTTTTAAGGTAACTTAGCAAGGTGGAGGACTTTTCTGACGGGAGTCCTCTTACTCCACATTTAAACTGTTGGGCTCATTCAAACACCTGTCACGGTAACTTCTTACGCGAGGAGAAGTAGACCAGGCATGTTGAGGGACAAACGGTCTATGGCAGGACAGAGGTGGGAGACGCCAGTCCAGGCTCCCTCCTGCCGTGTCTGTCACGCTGAGCCTCGGCCGGCCGCGGTCAGCCGTCTGGGTCCTCCAGGCGGGCCCGCTGCCCTGGGCTGTTGGGTGCCCGGGGTCCCGGCTCTGCAGCACACTAGAGAAGTGGCGATTTCGAAGCTACCGTCTCCCGAGGTGGTCTGGGCCATCTTGAAGACCAGCGTGAACAGCAGGAAAATCTTCCACAGTCAGACGATGGTGGAGCGTCCACGAGTGCCAGCCAGGGGGTTCCGGGAGCCGGGACGCGGCAGGAGCCCGCGGGGTCCTTGCGGCCACGGCCCCTGCGTTTCCAGTGACTTGAAACCAGCTTCTCTTTAGTCAGCCAAACCTATCTCTGTCTGTCGGAGCGAGACAGAAGCAGCGAGTTCCCTCCCCACACGCTGGCCCTTGGGATACTTGACGGCTTGCCCCTCTCCCGCGTGAACATTTCCAGTCCCTCCTCCGGCTCCTCACGCGAATGAGTTGCAAACGTACCTGTCATCATTGTACCCAAGGAATGCAGAAAACACGGAGGCATACTCAGAGGCCCAAGAAGAGGAGAGTAAAAGCCCGTAACCTACAGTCTGGCCTGTTCTCTCTGTCGGTTTTCTGTTCAGATGTATTGGTCTTTCTCTGTTTTGTAACGGGCTGCTGTTTTCACACTGAGTAGTCACTTCATCGGATATTTATTTACTTATAAAACTGTAGAAGTTTTACCTTAAATGCTGTGTCTTAGATCCTTTACACCATAACGCGATCACTTGCACGCGCTTTTATCAGGTAGTAGGTTGTTTCTAACAGGAAAGACAGTGCTGCCATTAACTGCTTTGTGGCTGCCTCTTTGTACAAATCTAGATTTCTTTCTTTCTTTCTTTTTGAGAGAGAGAGAGAAAGAGAGGGCACGAGTGAGTGAGGGGCAGAGAGAAAGCATCCCAGGAGAGGCGGGGGGGGGGGGGGGCGGGGAGAGAGAGAGAGAAGGGGGGCTTAACCCAAAGCAGGCATGACCTGAGCCGAAGTCAGATGCTTAACCCCCGAGTCACCCAGGCGTTCCTGTATTTCTTTCCTTAAAATCCCCAAAGCGGGGGCGCCTGGGTGGCTTGGTCAGTTGAGCGTCCGACTTCGGCTCAGGTCGTGATCTCGCAGTCCGTGAGTTCGAGCCCCGCGTCGGGCTCTGTGCTGACAGCTCAGAGCCTGGAGCCTGTTTTGGATTCTGTGTCTCCCTCTCTCTCTGCCCCTCCCTTGTTCATGCTCTGTCTTTCTCTGTCTCAAAAATAAATAAACGTTAAAAAAAATTAAAAAAATGACTTTTAAAATCCCCAAAGCGGAATTGACTGGCAGAAAGCATTTATACTTCTCTGAGGTTTCGGATTATGTCTTTCTGCTTGTCCTTCCGAGGGTGCCGTGGATGGTCTAGACACGAAGCCCAACCCGTGTTGGTCACCTTGTCCTAGAAGCGCTTCCGACCACCACCGCCCCTCTGAGTGTGGTGCCGGGACCGAGTGCCATCCTGCAGGGGTGGCCCTGCCAGGGCCCCTTTTCTCTCTCTCATCGTTTTCTCGGCGCGCAAAGCCGCTGAAGTTGGAGGGCGCGGTCCTGGAGCCTCTGTCCAAGTCCGCCGTGGCCCTGACACTCACTGAGAGCTGATTTCGCCCTGCTCTTTGATTTCCCCAGATGTCTAACCTGTGCTCTCTCCCTCTGTTTAGACCTGGGGCCAGGCGCTCTTAGGGTGCCTAAAGAGGCTGACGAAGGAGGCAGGGCCGCCTCGGGGAGCGCGAGGAAAGGAAAGCGGCAGCACACTTCCCCTCAGAACCCGCTTCTGGACTGCAGCCTCTGCGGGAAGGTGTTCAGTAGCGCCAGCTCCCTTAGCAAGCACTACCTGACGCACAGCCAGGAGAGGAAACACGTCTGCAAAATCTGCGGCAAGGCCTTTAAGCGCCAGGACCACCTGTATGTAGGAGTGTGGTCGATGGGGCTGGGGGCGGGGGCAGCGGGCGGGCTCCTGGGTGGCCTTCACACCTGCCCTGGGCCGGCTTCCCCTCCTGCTGCCCGGATAGATGTCTGCGACCTGCCCAGGGACACAGGGACGCGCCTCCCCTTCTCACACGGGGCCAGCTCCGCCCAGGACGGGTGGCTCTTCCCAGCCCCCAGGGTCACACCAGTGAGGAAATCGCTGCCACAGTTTGCAGACGGGACCCTCGTGGTTTCCAGACCTGTAACGGCTCGCTCCCAAGGCAGTTTTGTCATGTAGGAAATTGGGCTCACTTTTATAGAGAAATGTTGGGAGTCCCTCGTAGGCATCCAAGGAGAACAGATCCGTGTCTCATGAGGAGTGTGCATTAGAATGACGGGGGAATGAGAGATTCTGAAATGCCTGTTTCCAGAATATGGCAGGGGAGCATTAATGCTTTTTAAAAAAACAAACAAACTCCTGATTAAAAAAAATAATAAAGCCCATTGTAAGACTTAGCCAGAATTCCCTTTGTTCTTAATATCTTGGAAGTGATGAGCTCTTCTTGCTAGTGAGGCAGGAAAGAGAGACTTTTTTTCTTTTTTTTTTTTTTTTAATTTTTATTTATTTTTGAGAGAGAGTGAGACGGAGCACAAGGGGGGGAGGGGCAGAGAGAGAGAGGGAGACACAGAATCCGAAGCAGGCTCCAGGCTCCGAGCTGACAGCACAGAGCCCGATGCGGGGCTTGAACCCAGAACCGTGAGATCGTGACCTGAGCCACAGTCGGACGCTCAACTGACTGAGCCCCCCAGGTGCCCCTGACAGACTTTTTTTTTTTTTTTCAAACAGAGAGACTTGCCAGTGGGTGATGACAAGCCCTTGCATTTGTATCGATGCTCCTTACCTACAGTTGGGGCTAGAAATTGGGTCTCCTGACTCCCCCTATGCAGCTTCCCTGGGCGGGAGGCCAAGGGTCAGCACTTGGCGAAGGGCGGTATCATCGACCGGAGACACACACCCCATGTACCACGTGGATCAGACTGTCCAGGGTCGGGCTGTTGGGAGCCTGGAGCAGGACCGCCCCCCGCCCCCCGGTTTATGCTTACGATACATCAGTGTGGTTAGAAGCGTGCTATAAATGGAACACATGCTTCTATTTATTTAAAATTGTGGAAAGTACAGGAGACACATTTGGCTGCTTTCTAGCAACTTTTTACTGATGGGACGTCTGTCATTTTGTTCGTTCGTTTGTTCGCTGGGGGTGGGTTCCAGGTAGCTGGCTCCCTAGAGGACTGTTACGGTCAGGCAAAGACTCTGGCTGGACTTCCAGGGGAAGGGTCACCCCCAGCTTACCATCTCCTCGAGCGTATCCTGCTAGACCTTCGGTCCTCAGGGATGCTCAGAGGGGCCAAGTGAGTAAGTGACTCTGTGGGCAGATAGCTTGGAGGGACACGGGAGGGTAAGAAGCGGTCTGCGTGCTGCGTGGCTTTTAAATTTGCTGCTCCGAACCTCCAAGGAGCAAATCGTGTTTTTTCAAAACTTCCTTGCCAGCTGAGCCCGTGTCCTCCGGGAGCCGCCCTGGAGGACCGCTGTCCCTTGGGAACTCACTTTGGGGAACTCCAGTCTGACTTTCATTGATTTTTTTTTTTCCCCCAGAGAAGGGGTTTGCTCACAGGTGAGGGAGGGGAGCACCCCTTCCGTCGCTTCGCCCGGAGGGGTGGCCGCCTGGGGCTTCCCTCCCGGGCGCCGAGCGCGGGTTCCCGTGCACCCTTGTCCCCCCACCCCCACCCCGGGGACACACTCGGGGTCCCGTGGTGAAGGGCAGCCAGGGCGCCCGCTGACCCGCGTCTCCGTGTGACTCCAGGACCGGGCACATGCTCACCCACCAGAAGACCAAGCCGTTCGTGTGCATCGAGCAGGGCTGCAGCAAGAGCTACTGTGACTACCGCTCGCTGCGGCGCCACTACGAGGTCCAGCACGGCCTGTGCATCCTGAAGGAGGCCCCCCCGGAGGAGGAAGCCTGCGGGGACTCCCCTCACGCCCGCGAGGCCGCCGGCCGGCCGGCCCCCGGTGGCTCGCGAGCCCCCGGGCCCCCCGAAGCCCGGTCCCCCGGCTCCCTCCTGCCCAACCGGGACCTCCTGCGTTGCATCGTGAGCAGCATCGTCCACCGGAAGGTCCCCTCTCCCGGCCCGGCGGGGCCTCCAGACGGCGGGGAGGAGAGGACCGCGGCCTGTCCCCGCGCGCCCTCATCCGGGCCCTCCTCCTGCACCCCCGCCAGCATGCCGGGGGCCCCCGGAAACCTGGGCACCGAGGTTCCCGAGGAGCCTCGTCCCCCACGGAAGGAGCCTGCCGCCGCCATGTTCACGGCCATCCACCCGAGAGCGGTGGAGAACGGGGGCACCGACCCGGCCGGGCCAGAGCCGCCTCTGCTCCAGCGCCCGCCCTCCCTGGAGGGCTGGCCCGAGAGCGGCCCGCGGCCGGCCCGCCTGCCTGTGTTCCGAGGCCAGACGGTCCCCGCCGGCTCCCAGCCGTCGAGCCACAACTTCCAGTGGCTGCGGAACCTGCCCTGCTGCCCCAAGAGCAAAGGGAACAACGTGTTTGTCGTCCACAAGCCCCCTTCCGTGCCGTCGCGGGAGGGCTGCGAGTCTGGCCCTGGGCCCAGCAGCACCTCCCCCGTGGGGGAGCCCTCGCCTGGCGTGGGCCCCGGTCGGGAGGACGCGTCGCCCTACCCTGCCACGCTCCTGAAGGCTCCCGGGGAGGCCTCGGGCGACCCCAGATATGCTGGCGGGGAAGACGACTCCTGGGGTTCCAAGAAAAGCAAGTTTGACTGTGACTCCTTCCTGTGGCAGAACCCCGGGGAGCCCGGCCTCCAGGAGGCCCAAAAGCCCAGCGGCCTCCCGTCGGACGCCACGCCGCTCTTCCGGCAGCTCTTCCTCAAGTCCCAGGAGTCCCTGGTGAGCCACGAGCAGATGCAGGTGTTCCAGATGATTGCCAAGTCCCAGCGGATCTTCTCACAGCTCCCCGGGCCCGAGGGCAAGCAGGCCGCCCTGAAGCCGCTGCCGGGGCCCTGGCCGCAGCAGCCCCCGCCGCCGGCAGCCCCTGTTGACTCTCTGCACGCTGGCCCCGGAAACCCGGAGCCAGAGGGGTCCCCAGCCCGCAGGAGGAAAGCCACGCCTGCGTTCCCCAGAGAGGCCTCCCCAGGCGGCACCAGGCGGGACGCGAAGGGAGGTCTGAAAACCGCCCCCGCTCCGCCGTCCCTCTCGGCGTCGTCACTGGACCCTCCCAGGAACCCAGACATCTCCTCTCTGGCCAAGCAGCTGAGATCCACGAAAGGGACCTTGGACCTGGGGGACATCATCTCCCCGGGGGGCCCACGGCAGACCCAGTCAGGTGGGGATGAGCCCCTCGGAGCCCCGCTCCCAGGGAAGCAGGCCCAGGCGGAGAATGGTGCGGCTCTGGGGGCCGCGAAAGGTGAAAAGAGCCAGGCCTGCGCCCGGGGCGGGGGCTACAGGCTCTTCTCGGGCAACCCCAGGTCCCAGCGCTTCTCCGGCTTCCGGAAGGAGAAGCTGAAGATGGATATGTGCTGTGCGGCTTCCCCGAGCCAGGTAGCCATGGCCTCCTTCTCGTCAGCCGGGCCTCTGGCAGACCCCCCCCAGGACTCGAAGTCCAAGCTGACGATTTTCAACAGAATCCAGGTACCTGGGCCCTCCCTCACGGGGCGTGACCACGCTTGAGACGAGAGTCTCGTTGGTTCCTCGTTTCTGCGTCTACTGGTTGGCCAGCCATTGTGTTTAGTCTCAGGGAGCCCTCAGCCGCAGTCGCGCAGAGGCGGAAATGAAGGTTCGGAGAGACTGTGGGTCCTCCTGTCAACCCCCACCCCCGTTCAGTCTTCAGGGTTGTCAGAGATGCTTTCTTTCCTAGGCTTTCTCTACTGGCTCCCTTTCTGCCTTTCACTTCCTTCTGGATTTGCCTCCTTAAGTTGTTCAGAGGATGTAAAGGTAGAGTTCCCACCCCTGTCAGTATTTCTGCGCCTAATGCCGGGTCTTCCCTGCTGGGAGTCACGGTCCCCACGCCGACCAGCACCTGCAGAGCGGACAGTCAGTCCTTGCAGGTGGCACCCACCAGGTCTGGGCGTGGAGAGGCCGGGAAAGCAGGAGAAGGCAGAGAGAGAGGGAGAGAGAGAATCCCACGCAGGCTCCGCACCATCAGCACAGAGCCCGACGCGGGGCTCGAACTCAGGAACCCGTGAGGTCATGACCTGGGCCGAAATCAAGGGACAGATGCTCAACAGACTGAGCCACCCGGGCGCCCCCAATTCACCATTTTAAAGTACACCTTCCAGTAGTTTTCAGTATATTCTCCCAGGTCGTGCGTCCGTTACCACTCTTTGCCAGAACCCTTTCATCACCCCCAAGTCCCCCACACTCTGAGTTGTCACCCCCAGTCTCCATCCCTCACGGCCCCTGGCAGGTATGAATCTACCTTGTGTCTCTCTGGATTTGCCCGTTCTGGACGTCTCGTACGCTACGTGGCCTTCCGTGTCTGACTTCTTACGCTCAGTACGAGGTTTCAAGGTTCTGGGGTGTTACGGCGCATCCGTATGCCTTTTTATGGCCGAATAATGCTCCACTGAACGGACGTGTCACGTTGTGTTTATCCGTTCGGCAGCTGAGGGGCCTTCGGGTTGTCTCCGCTTCCTGGCCACTGTGAATAGTGCTGCCGTGAGCATTTGTGTGCAAGTTTCTGGGTGAACGTAGGTTTTCGCTGCCCTCGGGAGATACGTCGGTCCGCTTGGAATTTCTGGGTCAAGCGGTAACTCTGTGTCTAACCGTCCGAGGAGCTGCCAGACTTTTCCCAAGCAGCCGCGCCATTCAGCCTCCCTGCCCACGACGTCCCCACGTCCTCACCGACGCTTTGCTGTCGTTTGTTGTTTTTAATCGTGGCCGTGCTGGCGGGCGTGAAGTGGTCTCTCATCACGCTTTGGTGCGCACCTCCCTGTGGCCGACGACGCTGCGCGCCTTTTCACGTGCTTATTGGCCATTTGTAAATCCCCTTTGGTCAAGGGTCTTTCAGCCCCTTTATCCGTTTTTAAATTGGGTCGTTCGCCTTTTCGTCGTCGGGCTGTACAAGAGTTCCTCGTGCATTATGAGTACGGGTCTCTTGTCAGGTTCGTGACCCGCAGTCATACTTCTCCCATCCTCTGGGTGGTTTTTTCTCTGTCTTGATGGTCCCGTGAAGCACGGGCGTTCTAAGTTTTGATGAAGTCTGACGTGTCGATGGCTGGCTTTCGTTTTGGTGTCCCCCAAGACGTGTGCCTCCTCCGCTGTCTCAAAGAATCACACCTATGCTTTCCTTTAAAAAAAAGAAAAGATTTTAGCGTTAAGTAATCTCTACACCCCGTGTGGGGCTCGAAGCCACAACCCCAAGATCAGGAGCCACACGCGCCACTGACCGAGCCAGCCAGGCGCCCCACCGCCCCCCCACCCGTGCTTTCTTCTAAGAGTCTTACCGCTGTCCCGTCTCCATGCCTCCTTCCTGCTATGGTGGCTCAGATGTGTTTTCCCCTTCAGGGTGGAAATATCTACCGGCTCCCCCATCCGATGAAGGAGGAGAACGTGGCAGACGGATGGTAAGTTCAGAAGCCACTCCTCCGCCGTGCCTGGGGGGCGCTCAGCCCCTCAGATTCCTCTGGTGGCCTTTGTGTGCTGGCCCCGGGTCACCCAGTTCTGGAAGCGTCAGTCCCGAAGAGGTACGCACCCGGCCGTGAGGCGCTGCGGTGTGGTGTCCTCTCTCCAGTTCTTAGGGTTCATCGAGAGTTGTACCAGTGGATCAGATTTAAAACCAAAAAAAAAAAAAGAAAAACATTAACGATGGGGACGGAGCCCCATCCTCGCGTTCTTCCGTCCTGCCATGTTTCCCCACAGTAGCCAGCGAAACGGGGGCCCTGCAGACTGGGCAGAGCCGAGGAGCACTTACGTCTGCAACAACTGCAGCCAGATGTTTTACACAGAGAAGGGGCTGAGCAGCCACATGTGTTTCCACAGCGACCAGTGGCCGTCACCTCGAGGGCAGCAGGAGCGGCAGGTGAAGGGCGCGCACCGTGCCTTCGGGGTTTCGGGCGGGCGCCTGGATGGCATCTACTCCGGGATGGAGATGCACCCCTGAGTGGAGTCTGGGCGCAGGGGGAGGGCAGGAGCCGGGCCGAGCCGCTCGTTCACTCCTGCCGACCGTTCGTCTTAAAGAG
This sequence comes from Panthera leo, assembly GCF_018350215.1. Lineage (NCBI taxonomy): Eukaryota > Metazoa > Chordata > Mammalia > Carnivora > Felidae > Panthera > Panthera leo. The sequence goes on from NC_056693.1 coordinate 9,844,616, forward strand.
CCATCTCTTGTCCGCATCCAGGAGTCTGGCGTGGGGTTTTGCCAACCACCGAGACAGCTGCCGAGGCCGGAGGGCGACGGGCAGAGTCCCCCGGGAGCCAAGAAGTCCCCGGACAGCCCCGCCGCGGCCCCTTTGGCGGTCCCTGCGTCGCTGCCCGCAGCTCCAGTGAACCGACCCGCCGGGAGCACCGCCAAGGTGGGTGCCGGTCAGTCCGCTTCCTTCCCGCTGCTTCCCCCCTTGCCGGCGGGGGCCGCGGGGAAAGCCCGGACCAAACGTCAAGAGAAACCTGAGTCGAGGAGAGCTCGCTTTGCACGGTCGGTCGTTCGGCCGTGCACATCCCCCGAGCCTCCTCTGTGCCAGCCCGCGCCGGCCCGGCTGCAGACTGTGGTGACCGGGACAGGCTCCCAGCCTGGTGAAGGAGCAGGGCTGTCCCCGGACAGTGACGACCCGCAGTGGGCTGGGCTGGGCGGGGGAGCAAAGGGAGCCGAGGGCGTCCTGAGGGGGCACCAGAGACTCCTGCTGAGGAGGTCAGGGGGTGTTGGAGCTGAGCTCCGGCGGGGAGGGGGCAGAAGACTGGCAGAGGGGAGAGGAGAGTGGGGAAGGTGGGAGAGAGCATCGCAAGTCCGGGTGACCCGTCTCTTCAGCCTGACCTGGAGGACCCGCTGGAGAAGTCCCTGCCGGGCTCAGGGACGAGGTGCGTGGATGCCATCGCTCATCCCCCGGGAGCCGTTGCCACTGCCATTTTGTCACTTTGTCGTGCCGTTGCACTGTCTCCGCCCCGCCCCCCCCAGACCCCCACTGTAAGAGCCAGACATGGGATCAACTGGAGCTGGCCTCACCTGGTTCCAGATTCCCCTGAGTCGGGGCCTCTCCTTGAGGGCTCCAGGCTCGAATGGCATCGGGCTCGGTTAGGATCTGGGCCCTGGCTCGGGCGTGGTGGCCCTGCCCGCCTCCCTTTTCTGGGGGCTCGGGGTCACGGGTCACACTCCCCTCTGGCTCCGGGGTCCGTATTCTCGTCCCATCTCCCGCCCTCCCGAAGACGGAGCTGTGCAGCAGGTGGCCTCGCGTGAGCCCCTGTGATTGTGAGCTCTCCTCTTCCCCAGGGACAAGAGAAGGACGGGGAAGACAGAGACAGCAAGGAGAGCAGCCAACACAGGAAGCGGAAGAAGCGCCCCCAGCCCAAGGCCTTGTTCGTGCCTCCTCCGCCCTCGTCGCCGTCGCCCGCAGAGCCGGGCCTGGGAGGATGGCACCAGAGCTGCCTGCGGTCTCCCGTGTTCCTGGTGGACCGCCTCCTGAAGGGGCTATTCCAGTGCTCTCCGTATACGCCGCCCCCGATGCTCAGCCCCATCCGGGAGGGCTCTGGGCTCTATTTCAACACCCTCTGCTCCACCTCTGCTCACGCCGGGCCCGACAGACTCATCAGCAGCATGCTTGGTGAGTGAGGCTGGGCGCCGTGATCTCTGCTCAGCGCGCGGCGGGCCTGCTGCGGGCCAGACCGTCTTCTCTTGTCGCATTTCGCCCAGAGATTCTCTCCGGCCTGTGGCCGTGTCTGGTCTGCGAGTCCGTTGCTGTCCGGAAGCGTCCCGGGACCATCTGGGACCAGCAGCCTTCTAGGTGCTGAGAAGTTTACAGCCAGAAAGAAAATAGAGAGTCCGTTTAGCCTGACCACCATTCTGCCTGCCCTTTGAGTGGTTTTTGACAGTCTTACTAAGATCTAATTCACGTACCATATGAATCACCCATTGAGAGTATACGGTATTTTTTAGTTTATTCACAGGGTTGTGTGCCCATCACACGATCTAATTTTAGAGCGTTTTTGAACACCCCAGAAGCACCGTATCCGTGCAGTCACCCCCCGCCCCCGATAGGCCCCACCTCCCCGGCCCTGAGCAACCGCCAACCTACTTTTTCTCTCCACGGATCTGCCCGGTCCGGATATTTTGTGTAATTGGAATCATACGGTAGGTGACATTCTGTGTCTAGTTCATTCACTTGGCATCCGTGTGCACCCACGTTATCATACGTATCAGTGCTTCATCCCTTTTTGTGGCCAAATAATCCCATTGTCTGGACACACTCCATTTTATTTATCCATTCGTCAGTTGACGGGCACTTGGGTTGTTTCTGTCCTTTGGCCTCTGTGAATAACGTTGCTCATGAGCATTCACGTACAGGTTATTGTGGGACGTGTGTTTTCATCTCTCTTGGGTGTATGCCTAGGGGTGCAGTTGTGGGTCATAGAGTCAGCTCTACGTGTGACCATTTAAGGAGCTACTGGACTGTTTTCCAAAATGACAGAACCATTTTAAATTTCCGCCAGCATTGTATGAAGGTTCCGGTTTCTCCACATCCTTGTCAACACTTGCAACCTTTTTTTTCTTACGTGACCATCCTGGTGTGTGTGTAAAGTGGTTTTGATCTGCATTTCCCTGATGGCCAATGAGACGGAGCATCTTTCCATGTGCTTACTGTCCATTTGTAATCTTTTCAGATCCTTTGCCCAGTTTTTGAATTGCGTTGTTCTCTTTTTATGACTGACTCGTAAAAGTTTCTTCTGTATTCTGGAATTAACCCCTTTATCAGATCTACAGTTTGCAAATTCTCTCCTATTGTGTGCCGTCTTTTTATTTGTGGTCTTGTTTGCAGTACTAAAGTTTTAATTTTTTTTTTATAACGTTTATTTATTTTTGAGACAGAGAGAGACAGAGCATGAATGGGGGAGGGTCAGAGAGAGAGGGAGACACAGAATCGGAAGCAGGTTCCAGGCTCTGGGCCATCATCAGCCCAGACCCCGACGCGGGGCTCAAACTCACGGACCGTGAGATCATGACCTGAGCCGAAGTCGGACGCTCAACCGACTGAGCCACCCAGGCGCCCCGCAGTACTAAAGTTTTAAATTTTGATGAAGTCCAATTTGTTCTTTGTCCCTTGTGCTTTTGATGTTGTAGCTAAGGTTTTGCCTAACCAAAGGTCACAAAGATTTACTTCTGTGTTTTCTTGTGAGTTTTATTATTTTAAGTCTTAAATTTGTTTGTGACCCATTTTAAGTTCACTTTTATATATTGTATAAGGTGGAAGTCCAGATTCATTCTTTTGCAGTTGGATATCAGTTGTTCTAACACCATTTGTTGAAAAGACTATTCTTTTCCTGTTGAATTAGCATGGCACCCTGTGGAAAACCAATTGACCATAAACGTTTTGAGATTTTTCTTCTTTTTTAATACAGACATTTATAGCTATAAACTTCTCTCAGAGCACTGTTTTAGGTACATTTCATAAGTTTTAGTATGTTTTATTCTGATTTTCATGTATCTCAAAAGTGTTTTCTAGTTTTTTTTTATTAATTTTTTTTGATAACACTGATTAAGGCGTGCATTGGTTAATTTCCACATATTTGTGAGTTTTCCAAATTGCCTGTTTTAAACTGATTTTGAATTTAATTCTGTTGTGATCAGACAACATATTTTGTATTAGTTCAGTGCTTTTAAGTTTCTTGAAGCGTTTTTATGGGCTAGAATGTGTTCTCCCCTGGAGAATGTTCCATGTGTACTTAAGAAGAGTATATTCTCTGGATGGTGGGTGGAATGCATTGTAGATGTCTGCAATGTCTAGTTACTCTAAGTATTCTACTTCCTGTTATCTTGTGCCCAGTTGTCCTATCCATTATTGAAAGCATTGAAATCTCCAAGTATTATTTTTTAATTGTCTATTTTATCCTTCAATTCTGTCAATTGTTGCTTTCTGTATTTATGGACTCTGTTTTTAGGTGCATTTATGTTTATATAATTGCCATATTTTCCTGATGGCTTGAACTTTTATTATGATATCATTTACCATCGTTGTGATAATGTTATCATTATCTCTAGTAATATTTTTTGTTTTAAAGTCTCATTTGCCTGACATTAGTGTAGCCATTCCATCTCTTTTATGGTTGTTGTTTGCTTGGTATATTCCTTCCTGTTCTTTTACTTTCAGCCTGTTTGTGTCTTTGAAAATAAAGCATGTCTCCTACAGACAGCATTGGTTGGATGATGTATTTTTTTTAATCCAGTCTGACAAACTAGCTTTTGTTTGGTTTGTTTAAGCATTCTCATTTAATGTTATATTGATACGGTTGGATTTGCATATGCCATTTTACTTTTTATTTTCTATTTGTCTCATGTCATTTTCTGCTTCTGTTCCTTATCTGCTTTCTTTTGTACTAAATGAATATTTTCTTGTATAACCTGTCAATTCCTTTAATTAATTTTTCACTTTTTCTTAGTCATTTTTTAGGAGTTGCTCTAGGATTTAAAACATACATCTTAATTTGTCAGAGTGTGTTTAGTTGTGTAATTATTAATATATTAATAAAATATGGAAACATTGCTATCTAGTTCCGTTCCTTTTAACCCTTTTGCTATTATTGTTTTGTGTATACATATACACACACACACACATATATATATATATATGTATATATATATATATGTATATATATATGTATATATATGTATATATTTTGTATGTATGTATTATATCTATCTATCTATATATTAGAAACCCGGAAATAGGGGCGCCTGGGTGGCTCAGTCGGTTAAGTGTCCGACTTGGTTTCATCTCAGGTCATGATCTCATGGTTCATGAATTCAAGCCCCACATTGGGTTCTGCACTGGTGGCATGGAGCCTGCTGGGGATTCTCTCTCTCTCTCTCTCTCTCTCTCTCTCTCTGTCCCTCCCTCACTCATGCTCACATGCTCTCTCAAAATAAACATTAGGAAAAAAGAAACCCAGAAATATGTTTTCATCATTATCACTTTATATAATTTTGTTATGTGAAAAAAGATAATAGAGGGAAACAGGCATTATTTATAGAGTTATATCAACCTTCTTATTTACCATTACAAATAACTTCATTTATTCCTGTGGATTCAGGTTACCATCTGGGTATTATTTCTTTTTTCCAATGCAACTCCTTTGTCCTATTATTGTCACATATAGTGCATTTTTCTATACTATAGGCCCACAATACATATTGACTTATGTCATTGCTTTTTAAGTCAATTAAGAGAAGAAATATGTGATTATACTTATATAATTACCATATTATTACCTTTATCAGCACCCTTTGTTTTTTTGTTGTGATTGACATTACTATCTGGTGTCATTTGCTTTCAGTCTAAAGAACTTTCTTTGGTGTTTATTATCGTTATGGAGATATAATTTACATACGGTTTATCCCTTTAAAGCATGTAATGCAGTGAGGTTTTTTTATTTAATTTTATTTTTTTTAATTTACATCGAAATTAGTTAGCATATAGGGCAACAATGATTTCAGGAGTAGATTCCTTAGTGCCCCTTCCCCATTTAGCCCATCCCCCCTCCCACACCCCCTCCAGTAACCCTCTGTTTGTTCTCCATATTTATGAGTCTCTTCTGTTTGGTCCCCCTCCCTGTTTTTAGATTATTTTTGCTTCCCTTCCCTTATGTTCATCTGTTTTGCATCTTAAAGTCCTCGTATGAGTGAGGTCATATGATATTTGTCTTTCTCTGACTGACTAATCTCACATAGCGTAATACCCTCCACTTCCATCCACATAGTTGCAAATGGCAAGATTTCATTCTTTCTGATTGCCAAGTAATACTCCACTGTATATATAGACCACATCTTCTTTATCCGTTCATCCATCGACGGACGTTTGGGCTCTTTCCACACTTTGGCTATTGTGGATAGTGCTGCTATAAACATGGGACTGCGTGTGTCCCTTCGAAACAGCACCCCTGTATCCCATGGATAAATGCCTAGTAGTGCAATTTCTGGGTCGTAAGGTAGATCTATTTTTAATTTTTTGAGGAACCTCCGTACCGTTTTCCAGAGTGGCTGCACCAATTTGCCTTCCCAGCGGTGGTTTTAGTTCTGTTCACAGAACTGCATCCATTACTACCATCAACTTTCAGGCATTGTCATCACCCACAAAAGAAGCCCCACACTCATTAGCAGCCACTCCTGTCCCTGCCCCCCAACCCCAGGTAACTGCTAGTATGATCTGGACATTACACATATGTGGAATCCTATAATATGTGGTCTTTTGTGACCATCTCCTTTCCCTTAGCGTGATATTTTCAGGCTTCCCCTCGGTTGCAGTTTATGTCAGTATCCTGTTCCTTTTTATGACTGAGTGATATTCCACCTTTACTGTTTCTCGTAAGACAGGTCTCGCGACAAATCTTCGAAATTTTTATTTATCTGAGAATCACTTTTTTTCACCTTTATTTTTGAAAAGGAGCTTGCTGGATGTGATTCTTGGTTGATAGTTTTTTACTTTCAGCAGGTTGGATATGTTACCCCACTGCCTCCTGACTGCCATTGTTTCTGACGAGAAGTCTGCCGTTAATCTGACTGGGGTGTTCTTGCACGGAATAAGTTGGTTTCCTCTTTGTACTTTCAAGATCTTTATCTTTGGCTTTCAACATTTTGCCAAAGATGTGTCTGGATGTACATCTCTTTGTGTTTATTCTATTTAGAGTTTGTAGTTTCTTGGATTTCTAGATCTTTTTCCTTTCCTTTCCTTTCCTTTCCTTTCCTTTCCTTTCCTTTCCTTTCCTTTCTTTTCCTTTCCTTACTACCAAATGTGGGAAGTTTTCAGCTGTTGCATCAAAGCCATGATTCGTGTTTTTCTGCCCCTCCTCCTCTTTTTCTGGTACTCTCATTACGAGTATTTTGCTGCATTTAATGATGTCCCACATTTCTCTGAGGCTCACTCTTATTTTCGTCCATTCTTTTTTTTCTCTCTGTTCTTCAGATTACATAATTTCCATTGATCTTGGAGTTTGCTGATCATTTCTTCTGCCAGCGCAAATCTACCGTTGACCTCATTTTGGTTATTGTATTTTTTTATTTTTTAAATATTTTTTTGAGAGAGTGCGAGTGGGGGAGGGGCAGAGAGAGGGGACAGAGGATCTGAAGTGGGCTCTGTGCTGACAGGCTAACAGCAGTGAGCCGGATGTGGGGCTCGAATTCGTGAACTGCGAGATCATGACCTGAGCACAAGTCGGACCCTCAACCGACTGAGCCACCCAGGTGCCCCTATTGTACTTTTTTAACCCCAGGATTTCCATTTGGTCCTTTTTTATATATTCTGTCTCTTAATGGTATCCTGTCCTTGTTAGAAATCTTTATCATACCTTCCTTTAGTTATTTAAGCATGGGAACTGTGGGCAGAGGGAACCTGTCTCCTTGGCTGCACCTGCCTGGAGTAGGGCACTCCGGGCAGAGCTCCTGTTACACAGAGCTGGCGGGGGTGGGTGGGTAAGTGATGGGCGGATGCCACAGACTCTCGCTGTTCTTACCAATATTTAGTTGCTTTCTTGAGTGGGTATTTTGTAAAATGCTGTATGCCTTTAGGACCGCTTCCAGAGACTTTCACTTACTGTTATTTTTTTTTTAATTTTTTTTTAACGTTTATTTATTTTTGAGACAGAGAGAGACAGAGCACGAATGGGGGAGGGTAACAGAGAGAGGGAGACACAGAATCTGAAACAGGCTCCAGGCTCTGAGCTGTCGGCACAGAGCCGGATGCGGGGCTCGAACTCACGGACCGCGAGATCGTGACCTGAGCCGAAGTCGGACGCTTAACCGACCAAGCCACCCAGGCGCCCCTCACTTAGTGTTCTTTAAAATAATTTTTATCAGTGAATTTGTTGTTCTGCTGAGTCCCTTACTCTGCGTTTTGGAAGTCCAATGCCCCTTCGTGCGATCTTTTTTAAAATTGTGTTTGATTGTGGGGGCACCTGGGTGGCTCAGTCAGCTAAGCGTCTGACTCTTGATCTCAACTCCGGGCTTGAACTTGGGGTCATGAGTTTGGGTCCCACGTTGGACTCCACGCTGGATGTGAAGCCTACTTTAAAAAAAACAACTGTGTTTTATTGTGATAAAAACAGTTAACAGGAGAGTAGCGTGAGAGACCTGGAGCTTATTCATCTGGCTTCACGGAGACCTAATGCTCACTGAGTTCTCAGTACCCACTTCCCCAGCATCCCCAGCCCCTGACAACTACCATGCCGCTCCGATTATGTGCAAGTGACGATCTTAGGTACTTCTAGAAGCGAAATCATGCAGTATTTCCTTCTCTGTGACTTGTTTCACTTGGCATAATGTCCGCAAGTCTCATCCGTGTTGTTGCATCTGAAAAGTTCCTTAAAAACAAACCAAAACCGGGGCGCCTGGGTGGCTCAGTCGGTTAAGCGTCCGACTTCAGCTCAGGTCACGATCTCACGGTCCGCGAGTTCGAGCCCCGCATCGGGCTCTGGGCTGATGGCTCAGAGCCTGGAGCCTGCTTCCGATTCTGTGTCTCCCTCTCTCTCTGCCCCTCCCCCGTTCATGCTGTGTCTCTCTCTGTCTCAAAAATAAATAAACGTTAAAAAAAAATTAAAAAACAAAAACAGGTTGCACGGTATTCCGTTGTATGTAAATACCACATTTTCCTTAACCGCTCCTCTGTCAGTGGACATTACTCCACTCCGTGAGTAGTGTTGAGTAAACGTGGGAGTGTAGATATTCCTTTTGAGATGCTGATCTCAGCTCTTTTGGATAAATACCCAGAAGTGGGATTGCCGGATCATGTGGTAGTTCTATTTTTAATTTCGTGAGGAGCCTCCTTATCACGCGATCTTAAAGAGCCTGCGCCCCCCCCCCCCCAGATCCCTCATGGTCCATCTTCTTGAGGCTTTTTGTTGTGTGTTTTCTAGATCAAGTGGATGGCTCTTTTGGCATCTGCATGGTAAAGGATGACGCCAAGATCAGCATTGAACCGTGAGTTGGAACAGACCTGGCACCGGAGGGTGGGTCCTTCCAAAGTGGGGGTACTTTTACCCTCCTTGTGAGCCAGTGTCTGTTTTTCCCAAGGAAAAGCATCATAGGGGATCGTGTCTAGCTCCAGAGTCTCCCTAAAAGAGAAGGGGTGCGTTTCTGTGGGTGGATGTGGGAAGCTCCCCCCAATATTCCTTCTGTCCAGATGTACCATAGCCGGGTCAGGGGGACAGAATGTCCAGGACCCTGGGGTTCTGGGTGGAATTGGTGATGGTCCAGCGCAAGACCCTTGAGTGTCCGTGGCACATGGCTAGATCAATATGGCCATGGATGTAGACGCATGCCAGGTATCAGCATATACCTCCCCTATCCTAGACCCGAAGAGACACCGGAAGCCAGAGATGTGGCAATAAGACAAGTCAGAGAAAGGAAGGAAGTGTCCCTGGAGAGGTTTCTGGGATGCCCGCACGTGTCTGTCGGGGATGTCGGGACACTCAACACACGCGACAGATGGCAGAGGGCTTCCCCAGGGCAGGGCTGTGGCCCGAGAGCAGGGCGCGCCGCGCGTCTCTGTTGCGTTTCCCGTCTTGCTCACGCGTGTACGCCTCGCGCGTCTGTGTGCGTGGCCTCATTTCAGACACATCAACATAGGAAGCCGGTTTCAGGCTGAGATCCCGGAGCTCCAGGAGAGGTCGCTGGCCGGAGTGGATGAGCACGTAGCTTCTCTGGTCTGGAAGCCGTGGGGAGATGTGATGACCAACCCGGAAACGCAGGACAGAGGTGGCTGAGACTCTGCGGCCGAATTCCCAAGGGCCCTTCCCCCCCCCCACCCCCCCGCCATCTGAGGATTTCTCACCCCCCAGTTCTCACCTTGGCCAAGAAGCACGCGATCATGCTTGGTGCACTCTTGCTTCTCCTGGGCTGTCGTCTCCTGCACCCACCTCCCTTCTCACACGATTCGGGCCAGGCCGTTCAGAGCGAGTGCTCGTGCCTCCCTTCCCTCATCCCACTTTCAAGGAGCCCCTCTCTGTGCCATCAGGGAAGTCTCCGCCCTGGCACTTGCTGACTCCGCGTGTCTCTTCTCTCTCACCCTCCGCTGGGACCGCTGGCTGGAAACAGTGACCGAGCTCTGCAACGTGGCCTGCTCCAGCGTGATGCCGGGAGGGGGCACCAATCTGGAGCTCGCCCTGCACTGCCTGCACGAAGCCCAGGGCAGCGTTCAGGTGAGGTGGAGGCAGGGGCAGGGCGAGGGGGAGTCTGGGGGAGCTCCCTGCTCTCCCGGGGCCGGAGGCTGCAGGTGCGCGCATCGTGCTGTCTGCTCCGAGGCGTGCGGCCCGTGGAGAGCGAAGGAAGGCCAAGCGTCCTTCTCCCGTGGCTTTGGGATCGGTGTGGTGCTTGTGAGCCGCAGACACGGGCTCAGTGAACCAGTTGTCTCTCGGGAGCAACAGCAGTGCCGGTGTCCCTTGGAGACGGCTCAGGGGCACTGGGGAGCCACAGCCCAGTGCGCCCATCTCGGGTCCTGCACTGATGGGGTTTCTGTATTTATTTTTACATTTCTTATTTTATTTTTTGAGAGACCGAGTGCAAACAGGGGAGGGGCAGAGAGAGAGGGAAATGCAGAATCCGAAGCAGGCTCCAGGCTCCAAGCTGTCGGCACAGAGCCCGATGCGGGGCTCGAACCCACAGACCGCGACATCACGACCTGAGCCGAAGTTGGCTGCTCAACCGACTGAGCTAGCCAAGCGCCCCTGATTGGGTTTATTTACCGAGCTCTATCTCCTCGATTAAAAACCCACATGTGAAAACCCCTGATGCAACAGCCATGCCTCTGCCTACTCCAAGGACCCTCCTCACATTCTTGACATTTAGAAAAGAAACCAACTCTGAGTAATGAGAGGAAAAGTGTCATCACTCGAGCTAGGTCCTCAAGAGTCTGGTGCCACAGTCATGGCTTTTTCTCAAGCTCAGAGGCAGCGGCTGGCGCGTAGGAGGTGCTCGGCAGAGTCAACACATATTGATAAGAGTTGTCTCAAGCGCTTGGTAATGTCGTGGCACGGGGTCCAGGGCCGGCTCGGGGGCCCCAGTCTCGGTTTCATGCTGCTGCCACCATCTTGAAATTCTTAATGAGAATTAAGATAATTTTTGAACAGGGGGCCGGTGTTTTTATTTTGCACTGGGTTCCCCACATTACATGGCTGGACCCGTTGGGGGTTACTCTGGTGAGCAGGACAAAATCCCTCTATTTGCAGGCTTACGTTTTAGAAGAGCCGAAACAGGAAATATATTTTTAATTTTTTTAAATGTTTTATTTACCTATGAGAGAACCTGAGCAGGGAAGGGGCAGAGAGAGAGGGAGACAGGGGATCCGAAGCAGGCTCCGTGCTGACAGCAGAGAGCCCGACGCGGGGCTTGCACTCACGAACTGAGATTTAGGACCTGAGCGCGAGTCGGACACTCAACCGACTGAGCCACCCAGGCGCCCCCAAAATAGGAAATAAGTTTTTAAAAAATTGTTGGTGGTTAGCGCTATGAAGAACATGAAGGGGGGGGCGCCTGGGTGGCGCAGTCGGTTAAGCGTCCGACTTCAGCCAGGTCACGATCTCGCGGTCCGTGAGTTCGAGCCCCGCGTCGGGCTCTGGGCTGATGGCTCGGAGCCTGGAGCCTGTTTCCGATTCTGTGTCTCCCTCTCTCTCTGCCCCTCCCCCGTTCATGCTCTGTCTCGCTCTGTCCCAAAAATAAATAAAAAACGTTGAAAAAAAAATTAAAAAAAAAAAAAAAAAACATGAAGGGGGGTAGTGGTCGAGGGCAGTGCGATTCCAAATGCGGGTCCTCGATGAAGGAAGGCGCTCACGCCAGAATAAATCCCCACACCGTTTCCCACATCAGGAAAATCTTGCCACAAGAAATCTGTCAGCCGCACTCACCAGTATGCTTAGCAATGCGGTCCCCGCATCCGCAAATGGTTCACGGGTGGTGGCCAGTCCGGGGAGCACTCACGCTCCGAGCAGTAGGGCCGGAGAAGGTCTGAGGGAGGGCACGAAGTGTTTGCTTTTTTTAATTTTTTACCGTTTGTTTATTTTTGAGAGAGAGACAGACAGAGCATGAGCAAGGGGAGGGGCAGAGAGAGAAGGAGACACAGAATCGGAAGCAGGCTCCAGGCCCCGAGCTGTCGGCACAGAGCCCGACGCGGGGCTCGAACTCCTGAACCGCGAGATGGTGACCGCAGCCGAAGTTGGACGCTTAACCGACTGAGCCACCCAGGTGGCCCCTAAGTGTTTTTCGAACGCATGAAAGAAAAAAATCGCCTGCCACGCTCCTCGTTTCAGGTTGCCCTGGAGACCCTCTTACTCAGAGGACCCCAGAAGCCGCAGACTCACCCACTGGCCGACTACCGCTATACAGGTGACTGGAACAAGGCGGCGGGTGTGGTTTTTGCCTGGCCGGGACCTTGTGAACGGTCAGCTCCCAACAGCAAGTTCTCTTGGGGCCTTCACCTGCCTTTCCAGAAGGGCCTGTCCTCTCGGGGAGTGACTCCGTGGGCCGGTTTTCTGCTGGTTGCACCCCACCCTCCCCCTTTCCCAGGGTCCCCTCCCACGCTCTGCTCGGCCACCAGGGAGAGGTGGAGGCAGGCTGGGGCGCAGCGGTGAGCACGCCAGCCCTGGAGTCAGGCAGGCCGGGGCCCTGGCCTCGGCGAGTCTCCCAACCAACGGAAGCCTCAGTTGCTGCATCTGTAAGGAGGAGATCGTAATGGTCCCTACCTGCTAAGGCTTTTGTGAGAGTTGTATGAGATTAAGCAAGGAAGGGGCTTAGCAGAAGGCTCGACGCATAATTGTGCTTGGTAATGGCGGCTGTAAAAAGGAGGGGGGTCTGCCCTTCAGCCATGTCCTTCCCCGTCTTGGCTATTTCTCGAATAGGTTCAGACATCTGGACCCCCATGGAGAAGAGGCTGTTCAAGAAGGCGTTCTGCACGCACAAGAAGGACTTTTACTTGATCCACAAGACGGTAAGGTGAATGTGGGCACGCCGGTGTAGACAAGGCCCCGCCTCGTGTAGCTGAGCCGGGCTAGAGCTGAAGGGCCCCTCGGGGGTGACACTGTGCTTGTATCATAAACAGTTTCTAATTTAAAAAGCCACGCTCGTGGGGCGTCTGGGTGGCTCAGTCGGTTAAGCATCCCGACTTCGGCTCAGGGGATGATCTCATGGTTTGTGACTTCGAGCCCCGTGTTGGTCTCTGTGCTGACAATGTGGAGCCTGCTTCAGATTCTGTCTCCTCCTTTCTCTGCCCCTCCCCTGCTTGCTATCGTTCTTGTTCTCTATCTCTCTCTCAAAAAAAAAAAAAAAAAAAAAAAAAAACTTAAAAAAAAAAAGCACACAGGGGCGCCTGGGTGGCTCAGTCGGTTAAGCGTGTCTGACTTCAGCCCAGGCCATGACCTCACGGGCCGTGGGTTCGAGTCCCGGGTCGGGCTCTGTGCTGACCGCTCAGAGCCTGGAACCTGCTTCCGATCCTGTGTCTCCTTCTGTCTCTGCCCCTCCCCCGCTCACATTCTGTCTCTTGCTCTCAAAAATAAGCATTAACAAAAATTATACATAAATAAATACCGGTTCAAGACGGTTGATCGTATGGTTTGGGGTTTCCATACCTTTATTGTCTATGTGCTCTAGCAGTTATTGAGAATGGGATAGTAAGATACTTGCCTATAACTGTGGATCTGTTTTTCCCTGTAGTTCTCTCAGGTTTTGCTTCATGTATTTTGAAGCTCTGATTTAGCTGCATAAACACCGAGGATTCCTATGTTTCCTTCATTAAATGGACCTTTTTATCACCATGAAATGATTTCCTTTATCCCTGCTACTATTTTTTTGCTCCGAAATCTGTTTTTCTGATACCAGTATAGTCAACCATTCCAGCTTTCTCAGAAGGTGATGGGTGTTTGCGTAGTATATCTTCTTTCAACCTCTTACTTTTAACATATTTGTGTTTTCACATTTACAGTGTGTCCTTATAAGTAGCATGCGTTGGATGTTGCTTTTTTTTACATTTGTTTTAACTGAAGTATAATTAACGAAGTGTTACATTAGTTTCGGGTGTACAATATAATGATTCAGCAATTCCGTACTTTGCTCAGCGCTCATCAAGATAAGCGTACTCTTGGGTCGCCTGGGTGGCATATTGGATCTGACATCCGACTCTGGCTCAGGTCACGATCTCGTGGTTCGTGGGTTCGAGCCCCACGTTAGGCTCTGTGCGGACAGCTCAGAGCCTGGAGCCTGTTTCGGATTCTGTGTCTCCTCTCTCTGTGCCTCCCTGCTCGCTCTCTCTCTCTCTCTCTCTCAAAAATAAATAAACACTAAAACAAATTTAAAAATTAAAATAAAAAAAGATAAGTATACTCTTAATCCCTTTCACCTGTTTCATCCCTCCCCCCGCCCCCATATTCCCCCCTGGTAATCACCAGTTTGTCCTCTGTAGTTAAGAATCTGTTCCCTTGGGGCGCCTGGTTGGCTCAGTCGGTTAGGTGTCCACCTCCTGGTTTCAGCTCGGGTCATGATCTCACAGTTTGAGTCCGAGCCCTGTCTTGGGCTCTGCACTGACGGTGCGGAGCCTGCTCGGGATTCTCTCTCTCTTTTCTCTCTGCCCCTCCCCCCCCTCCCAAAATAAATAAATACACATTTAAAAAAAGAATCTGTTTTTTTACTTGTCTCTTTCGCTCTTTTTTTGTTTGTTTTTCAACTGTTTTTAAATTCCACATGTGAGAGGGGCGCCTGGGTGGCTCAGTCGGTTGAGCGTCCGACTTCGGCTCAGGTCACGATCTCGCGGTCCGTGAGTTTGAGCCCCGCGTCGGGCTCTGTGCTGACGGCTCAGGGCCTGGAGCCTGTTTCAGATTCTGTGTCTCCCTCTTTCTCTGACCCTCCCCCGTTCATGCTCTGTCTCTCCCTGTCTCAAAAATAAATAAACGTTAAAAAAAATTAAAAAAAAAATAAATTCCACATGTGAGTGACATCACGTGGTATTCGTCTTTCTCCGACTTATTTCCCTTAGCATTATACTCTCTAGCTCCACCCATGTTGCGAATGGCAAGACTTCATTCTTCTTTCTGGTTGAGTAATATTCCATTGTATGCTTTTTTTTTTTTTTTTTTAACATTCGGTATTTTAGTTAGGGTGTTTAGACCATTCACATTGAACGTGATTGTTGAGACGGTTAGCTTCAAGTCCATTATCTCGCTGTTTGTTTCCTGAATGTCTCACCTGATCTCTGTTTCCCCTTTCTGCTTTTTCTGCCTTCTTTTAGATTATTGGAGTAGTACATTTTAGGATTCTGTTTTATCCCCTTTGTTGGCTTATTGGCTATAACTTGTTATTACATTGGTGGTGGCTTTAGGGTTTGTTTTTTTTTTTTTTAACGTTTATTTATTTTTGGGACAGAGAGAGACAGAGCATGAACGGGGGAGGGGCAGAGAGAGAGGGAGACACAGAATCGGAAGCAGGTTCCAGGCTCCGAGCCGTCAGCCCAGAGCCCGACGCGGGGCTCGAACTCACGGACCGCGAGATCGTGACCTGAGCCGAAGTCAGCCGCTTAACCGACTGAGCCACCCAGGCGCCCCATGGGTTTTTAACTACGCATCTTTAACTCACCACAGTCGAACCTTCAAGTAATTGGATAACACTTTGCGTGCAGAATTAGTGTACCTCTGTCCCTCCTCCTGGCCCTTACAGTATTATCGTTATGCATCTTATTTTCTATATGTTATAAACCCCCAAATGCCTTGTTATTATTTTTGTTCGAACAGCCAGTTATTTTTAGAGAGATTTCAATAATACAAAGTCTTATATTTTTACCCACATAGTTCCTCGTTTCATGGCTGTGCATCCCTTTGTGTAGATCCATGTTTCCATCAGGTATCATTTTCCAGAAAGAACTAGATCAATGTAAATCCTTTCACGTTTCTTGTGGTGTAGGGTTGCTAGTAATGGATTTTTCCAGCTTTTGTGTATCTAAAAAAGTCTTTATTCAGGGGGCACCTGGGTGGCTCAGTGGGTTAATCGTTGGACTTTGGCTCAGGTCATGGTCTCACGGTTCATGAGATCGAGCCCCACATCAGGCTATGCACTGGTGGTATGGAGCCTGCTTGGGATTCTCTCTCTCCCTCTCTGTCTTTCTCTGCCCCTTCCCCACTTGTGCTCGTTCTCTCTTTCTCTCTCTCTCTCCAGATAAATAAATAAATAAACTTTTTAAAAAAAGTCTCTATTTTGCCTTCATTTCCGAAAGCTATCTTTGCTAAGTGTGGCATTCTAGTTTGAGTTTTTTTTGAAGTCTTGAAGTAATTTAAAGATGTTGCTCTATTTTCTTCTTGCTTTTACTGTTTCCAGCACGAAATCTCCTGGTTTCCTCGTCTTTGCTCCTATGTATAAAACATGTCTTCTGTTTGTTTTGTAGCTGGCTGTTTGTATGAATTTCTCTTTACTCCTGATTTTGAGCAGTTTTATTACGGTGTGCGTTGGCATCGTTTTCTTCTTCTTTTTTTTTTTCCCTTGTGGTTGGGGTTTGTTGAGCTTCTTAGATCTGTGGGTTTGGAGTTTTTATTAAATTCGGGGATATTCAGCCTTCCTTCTTCAAATATGTCTCGTGTCCCTCCCTTTACCTTCAAGGACCCCACTGACGTGTGTGTGTGTGTGTGTGTGTGTGTGTGTGTGTGTGTGTGGCTTCCTGCACTTGCCCCACAGCCCACTGACGCTCTTTTTCATCTGTCTGACTGTTTTCCGTCTGTGTGGTTCAGTTTGGATGGTTTCTGTCGCTGCATCTTCAAGTTCACTCATCTTTCCTCCTGCGGCCCCGAATCTGTCATTAATCCCATGCGGTGTAGTGTTCATCTTAGATTTTTTTTCTGTCCTTAAAAGTTCTCTTTGGGTCTCTTTTTTAATTTTTATTATTATTTTTTTTGAATGCTTACTTATTTTTGAGAGAGAGAGAGTGCGAGCGGGGGGCGGGGTGGGGGCAGAGAGAGGACAGAATCCGAAGCAGGGTCCAGGCTCGGGGCTGCCAGCAGAGAGCCCGATGGGGGGCTCCAACTCATGGACCACAAGGTCATGACTTGAGCCGAAGTCGGACGCTTAACCGACTGAGCCACCCAGGCGCCCCACTTTGGTGCCAATTCTAACATCTGTGTGTGTTCTGGGTTGATTTTGACAGATTGACTTTTCTCCGCATTTTATATTTTCCTGGCTCTTTGCTTGCCTGGTAATTTTTCATTAGATTCCAGGCGTTGTGAATTTCGGCTTATTGGGTGCTGGATATTTTTGCATTCTTATAAATATCCTTGAACTTTGTTCTGGCACAGTTACTTGAAAACGACTTTTTCCCTTTTTTTGAAGTTTTATTTGTTTGGAGACAGAAAGAGAGCGAGCGAGCATATGTGTGCGAGTTGGGGAGGGGCAGAGAGAGGGAGAATGAGGATCTCAAGCAGGCCCCCCCGCCCCGGGCTGTTGGAGCCCGACACGGGGCTCAATCCCATGACCCCGGGATGATGACCTGAGCCAAATCAAGAGTTTAACCAACCGAGCCACCAGGCGCCCCACAGCTCGTTCCTTTGGAGTATTGCCTTTAGGTTTTTAAACCTGGAACCAGAACAGCTTTCATCTAAGGCTAATTAATTATTCCTCATTTCTGAGGCAAAACCCCCCTCCTTACTCTCCCAGTGGCCTGTGAATTAGGAGGTTTTCCACCCCAGCTGGTGGGGACACACACCATTCCTGTCCCCATGAGAGCCACGGGCACCTTTCCCTCTGATCGTTTTGGATGCGCCTTTACCGAGCTTCGTGTGGTCTCTTCACACGCACTTCGCTGAATCCTCGAGGGCAACGCCGTCCGGATCTCTGGCGTTTTCCTCCGTGCCGCCGTCTCCTCTGCTGTACTTTGTCCTGTGGGCTCTTGCCACCTTGGTCCCAGGCACTTGGCTCCCTTCCAACTCAGGGAGTCTGCCGGGCTCTGCCTGGGTCGCCCCCCTCCCCCAGCTGTGGCCTGGAAACTCCCCCAAGGTGGTAGTTTATTTTCTTCCTCTCAGCAAGACTTCTTTGATTGGCGCCTGATGTCTTACCGACCGTCCTTTCATATATTCTACCTGTTGTCTTTTCACTGTTCTGGATGGGAGAGAGCTCTAGCCCCTGTTGCTCTGTCTTGTTTGGAGGCAGAAGCTCAATGTGTTTTGTTTTTGTTTTTGTTTTTTAACTTAGTGATGGTTCCTAGACGGGCAGAGAGGTACTATTTTGACTCTTAGTTTGTGAAGACACACAAAGCTGAGAACAATTCACACGGAGGAGGAGATATCTTCTGAAGTGAGCTCCAGATATTAAATGGCCAATTTGACTTACCTGAGCCATTTTCTTTCCAGAGCCGTTAAACTTTTCCCTTGTGTTTTGTTTTTACAGAAGGTACCGTTCACGGCATCACTTCTCAGTGGAGGGAGGAGCAAAGTGGGGTCTGATTGCCCAGGATCAAACCGTGCCCTCAGAACCTCTTCTTCCTCTCGTGGGCCACTCTTCCCTGTCCCTCGGGGGCCCTGCGACGGGTCACAAAGGCCGGGAGGCACCCCCTGAGGGCCTTCTGCTCGCATTGGTCCCGGTGGGGAAGCAGGCGGCTACCGGGCGAGATGCCACAGTGAGCATGCTCGTGGCACGCCTTCTAGGGCGCCTTCCCGCAGGGAAGCATCCCCGGGATGGATTTGCCACTCAGGGCGCAGAGCTTAGCCGGTGTTGGCTATGGGGGCTTCGCTCCGAACCCCCGCTCAGCCGCGAGGGCTTTGTGATTCTCCGCCCCTTGCAGCGAAGGGGGCCCCAGGCTGAAGCAGAGGCATTTCAGGAGGGCTTTCAGACAGTGACTGGCCCCGGGGGGAGGGGACTTGGGGCTTCGCGGAGACACGGGACGCCCCTTGCTCGCTTGTGAGGTGTCTCCCGTAGCCGGCTTCTGTTTTCTTTCACTAGATTCAGACAAAGACTGTGGCCCAGTGTGTTGAGTACTATTACATCTGGAAAAAAATGATCAAGTTTGACTGTGGCCGAGCCCCAGGCCTGGAGAAGAGGGTCAAGAGAGAGCCAGAGGAGGCAGACAGGACAGAAGCAAAGGTAGAAGGTCTGGGGGAAGGTGGGGGCTGGAGGTCAGCCCTGATCCGGAGGCCCCGGCCCATCCAGCTTAAGGAACAGGGAAGGGCTGCGGAGGAAAGCGCCTCCCTTAGAAGGTTGGAGGGCCGGCACCCTTACAGCGGCCGTGTCTCTGTTCTCGCAGGTCACTTGCAGCCCTCGGGAGAGACCCAGCCACCGCCCCACTCCCGAGTTCAAGATAAAGACCAAGAGTTACAGGAGGGAGTCCATTCTCAACTCTAGCCCAAACGCCGGCCCCAAGCGGACCCCCGAGCCGCCGGGGAGTGCGGAGGGCCGGGGCGTTTTCCCCTGCAGGGAGTGTGAGAGGTACCAGCCCTTCCCTTCCCCCGGATGTGCCCTGTGCCCGTGCCCGCACCCCCTGCCCTCGGGTGACCCCCCTGCCGCCTGCTCTGACCCACGCCCTCTGGTGGCTCCTCAGGGTGTTCGACAAAATCAAGAGTCGAAACGCCCACATGAAGCGACACCGGCTTCAGGACCACGTGGAGCCCGTCGTCCGGGTGAAGTGGCCTGTGAAGCCTTTCCAGCTGAAGGAGGACGAGGAGGAGGAGATGGGGGCCGACATCGGGCCCCTGCAGTGGTGACGCCTGGGTGGAGAGCTGGGGTGAGGCGGCGAGGCAGCCCCGCGGCCCTTCCCCTCGGCCTCTCCGGGGTGTCTGGGGCCCCCCTCTGCCTCCTCCCCACCCTCACCGTCCCGCAGTGGCCAGCCCGGCTTGGAAACACGGTGGGCGTTTGGCCATAAATAGGCAGGAGAAGCACCCAGTCGCCCCAGACCGCGGCGACGTCCCTGTCGGCCGGTGCCAGAGGCTCCACGCTCTTTAGGTTGGTAGTGTCTCCCCTTCTTTCGGTTCTGCTCTGTCCCGGAGCAGGGAGGCGTGGGGAGGGAACGAGGCAGACCTGGGTAGCTCTTAAATCTTAGCCTCAGTTTTGGGGTTTGGTTACATTTGTTAGATAAGGCCGAGATGTAGAGAATCAGTGGGAAGATACCTTCAGATCTCCGGCCTGTTGGGGCCCCTCCCCAGGGGAGTCTCTCTGCTTTCCAGATTCAGTCCCTAGTCTGGCAAGGACTTGTACATGGTTAGGTTTTTTTTGTACGTGTCGACTCGTAAGTCTTATTAAATTGGGTTCTTGAGCGGCTGTCTTCTGGCTTCCCTGGCCTGCTGATCCAACAGAGTTTCGAGCCCCGGCTTCTCACTGGAGCCACGGAGATGCGTAAGCGGAGTTCCTGCCCAGGAGGAGCTGGGGGCCCCATACACGCGTTCAGCCAGCACCTATTAGGCACCTAATGAGCCAGACAGCGCCCGGTCCGTGCAACGGGGCCACCGTGATGCAAGCAACAAGGTCCCTCTCCCTGTGGAGCTTGCGTTCTAGGAGTGGGAAGGCAGCGGTGATAAACAAATGAAAAGGCGATTGCAGACCCTGGCCGTGGCTATGCTCGCGGCCACAGGAGCAGGAAGGTCACCATAGGGTTCAGCAGTCGGGGCATACAGTGGTGGGGTGGCTCAGCCGGGAGATCCAGGACCGCCAGCGGCAGCCAGCCTCGGCGTGGCAGGCCTTCGGAGGGGGTGGGGAAGAGAGCACGGCCCGCCCTTGTGTCCCTTTTTTTAAAAATTTTTTTCTTCAATGTTTATTGATTTTGAGAGAGTGTGTGCACACTCGCGCAAGTGGGGCAGCGCAGAGGGAGAGGGAGACACAGAATCTGAAACAGGCTCCAGGCTCTGAGCTGTCAGCACAGAGCCCGACGCGGGGCTCGAACTCACGAACCGCGAGATCATGACCCGAGCCGAAGTCAGACGTTTAACTGAGCCCCCCCAGGCACCCCCACCTTGTGTCCCGTTTGAAGAGCCAGGAAAGCTCATAGCAGCCCCCAGACAGAATGCCCCTCCTGTGTCACCGGCAGAGGTGTAGCCCAAGCTCTTCCTCAGCTGAGCCCTGGCGGTTGGAAGGAAAATGTCCCCAGTTTTCCTGGACCCTCAGGGTTTGTCACCAGGACCAGGGGATCCCTTGAGCTTGTTGCCACCGGATCAGAACGGGGATTCTGTCTGCCAGGAAGGGAAGAGGAAGCAGAGATGGCTACCGGGCACTTAGACCTTGTGTCCACAGAGTGACCTGAAGAAAATGAAGCAGGGGGCCGGGTCCTAGGGAGCGACCACGGTGTTGTGGCAGGCGGGTGGCCAGGGAAGGCCACACGGACGGCCGCTGGGGCCAAGATCTGGATTCCAGGCGGCGGGCGGCACGGAGGAGCGCACCCTGCCGCGGGAGCTGGTGGCGAGTGTTCCAAAGGCCCTCCGGCGACTCTGCGGAGCTGGCAGGAGGCCGGGTGGCGAGTCTGAGCAGCAGACGTGGTGGTGAGGGAAGGTGGTGGTCGGGGCTGCAGCGGGACGGCAAGCGTCTCGGGGAGGGGGGAGACTCCGGCTTGGTGATGGGCTCCCGTCACAGGGAGAGGCGGCGAGGGAAAGGACCGGTCAAGGCTGCCATGGTGGCTCCGGGGCGTGGCACCTGCTTCGATGCCATGAAGTCAGATGGGGACGAGAGGGACACGTCAGAGGTGTGTTCGTGCCTGTTACACCGTGTGCTGTGTTCTGAGGGGCTGCGGGGAGCTGTGTAGAGGGTGGTGTCAGGACCCTTCGCAGAGGGGCCAGCTTGCGCCAAGTAAGTCTTAAAGATGGGCCGGGAGGGGCGCCCGGGTGGCTCAGTCGGTTGAGCGGCCGACTTCGGCTCAGGTCACGATCTCGCGGTCCGTGAGTTCGAGCCCCGCGTCGGGCTCTGTGCTGACCGCTCGGAGCCTGGAGCCTGTTTCAGAGTCTGTGTCTCCCTCTCTCTCTGCCCCTCCCCCGTTCATGCTCTGTCTCTCTCTGTCTCAAAAATAAATCAACATTAAAGATGGGCCGGGAGGGGGAGCCAAGGAGCAAGATGAGTGTGAAGCCCTTTCGGCATTGTGACGAAGGGAAGGGGCTCAGGCATCCTACCAGCCGGAATTTACATACTGACTTTTTTTTTTAAGTTTATTTAGTTGGAGAGAACGGGAGAGAACAGGAGAGGGGCAGAGAGAGGGAGAGAGAGAGAATCCCAAGCAAGGTTCTGCAATGTCAGTGCAGAGACCTACACGGGGGGGGGGGGGGCCGGTGCACAGAACTCATGAACCGTGAGATCGCGACCTGAGCCCAAATCAAGAGTCTGACGCTTAACCGGCTGAGCCACCCGGGCGCCCCCCTGACTCCTTTCTTTGTGACCTTCGGAAAGCCACTTTCCCTGTTTCAGCCTTGGTTTTCTCATTCTGTGAAATGGGATGCAAAGCGCCTCCTCCCGCCACGTATCTGTTAAGTGAGAAAATGGAAATGAAGCATCTGGCAGGGTGCACCATGGGAACGGAGCAGCTGCTATTTATTTAACGTGTCCTCCCGCCATCGCTATCATGGTTTGGGTCCCACCCTAAATACCCAGCTAACCTTCCGGAAGTGAAAAACGCTGGCCTAACAGTGGCGTGGTGCATTAGCTATCTATTGCTGCATAACAGATCACCCTGAAATTCAACAGCTTGAAACAAACAGAAGCGTTTATGATAGGGCTGCTTGGCCAGACACGGAACCGAAACGGCTTGTGGTAATCCAGACTCACCTCCACCTGCCATGTGGTCAGAATACAGCAGCAACCACAAGTGGGTGGCCCAAGAGAGCCTCCGAACGTAAGAAGAGAGCAAATGTTTCTTGTGAATTGCCACCCTCCCCCCCGCTAAACCCCAGCCCTACCTCCAGGTAACAGCGTTTGCTCACCAGGCGGGCCTTGAATCGTCTGCATATCCTAATCAGCTGGGAGTCCTGTAAGAAAATGCATGTTCCTGTATTCTGACACAGACATTCATAATTGGAGTCATTCAGGGCCCTGGAACTTGATTTTTTTTTTTAAGTTTATTTGAGAGAGAGAGAGCGTATACGTGCGCACACAGGAGCAGGGGAGAGGCAGAGAGGGGGAGAGAGAATCACAAGCAGCCTCCACACTGTCAGCACAGAGCCCGACTCGGGGCTCAATCTCACAACCATGAGATCATGACCTGAGCCGAAATCAAGAGTCGGACGCTTAGGGGCGCCTGGGTGGCTCGGTCCGTTGAGCGTCCGGCTCTCGGTTTCAGCTCAGGTCATGATCTCACAGTCTCGTGGGTTCGAGCCCTGAATCGGGCTCTGTGCTGGCAGCGCGGAGCCTGCTTGGGATTCTCTAGCTGCCCCTCCCCCACTCATGCTGTCTCTGTCTCAAAAATAAGTAAATAAAAAACTTTAAATTTAAAGTCAGATGCTTAGCCAACTGAGCCCCCCAGGCTCCCCCAAGAACTTAGATTTTTTTTAAAAAGAATCTTAGTAGAGTGGATTTTAGATTTTCAGAAAGACTGAAAATGATACAGAAAATTCCCATATACCTCATAGGCAGTTCCCCTATTACTAGATGCCCTAGATGACTGTGGCACATTTGTTACAATTACCGAACCAATATTGACACATTGTTATGAACTAAGGTCCATACTTTCATTCACCTTTCCTTAGTTCTTACCTAATATTCATCTTCTGCTTCAGGATCCCACCCAGGATACCACATTACATTTAATAGTCATGTCTCCGTAGGCTCCTCTGGCTGAGACAGTTTCTCGACTTTCCTTGTTCTTAGTGACTTGACAGTGTTGAAAACCCTGGTCAAGTATTTCCAAGAATGTGCCTCAACTGGGATTTGTCTGATGGGGAGAGATGGGGAGAGAGACCACAGAGGTGAAGTGCCACCGGCTTCTCATTACTGAAAGTACACTATGTCACCGTGACTCACCACCGTAGGTGTTCACCTCAAGCACCTGGCTGACAACGCAGGTTTCTCCACTGGAAACTTGGTCTCCCCATTCCTTTCCCACACTGCACTCTGGAGGGAAATCACTGCGAACAGTCCCCTAAAGAGTGAGGAGTTTCGCTTCACCTTCTCAAGGAAGGAGTATCTACATAAATTATTTGGAGCTCTTCTGCATGAAATATTTGTTCTCCCCATTTTATTTGTTCGACCGTTCACTTAAACCAACGTGGGCTCGAGGATATTTTATACATTGGATTATAATCTCTTCCTAGTTCGTTGTATCGCTGGAATTGTTCCAGCTTTGGCCACGGGCAGCTCTTCCAGCTGGCTCCTTTGTCTCTTTGACATACCCTACCATTTGTGTGTGTGTATGACACACGAAATTTCCCTTTTGGCACTACGAGATGCTCCAGGCTCATCCTGTGTAATTTCCTGCCCAAGCCTCACAGCAGCCATTTATCAAGGAGCCCTGGTTCCTTTTACTGGACAATGGGATTAAAAACAACGATCTGGGCTCTGGGTGTCTGAATTTGTGATACGCTTGCTACAGCTTTTTTTTTTTTTTTTTTTAAACCAGAGACAGCCCTTGCTTAGTTTTGTTTCCCCGTCTAAGTACTTTACTGCCTTCCCAAACCAGTTTCAGTATCCGTCGGCAGAGGGCGCAAAAAAAAAAGCTAGTGCGGATGCATCACCGCTTACGCGTCTCCCAGTGAAGCACCACGCGAGATAAGGCGCGGAGGCGGGGCCTAGGAGGTGCGCAAGAGACCTGTCAAACCCGTACAGGGGCGGGGCGTATCTTGCGGCCTGGATCCGGAGCTGTCACGTGAGGGTCGGTGGTCAGCTGACTGGGGCGCAAGTTCCGCGGGGAGGTACCGGCCGAGACGGAGGATGCTGCTGATTGGTGGAGCAGGAGCCAGAGGGGGGGCACTTCGGGGCGGGTCTTTGACGGCGGGGACCACGATTGGCTTATGCGAGGCACGTGGGATATCGTAGGGCGCACCAGGAAGAGTGGGGTGTCCTACGCGGCTGTTTGCGCAAGCGTTGAAGCGGCGGCTCGCCGATTGGAGACGGTGAGTCACGGGGCGGTGTGCGGCGGCCGGCGGGGGCGTGGCCGGCAGGGGCGCACCTCGCTACCAGACCGCTGGTTGGCCGGCGCAGATCACATGGTGCCGGGCAGCAGGCGGCGCGCGCCGGTGCGACGTCAACGCCGCCCGCTAAGCTTCCCCCCGACCTGACTACCGCGGCCGGGCCTCGGCTGAGTACCCCGTGGGCCCGGGTCCGGCCGTTTGCTGAGTACGGTTGCGGCCACCATGGACAACTCCGGGAAAGAAGCGGAGGCGATGGCGCTGCTGGCCGAGGCGGAGCGCAAAGTGAAGAACTCGCAGTCCTTCTTCTCGGGCCTGTTTGGGTAAGAACCGCGCCGGGGGGTCGGCGGGGACCTACGCTGAGAGGACGAAGGAGTCATGGCCCGAAGCGGCGGAGTAGAGTCGCAGGGCCCGAGCCTAGAGAACGGAGGGGATTCCGGGAGGAGGAGCCACGGTCTAAAGTAGTAGAGGGGACACCGGCCAAGGGCCAGGGGGCCCGGGCTGTGGGAGCTCGGTTTGAGGAGAGACCTCCTGAGATGGTGGGAGGGCCGTAGGCTGAGGACAGCCAAACGGGCAACACCGTCTTGAGGCGGTAAGAGGACCCAGGCTGAAGATGGGCCAAGAGGCCGGAGCGAACCTGGGCCGAGGGAACATGGCCTGAGGCCTTGAAGGGGATCGGTTTGGGAGAGCAGCCGGGTCAAGAAGTCTTTTGGAGCTCTAGAGAACGTATTCGGAGGATACCTGACGGGCATAGTGGGCCCGGGACTGAGGACACCTGCCCGAGGGCTTGACCTTTCTCCAAGGCGCGCAGCAGCGGATTTGCAGGAGCTCCGGGTGATGGTGAGAGGGTCAGGCCCAAGGTGATCCTGGGAGTGATGGGGCGCCCAAGTCTGGGACGTCTGAGGGCGCTTGAGAGAAAGCTGCATGAACCAGAGAAAGAACCTGGACTTGAGGTGCTGGAGAGCATCGAGGACTTTCCGGGGGCCTGTCTTAGTCCATGTGAGCCGCTATAACAAAATAGCCTAGAACGGGTGGCTTGCGAACAGAAATTAAACTCTTAAGAGTTTTGAAGTCCAAGATCAGGATGTTGGCAGATACGATGTCCGGTGGAGGCCTGCTGCCTTGTAGACAGCCACCCCGTCACCACGTCCTCACGTTGTGGAAGGGGGTGACCTAGCGTGTTGGAGTCTCTTTCCTAAAGGCACTTCCCCCTTTGGGAGGTGACCAAATCACCCCCCAAAAGCTCCCATCTCCTCATGTCATCATCTTGGAGGTTAGGATCTCGGCCCGTGAAATTTGCGGGGGGACGCAGTCCATAACGGGGCCGATCTTGGACGGTTCCCATTTGCCTTTTAGAAAGGACCGCCGCAGCTGGTGTGGGGGAGAAGTTGGGTCGGGGAGTGCAGGCAGGGACGGTAAGGACACCAGGTAATATTTATAATTAAGTACTCGGATTCTGAGTCAGACCTGGGCCGGGCACTTCACCTGCGTCCTTGCGTTGAACGCTCACAACATCCCTGGGGGGCTGGACAGATTACTTTGTCCGGTTCCCCGGTAAGTAGGAGACCTGGTCTGTTTGATCCCAAAACTATCTTGCTGCCACGCTGGTTTCTCCCCGAGGCTGGTGCCCGTTTCTGGACGCTACCCTTAAGAAAGATGGGGGCCAACTTAAGAGGAATTTCTAAGTTAGGGAACTCCCAGCCCAGAACTCCTCCTTCCTCCCTGCCCCACATGGCAGTTTTCTCCCGCTGTTTAATGAATGCATCCCGGACCCTTCGAGCGCCAAGAGCAGTTGAGACGGTGCTGAGAGAGGAGTGGGCAAGGCGAAGGCAGAGGCACGGACGGGGCCTAGGAGCTGGGAGCATGGCAAGAGGTCAGCCCTCTCTCCTGGCCCCCCCGCCCCTCTGGAGCCAGGCTTCCGTGTGTTCAGCATTTCACAGCTGCCTTTTCTCAAGGCCCCCCAGTGGCTTCAGGGACCGGAGAAGGGAGTGTTGGGGCTCAGCCCATCCCTCATGCGTTTCCCTCCCCTTTTAGAACCATCAGGAGTGACGGCATTCCAAATTGAGAGGTCTCTGCTCGTGTCAACGGGCCAAGTAGGATAGCCCCCACCTGGGATCTGAGACAACCTCACATCCTTAGACGTGAGGGCTCTCTTTGTTCTTCACTGTTTCTGGGCTCCCAGACGCTAGAGGGCTTCTGTGCACCAGCAGCCCGAGAGGAAGGCAGTACCAGCCAGTTAGTAGATCAGAACTCCTTGTATATCTTCCTCTGGCTCTTTCCTCCCCCACTCAGCCCAGCCAGTGCACACAGACCTGGGGAGGGGAGCTGTAGGGAATGGGGGGGCAGCCCAAACTTCTTCTCTGGAAGCAAAAAGATGGAGATTTCCTGAGCAAAGCACAAATTGCGGAAAAGGATCGGGGAAGGGGTAGATACACTTTTTCCCTCTTCCTGCCCCAGGGCTTCAGATGGATCCAGAAACTTCCCTGCTGTGCCCTGTTTGGAACTGTGCAACTTCCAAATGGTGGCTCCGTTCCCTGGGGCTTTTCCTTGGCCCTGACGCCTCCTCCCTTGCCCCCCATCCCCTGCTGACCAAAATCCAAGAGAAAAACTTCTTTCCACTTGGATACTACCATTGGTAGGAAGTTTTAGCGTCTGTGAAATGAAAACCACAGCGATACCTACCTCATAGGGTTGCATGTGAAGCAATGAGCCTGATCTCTGTAAGTGTTTTGAGTACTTACTATTATTAAGTATCTTATTGGAAGTTGAGCTAGAAGCGCTGGAAACATACAGATGTCAGGGGGTTTGGTATACAAAGAGCGCATTTCTACGGATTAAATGTTATCAGTTCCCGTTTAAAACCGCCTGTAGGCATCAGCCACCCCCAGGAGCCCTGCCAGCTGTCAGGATCCACAGCTGAAAACTCGGTGTCCCTTGCCCAGACCCAGAGCACAAGTCTTTCCCAAGGGGATGCGAGGTTTCAGGGCTACCCGGCCATTGTTCGGCTGCACCCCCGGGGTTCTGCCTTTATTGACGGAGGGGACTGCTGCTTTCGTGCAGAACTTCCAGTGTTCCTGGGTGGGACGGGACGGCTGAGAGACAAAGCCCTTTGAGAAACATTTTTTAAGAAAAGGAAACACGTTTGGTTCTGGGGCTACAGCGAAGTCATGTTGGGGCGCAGAGGGGCGTCGGTCCGAGAACCAGAGGGGGACCTGCCAGGCCACGTCGGCCCCTGCCTGTGAGCTCACAGGAAAGCAGTGGCCGTAAATACGCACCTTCAGCAGGACGTAGGAAGGAGTGGGGCGGGTCAGAGGCCCTGGGCTCTGTGGAAACCAGAAGGTGGTGCCCCCCGGCTAACCTGGGGGTCGCGGGGGAGGTGAAACCCACACCGAGATTGGAGCTAGGTAAGCGTTTCTAGAACGTGCTCTCCCTGCCAGCCTGATAAGCGCCCAGCTGAGCACCTGCTGTGTGGTGGGCGCTCTCCCAGGTGCCCGTGCGCTTCCAGCAGCCCCGCCAGGTCCGGAGTCTTCCCCCCAGACACAGAGGGAACCGGGGCTCTCGAGCCGGGAGTCCGCTTCTGAGTCCAGGCCTCATCACGGCCCCCGGCTTTTCCAGCACCCCAGGTGACTCTAGAATTCCCGTTGCCAGGTGGCCGGCAGCCCTCGGACTGGATTTCTCCTCCTCCTTGTAATAGCAGCCGTTTGAGCACCTGCTCTGTTCTGGCCTCGGTGCCAGGTCCTGAGCACGCGTCGTCCCTCCTCCCCGCAGAGGCTCTTCCCGGTTCGGTTTCGTTGCCTCCATTTTACAGGTCAACAGACTGAGGCTCTGGGATCGCTAGCCCAAGGTCCCACAGTTATGAAAAGTGCCCGAAACTGATTTCAGCCTGGGTCTCTTGACCCCCGGGTCCATTCTGTTTCTGCTCTCCGTCTGTTACGGGCATGTCACAAGAGTGTCCTGCGATGGTGTCAGAACCGGGCAGTTAGTGTGTGTGACACTTTATTCTTTTGTCGTTCCTGGGGCCTGTGTTGGCCGGGCGGGGGGGGGGGCTCTGCCCCCAGGAGCTCAGACGCACTCGGCCCGGAGGAGGTGGTGCCCGCAGAGCGGGGGAAGCAGTGAGCGGCTCAGCTTTGCAGGTGGCATGGGAGGAGCTGCCCAGGGATCCCGCAGCTCTGGCCCTGTTTTCCAGTGTTCCTTCTGCCTGCGGCACTGACGGGGGGCTTCGTGGGGGGCTGGTTTAACGACTCCCTCCCTTGCCCAGCGGCAGCTCGGCGTGGCTGCAGCAGAGAGCAGAGTCTGCTTGTGGGTGAGGGAAATCCGCACGGCGGCGTTGGCTGTTCAATCTGGCGGAGAAGCAAGAGCAGGCAGGGACCTTGTCCATCTTCTCTCTCTCTCTTTTTTTTTTATGTTTATTTTTGAGAGAGCGAGAGGGGGAGGGGCAGAGAGCAGGGGACAGAGGAGCCGAAGCCAGCTCCGTGCTGACAGCGGCGAGCCCGACGTGGGGCTCGAACTCACGAACCGCGAGATCATGACCCGAGCCTCAGTTGGACGCTCAACCCGCCGACTCACCCAGCTGCCCCCTCCCACCCCCCTTCCTTATTTTCTTTTTTTTTTTTTTTTTTTTTTTTTTTTTTTTTTTTCAACGTTTTTTATTTTTGGGACAGAGAGAGACAGAGCATGAACGGGAGAGGGGCAGAGAGAGAGGGAGACACAGAATCGGAAGCAGGCTCCAGGCTCCGAGCCATCAGCCCAGAGCCTGACGCGGGGCTCGAACTCACGGACCGAGAGATCGTGACCTGGCTGAAGTCGGACGCTTAACCGACTGCGCCACCCAGGCGCCCCCCCCCTTCCTTATTTTCCAGAAGATACGGGGAAGGAAGCCTCCCAGATCTCCTGAGTGAGTGAGAAGCAAGGCAGGACCGGATCTCCAGGACCCGAGTCCTGTTTCTGGTCCCTGCCACCATCTGGCAGCGAGAGCTTGGGCAAGCCCCTTGACCTGTCCGAGCCTCAGCTCCCTCCTCAGTGAAGCAGGAGTAAAATACCCAAAGCCTTACTGTGAGGAACTCGGCGCTGCTTCAGGCAGGGTGCTTTGGGTCATCATAGTAACGTAGAGAAGATACATAGAACGGCAGAGAAGGTCAGGGTGGGGACGGGCCTTTGGGGTCCATTCGTCCCCACTCGGGACAACGGAGGATCTGGGAAACTGCGGCGCCGACGGAGGGCCAGTGGCTGTGGCACTGCGGGGAGTGAGGAGGACCTAGAAGGGGATCCACCTGCCCTGCCTCGTGAGGCTCGGAGCAAAGCGCAGGTGGGGCGGGTGGCCCGATGCTGGGAGGCAGGAAGTGCCCAGGGGACAGAGGAAGGAGCCGGGAGGCTCTGCCCCGCGGACCCCCCCTGGCCCGCGGCCCACCGGGCCTTCTGTGCGTTGCTGGCACGGTGCTCCCCTCTCCATATGGCAGTCGCTGGAGGTTGGTGGCTGCGCCTGGGAGCCCGGAGACTGCTTCCTCTGCCTGGGGAGGGGGCAGAGAGCAGAGCCGAGTGGGTAATTATAGACAGCCCTCCACCAGGCCGGTCCAAACCAGTTCCCTCTATTCCCGGCGTGGCTCGTGGCGTGGCTCGTGGCTGGGAGCCGAGCCGCCCGATGGGGAGAGCGAAGCAGAGGCAGCTTGGGGGAGGTCGGTGGGGGAGGGACAGTCAGCTGTCGCCTGTGCTGCCGCTGGGCTCTTCAGGAGAGGCCTGCCCAACTAGCTTTTCTGGATGTCCTGCAGGAGGCACGGGAGAAGGCCTGGGCTCTTCCGGCCGAGAGTTTGCCAGGCTCCCATGACGGATCTGAGCCCACCTGACCTCAGCGAGAGGCCCTGGAGTAAACCGCAGGTTTCCCTGCCGGGAGACAGCTTGCTAGAGCGCTGGAGCTGGGGGCTGCTTCCTCCTGGTCACTCTCTCTGCCACAAACCTCCCTGTTGCGTTAGAACAGGGCCCAGACCTTTCTCCCGGCCTCCAGCACGGGGGTCCCCTACCTGCCTGTTCGGCCTCATTTCCTACCGCTCCCTGCGCCGCAGCCATCCTGGCCCACTGCTGTTCCTTGACCTGGCCGAGCTTGTTCCTGTCCTGGGGCCTTTGCACGTGCTGTGTGATCGCTGTCCGGAATGCTCTTCCCTCTTTCCGTGGGTGGCTCCTTAGTCACCTTCGAGGACCGAGCTGAAATCTCACGTCCTCCCAGTGGCTTGCCCTGATGTGCCTGGCCAGGGAACCCCCTCCTCCCCCAGTCCCTCTCGCGCTTGCTTACTCCTCACGTTGCCTCGCTGACTTCCTGTTTGCTGAGGGCCAGGTCCTCCTCCTTTGTTTACTGCTGTCATCTGCAGCGTCTGGCACGGAGTGAGTGGAACAAATGGCTCGTGTTTGTTCCCCAGGTGAATAAGCAGCTATGCGAATGGCTCCTCCTTCAGGGCCTGCCGGTGACCCTGGGCAAGTCACTTGCCCCCTCTGAGAGCTCCATTTCCATTTCTGAACGGAGGGGATGGGACTCCAGGGGTTCCCCCTGTCATCGCAGGCCCCAGGTTACCGGGAGGAGGCAGGCCTGAGCAGACCTTAATCCCTCTGGCTTTCCCAGTCCGGCTAGAATGGTTGACCCGGAGCAGGCCTGGCGTGGAATCACAGAATTTCAGGCCGGCAGCTGACAGGCTTTGTGTTCTGTGTTCACTCTGTCCCGCTGAGCTGAAACAAACCAGCTGGGGCCGACCGTTCATTGTTGATCACCCGGCTCTGGGCCTCTCGGTGGGTCGGGCCATTTCTGCTTATCCGGGAGCCCGAGGTTTTTTTTCAGAGCACGTCTGAATCTGGATAGAAACTAATTGTTGCCACAAAGAAGGGAAGGATGAGCCAGGGGATCCATGGGACGGGGAGACCTAGGGTTTCGGTCGGTGAACACGTCCGTCCCCTTTCAGTAAGAGAATATTCCCGAGAAGGTCCCCCAGAGGATTTTGTAGCTAGGCCTCAAAGGACCCTATGCCCGGGAAGGTTCTTCGCCTCTCCAAGGCCCAGAGTGGGTTCTAAAGAAGTCACTCCGAACAGGGGCCCCAAGCCCAAGGTGTGTTGGGCCAGCTGGGGTGAGGTTGGCCAGGGAAGACCGCGGAACCGTGCAGAGTGAGTGTGGGAGGGCAGTCCTCGGGGCGCTTCCTGTGGAGCAGCGGAGGGTAGGGGACCGGCATCGGCACAGCCCCGGCGGGCAGAGACTTTTCATCTAAAGAAGAACCTTACCTGTGTGATGTGGAATCCCGGGCCCTGGATTCCAGCCCTGGCTAGCCTGACCAGGGGTGTCTACCAGCTGACACAGCCTGACTCGGAACAGGTCACCTAGGTCACCTAAAGCGATGGGTCCAGGTCAGCTTTTTCCCCTCCCGAATTCACCTGATCTTTCTGAATCACCTGGGACCATTGTTTGAAAAGCCCGATTCCAGGCCGCACCCAGCCCTGAGGGAAATCTTCAGGGGAGGGTGGCTGGGAGGCTCCGGTTTCATTACCGTGACCAGCTCAGCTCCCGTGACCCGGAAGGAAAGGACTTACTGCCTTAGCGGCGCAGAATGAAGGCGTGCCCCCAAATTCCACGGGGGGCCCCCCCAGCAGCCACAGCTGGGGCCGGCGAGTTTCCAGGGCCAGCGGACGCGGGAGAGGGGCAACAGGGAAAATGATCTGTGTGGCTTTGTTGCTGGAAAATACCCGTCTTCTGTTCTTCAAGACAAAATACCGGTTGATGTCAGTGAAGAGAGAATCTGAAATCCATTTGGTAGAACTGAGCGTGTGGGATTTTTTTCTACTGCTGATGTGGGCGGTGGGAGCTTGACCTCGTGGGCTGAGCCTGGTTGCAGTATTGGAGGTGGAAGGACAGAAACGTGGTGGGGACTCAGACGAGGTTCTAATGAAGGGTCCCCCCAGTTCAGGAAGAGCTTCATATGCACCGCCTGCGTGGGAGATCAGGAAGTCAGGGTGAAACTGCCCAAATAGAGCGCTCTTTTTTTCCCCCTCAATGTACTCCTTTGTATGTCTCTGGCCTCTACTCTTTTTTTTTTTTTTTTAATGTTTTTATTTATTTTTGAGGGAGAGAGAGAGACAGAGCACGAGGAGGGGAGGGGCAGAGAGAGAGGGAGACATAGAATCTGAAGCAGGCTCCAGCCTCCGAGCTGTCAGCAAAGAGCCCGACGCAGGGCTCGAACTCGTGAACCATGAGATCGTGACCTGAGCTGAAGGCGGATTCTCAATCTACTGAGCCATCCAGGTGCCCCTCAGGCCCCTACTCTTACACAATAAGTTCTTTGAAGGTGGTTTTGCCATTTTAAATAATTCTGTACTGAACATCCTTACAACTTTTCTGATTTAGTTTCTTGGGATAAATTGGCAGAAATGTAATTCATTGCTGGGCCACAGAACCAAATGTAAATCTTGGCATTTAAAAAGAGAAGTACTTTGTTTGTTTGCATTCTTCCCTGTACGTTTTAATAGGTAAAGTATGCAGATGATAAAGAATTCAGACAGTACCAGGGAGGCGTGCACGCGTGGTGATTAAACCTGTCTGCCACGCCTGGCCCCCCACCTTCTGTAGGGTTCCCGTAGACCCCACCTTCGAGAAGAATGCTGTGGCTAGTTTTTTGTGTACATCTGCTCAGTCCTGCAGTAGTAATGACACACGTGCAGGGTCAAGAGGTCTACACTGAAGAACCGCAGCGTGCGAGCCTTGGGATTAAGGCATTGGGAAATGGCCAAGGCATCCAGAGCTGGGCTCCTCCCCCAGAATGCTTTGCAGCCTCTTGGCAGAGGTGGGGTGGGGGTAAGGATTTGCAGAGAGCCTGGGAACCTGTGGTCACTGAGCGGAAGTGGAAGAGACTGTCAGAGGCAGGGCTCACGGGGAGGTTGGAAGGCCCCCCTCCCCGAGTGAGGGTGGCCCACGCCTCCCCCGGGAGGGCCCCGGCAGTGAGCGTGTCTCTGTTCCAGGGAGTGGAGGCCACAGACGCGGTCTCCCCTGAGCCCCCAGAGGAGGCCTGGGCTGCAGCGGGCTTCTCGGGGAAGTGATGGGGGTGGGGGCGTGTCTGCACTGGCCCCAGGGCGGGATGCTTGCTTGCTCTTCAACACCAGACGGGTTTGTCTCATCTTGCCCCTTCTTTCCCCAGAGGCTCATCCAAAATAGAGGAAGCCTGTGAGATCTACACCCGAGCAGCAAACATGTTCAAAATGGCCAAAAACTGGAGCGGTATGTGATCTTTGCTACAACTCCTTCGTGGTCGAGTCTCCGGTTTTCCCTCCGCTTCCAGTCCCAAAGGCCTGACCCAGGGGTTAGCCTCGCAGCACCACCCCCCGCCCCAACCCCGCCACCTTTCTAAGCCATCTTTGGCCTCAGAAGCCCATCGGCCTGCCATTGGCTCCTTTTGAGCCCACTGGGTTATTTTACTTGGGTCACCAGACCTTGGAGAGAGGTCTCTAAGGCTAAGGGTAGACAGATTAGCGGATCCAAATTGCTCTTTGAGGGGTTTCTCCTTAACCTCAGGACAGGTCAGCTTTCCCCGGAAGCTGTTCCCTAGTGCTTTCTTCAGTGCCTGAATTCTAGGCTCAGGGGTCCATCCCAGGGGTTCAGTTAACAGTAATTGTTAACCGTTTATGGAGAGCGCTCCTAAGCGCCAGGCGTGCGTTCTGTGATCGAATGAATCGGCACAGCAGCCCCGTGAGGGTCAGTACCGTCCGTGTTCCCGTGGCTGGAAACGGAGGCTTCGCCCAGACCCACGCCTAAGTTAGTGACGGAGTGAGAATTCGGAAGGCAGAGCTCCGACTCCGGAGCGGAGCACTTCACCTGCCCCCACACTGGCTCTGTGACCTTTGAAGCCAGTGTGACCTAGGTCTGGGTTGCAGACTGGCCGTGCGCCCCTGGGGAATTTACTCGATGTCTCCGAATGTGATTCCTCCTCAGTAGGACCACAGGGACGGTGGTCCCGACCCCCACGGGGCCATCGTGTGGACTCCCGGAGACATGGTGGCCGGGAGTGCCGCGTGTGTCCTTCCTGCTAGCTGCACTGCCTCCCACCTCGGAGTGGAGGGAAAGCTCACAGAGGACTCTGGGCAGCAGATTAGCAAACTTCAGGAGCAGCGAGGAGGTGCCCCCCACGGCCCTCTCTGTGTTCTCGCTCTGACTAGGGGAGGACGCAGCTTGACGATGTCAGGTCGCTTAATGCTGGAGGAGGGCATCCGCCCAGAAGAGAGCGTCCCAGGTCGTGCGCCTCCGCTTGGTGGGTGGAGGGTGATCGGAGTCGTGGCCGCTCTGGCTTCGGCCATGAGGTTGTGGTCAGACTCCTGGCGAGGCTGGAGCGTGGCTGGCTCCCCCGAAGAGAGGCTGGCAGGCAGGGAGGGGCCCCTAGAGGCCAGAAAGGCGGAAAGTCTGGTTGGGAGCTGCCAGAGGGCTCCAGCTTGGAGCGTCAGCAAGACGGGGTGAAGGAAATTGAGTGAAGACAGGTTCAGGTTTGGGACCCAAGGAGGAACTTGCTGACCAGAAGGAGACGAAACCTGAAACGGACCCCTGGAAGCAGTGGGGAGGGCCCTGGGCGGGACGGATCCTCCTCGCTTTCTGAGGATGCTTTTGGTTTCCTGGAAATGGCAAGCGTTCTTCCTGAACTTTCACAAAATACGTCGTGCGTAAAGCCACGTGCCAGGGATAATTTTATGCTCCCGAACTGATCAGGTGCCATCAGAGAAGGAAATATTTGTCTTAGAGTTTGTTTATTTTGAGAAAGAGAGAAAGCCGGAATCAGGGAGGGGCAGGGAGAGAGAGGGAGAGGGAGAGAGAGATTCCCAAGTAGGTTCCGCACTGCCAGCACAGAGCCTGACCCAGGGCTCGATCCCATGAACCTGTGAGATCGTGACCTGAGCCGAAGTTGGACATTGAACCGACTGAACCACCCAGGCACCCCAGGATATTTATTTTTCAGTCACATAGATGTTACTTTGCCCCTCAAATGTGTTACTCCCGCCCTATTCCTCTAGCCGTTCAAATAAAAGCCTTGGGCTGTTTTTCATTTTTCTCCAATGATGCTACTCTCCTGGACATTTTGCACTCAAGCCCTGCAAAATGATAAATCCTGCCTGCTGAGAACCTGGGCTGCTTTGTCTTTCCTGCTGCTCTGAAGTTGCGGGATGGAGTCAGGCCCTCTGGTCCCCTTCCGGCTCAGGAATTCTGTGATTCGGATCCTGCTGGAGGAGGATGAAGGGAAGCATGGGGTCAGGCGGAGGCTGGCTGAGCTGAAGGTGGGGGTTGGAGCTCCCTGGTTAGCACAGCCGCACCCCCATTCTCCAGCCCTGGAGGAGGACAGATCCCGTGGTCTCCTGCACGCCACAAGGCGATTTAGGAGACAGACGTGTGACCAGAATGGCTTCCAACTGGTGCAACTAAGGACGGGACAGACTGGGCTTCCCGTGTGGTCACTGCTACCCTCTGCCCATGGGCACTTGTCCCCGAGTTCCTGCTATCCCATGGGGCCACTGCTGGGCTTAGTTGGCGATGGTTTGTATATCCTTCGTGGCTCTCGGCCCTGCCTGCCTTCTCCTTGGATTTTTAGAAATGGTGGCCCTGGAAATTTCGGCAAAGGCTGGGATCAGGGCTGTGGGATTTTAGCTGGCCTCGGCCTGGCCCTCTCTTCGCACGCCCAGGGCTCAGGAGCCTCCCTCTTCCTCCAAGTCCACCTCACGGACTTTCCGGAGCCTTGGCCCCGGGGTCAGGAGGCCCGAAGTCGAGGCCTCCACCTCAGCTCAACCCAGGTCTGTCTCCCCCCCCCGGGGGCGCCTCTGCATTCTCGAGAGAGAGCCGCCTCCCCAGGGCAGTGTCTGAGCGGCGTCTGGTAAGTGGAGCCCCGCTAAGGCTGAGCTCACTCTTTCCTGTTCCAGCTGCCGGAAACGCTTTCTGCCAGGCCGCCCAGCTGCACCTGCAGCTCCAGAGCAAACACGACGCGGCCACCTGCTTCGTGGACGCCGGCAACGCGTTCAAGAAAGCTGACCCCCAAGGTGAGCCTCTGTGCGACGCTGGGCCCGGCCGCCCGCACACCAGCCGAGCGCTCCCGGGAGAAGCCCTCCGGTGTCCGCGAGGCTCCGGTTTTTTCCAGGGGCCAACACACGCCGGAGGCTGGCAGGAGGCTGGCAGGCAGACGCTTGGGCTTGAACCTCAGAATTGGCTCCCTTCCGGTTGGCATTTGCCTCCCGCTCCAAGCCTCCGCCTCCCCCTGCTGCTCGGTGTGCGCAGCCGATCGCTTCCCTCCCGAAGCCGGGAGCATTTGGGAGTGGGAGTTACATTGCAGACCCGCCGCGTGCCAAGGAGAGAGGAAAATCTGTTCTGTTGTCAGAATTAACATGCAGAAGGGGGTGGGAGGGGTTCTAAGACCGGCCAGGTAGGAGTTGATGCCGAAAAAGGAGCGGAAATTATCCCGACCTGGCTTCCCAACACGCTGGGGGGGAATCAGAACGGAGCCCGAGATGCGGTTGCCAGAGAACAAGTTACTTAAAATGCGGGAGTGTTTGGGGATAGGAGCCCGGTTTGGGACTGACTCATGGTGAGAAGACCGTTTGTCCCACAGCCCAGCGGGGACCAGGCTCTGGGGTTTTGTGGAGCTGGAATTTTAGTTCATTTTTTTCATCCTGGTGCCAGACACAGGTGGCTAACTTTTTCATTTTAGCAAGCGTGAAGACGTTTTCTTCAAGTGACCCCTCGTTGTCGCTATGCTCTCAGAAGAGAATAGGGAACGTGTGAATGTTTCAAGGAAAAGGAAAGAAAGAAAAGGAGATGCCGCACCTTGGAGTAAAGACCTGTCCTTCCCAAGAGAGTCAGAGAGGTGTTTGCACGGATAGGTGAGCGCGGGCCACACCCGAGCGCTGGGGAATTGTTGGCGGATCCGTTACCTGTACCCGGGGATATTTAGTTCCCGGTCGGGGATTTGATCAGCGTAGACCAAGTGGCTTTTCTGTGTCCCCAGGCTTGACCGGTCACTGCTCCGTAGCTGGGCATGTCACAGGTGTTGGCCTGGGGGGTCATGTGGTGGGCTCAGGCCTGGCCAGAACCAGAGCAGAGGCCTTGTGATGGGGTGGGCCACCGCAGGCCGCGTGGACAGTGTGACGACGACCCAGGGACGTCTGTGTCCGTTCCCCGCCCGCATCCCCCCGGGAACTCCCCACCTCAGCCTTCCCTCTGCCCCCTGGGAAACCGGTCTACCTGGAGAAGCTGCCTTAGCTTCTGGGGCCTTCACCTGCTGCCCCTGGGTGACTGGAAGGACTCGTTTCTTGGGCAGGAGTTGAGCGCCAGGCTCTGTGACACGTGCACAGCGCCGTTTGCTCTTTAAACAAACCTCGGCCCTTCCCTTGGACGGGCCCCCACCGGACGCCGCGTCCTTCGTCACCTGGCTTTCGATCTGAGCTTTTTCAGCTGAGGCTCAGCACGGCAGGGGGTGCGTTGGGTGCTAGGTTCTGGGCCGGGGGCTGTGGCCCCCATGCCTGGCCTTAGTAAGTGCAGAGGGTGGCCGAGGCGTCCCTGCCCCAGTGGGAAAGCAGCCGACATGGCCGTCGTGGAGCCCAGAGGCCACTTTGGTTTCTCCAGGGATCAGCAGACATGGTTTGCTGCCCTGGGAGCTGAGGCGGGGAGGGGGTGGATATGGGGTGGGAAGGACCTTTCAACAAGAGGGAACAAGAGGGGCAACGGTGAGGAGGGGACCCTGATTTGGGCAGAGCCAGGACTGAGTTCCTCGGCTGGAGTGCCAGGTTCTTGGTGCTAATCAGGGAGGGGCGTTGGGGCCGAGTCCCAGCACCGCTGCCTCGCTGTCGTCCGCCCCCGCAGTGGCTCACAGAGTGCGTGGCTGAGTGTGGTCTCCCTAGTCTGAACGGAGCCTGTGCCCCTGTGGCTTTGGGCACTCACTTAATCCTCTAGGCGTCTGTTTCCTGGCCTGGTGAAGCAGAGACCGAGTGTGAAAGAACGCACGGACCTGCCCGGTGCGGTACCTGGTGTGTGATAAGTATCTAGGAAGGGGTGGCCCTTGGCTCCCATCAGACAGAGGCCCGGCCTCCCCCAGCCGCCTCCTCTTGGCACTGCGCCTCGTGAAACAGAGCTGGAGGGCCCACTTGGAACCCTGCCAGGTTTCCCCGAGCAGGTGGCCAGCTCCCTGGGGCCTTGCTGGCCACCGCGCCTGCCTCGAAGGCCTGTGTCCTGTGTCAGCACCTCCTACGGGAGTCCCGGAGGGCCCTCCCCCGGAGAGGCGGCTGGGGCCGCTCAGGAGGCCTGCCAGAGCCAGCCAGGGGGGAAGAAAAGGATTCGGTGCCTGTCACCGCCCTCTCCCTCTGCGAGTCTGCCCAGAGTGCGGGCCGGGGGCAGCCTGCCCACCCCCTTGGTGGCTGGGGGTGCGGGGAAGTGATGCCCATAGCTGTCAGCGGCTCCCCGATTTCCTATAGCCACCTGATGGCCAGGCCCGGGGGTGCCTACTGCGTGGTTAGACGTGGTAGCGTCTCTTTTTAACCCATTCCACTTCCCCGTGGGATTCTGCGGTCTGCCCCTGTTTCACTGGGACGGGCTGAGTCCCAGGCCTGATACGGGCAAGTGCAGCCGGACGGCGGGGCCGCTGGAGCACACGAGGTGGGCCCGGGGCCCCGGGCCGCATGACTCCCAGTATGCCTCAGCCCGGCCTTCCCCTCTGGGCCACGGCACCTCCCACCCCCGTCCCGGGCTGGCTCCCGTCCAGGGGTGCGCCGGCCGCTCATCGGTGGGGTCCTGGTGACCGGAGATAAGCTGGTTGTATCTAGTTTGTCGGTGTCCTGCCTGCCGGCGCTCTCCCCGGGGCGTCAGCGGGCAGCCCGCTGCTTTCAGGGACAGCTGCTCCTGAGCCGGAGCAGGCGTGAAGGGGACTTAACCCCGTGAGTCCGTGTTGCCGCCTGGGGGGGTGAGCCTTCTGCCCCCGCTGCCACTGCAGGGACCGAGCCTTGGCGACAGCACTCGGGCCTGGTGCCAGCAGGCCCGTGGGGACAGCTGGGGGCCTCCGGTCCCCCTCCTGGGCTGCTCGTCTCTCACCGGGAGCAACCTTTGCCCCCTGGGCCAGGTGCCAGGCTGGGCTCCCTGGTGTTCCAGAAGGGGGAGCCACCGGCACCCCCTGGGGTGGAGGATGAAGCAGGGGTGGGAGGTGCGGAGCCGGCTCCTTGTCGTCCTTATTTTCGTCATTGTGCCGCGGCCCGGTGCTGGCTCGTCAGATCCAGAAACGCTCTGTTTCGAAATATGCACCTGTGTTAAAGTGAGACTATTTCCGGCTGTATTTTTTCTCCCTTTCCCTCTGCGTTCTCTCCCTTTTCTCTTCCTCTGCTTCCTTTTTGGTTCCTTTTCTTCTTCTCTCGCGCCTTGAGCTTTCAGCTGCTTCCCATCCTTGACCAGAATGGTTCTCTGAATCCTTCCGGCGTCCCCAGAGGCCTTTCAGAATTGGATCAAACCTGCAGACACTCCTTCCCCCAGAGTAGGGCTGACAGACACCCACTTTTTGCCTGTAAACTTAGGGGACGGGGAGCTTGTGGACTCCCTGAAGGCCCAGCCACAGTCTGAGGCTAAGAGCCTCTGCTCACCTGTCTCCCTGGGTCATGAGACCTTTAGGGCCCTGAGAGCAGGCCAGGCTTGGCTCCTCTGTGGCCCCTCAGCCCAGCGGGCCCGGCTCACCGTGGGGGACCTTGGGGGTGGACCAGGAGCCTTGTGGGTACCCTGGATGGCAGGGGCCCTTCCAGGCCCACCCCAGCACGGAGCCCACATCCCGTGTCTGTCCGGGCTCTCTTCCTTCCCCCCGCACCTCCCCCAGCACCCTTTCTTCTGAGTGCATTAAAAGAGATCCAGCCCGAGAGCTCATCTCTGTCTGCTAGAAAGTGCCTCCCACTCATGCCGCTCTCTCTCCTCCAAATAACGTGTCAAAAGAGGGAAAAAAAAAAAAAGCAATAGCCGAATTTAAGGTCTTGGAACAGGTGGTGCAACAAAGGTAGCCGAATTCTCTCTCTCACGGGCCACCCTGGTGTTTGCTTCGTGGGGGACACCTGTGGTGTGGGGAGCTGGCACGCGGCGGGTGAAGGCGGGCGGGGAGAACAGAGGGCTGTGCTGAATGCTGAGAAAATGACGGGGATTCCAGCCAGAGGGGCCTCGGGGTCCCGCGTGACGGGGTACCAGAGTCCGGGTGGAACCTGGGCGTCCCTCGGGTGTCAGGCTTGGCCGTCCCTGGCCAGGACCCCTTGTCCTGGAGGGCAGGGCCTCAGCGGGCCTGGCTCAAAACACCCATGGGAGCCTGGCTGTCAGCCTGACCGTGTCCGGTCCCTGGGGCTCTGGGAAGGTGGTGGCAGTGTGGCGGCCTGAGGGAGAGGACAGCCCTCAGCAGGTAGCAGTCCGCGGCGCGGTACGTTAGTCTGAGAGCCTTACTTGGGGCTCAGGTGTCCCTTCACCTCCCCTCCTGCCACGGCCACGGCCACGAGGGCACAGCGGAGCACCTGCCCTGCTTTCTCCTCCTCCTTCTGGCTTCTGCTGAAATAACTTCTCTTTCTCGTTTCTCCCTGCTTCCCTTTTTCTCTCCGCAGAGGCCATCAACTGTTTGATGAGAGCGATCGAGATCTACACGGACATGGTAAGGGCCACTGCCTGTCCCGTCCCCCCTGCTCTACCACCTTGCTCCAGCCTGCCCTCCCTGGCGCCAGCACTAGGAGCAGGTTGTGGGGGGGGGGGTCACCTGCCCCAGCCTGGCTCCCGCCACAGCACAGGGGAAGTTACATCTGCAGGAGTTACAGCTATCGGGGGCCTTTCCCCTTGCTGGTCCTTCCCCTCCTGCACCCCATTTGATTAGCAGGCCAGAGGGGAGGCGGGGCCCAGAGCTGGCTCAGCCCCTGCCCTGTCCCCGGGGAGCATCCCCACGACGGATGAGGCCCAGAGGCAGCTCCACCAGGGAGCCAGGACCAGAGACCAAAACCAGGCTCCGGCTCCCATCCGCTCTGCGTTTTGCCGCTCCACACTCTGCCTCTGTCTCGCCGGACCCCTTCCCCAGGCCGGAACCGGGTCCTACCTCCTACCGGGTCCAGTACCATACTGGAGTGTTGTAGTGAGAGCGGCGACAGCGGCTGCCAGATTCCCTCCGCTGAGTGGGTCAATCCTCCCCTGCAACGGCCCCGTGAGGTGGAAAGTGTTACCCCATTTGACGGGGATGGGGGGCCCAGACAG
The DNA here is from genome assembly GCF_018350215.1 of Panthera leo. Classification (NCBI taxonomy): domain Eukaryota; kingdom Metazoa; phylum Chordata; class Mammalia; order Carnivora; family Felidae; genus Panthera; species Panthera leo. The sequence continues at coordinate 9,886,696 of NC_056693.1, forward strand.
GCAACGTGACTTGCCCAGGGACACGTGCCTGCGAACAGCAGTTGCTGAGACCCAAAACTAGGCCTCGCCGAGCCCGGGGCTCTGCCCTTTCCCGATGTCCCTTGGCAAGCGGGTGTCCGTAGACCAGCCCCGTGTGCCAAGCGGCCGGCCGGGAGCCCAGTTCTGCGGGCCCCTCTGCCCCCCGCCCCAGGTAGAAGCTGGTAGCCTGTGCTTAGCTCCTCTGGAAGCTAGGGCCGTCCCTGGGGAGAGCCGTGCCTGTCTGCGGGGGAAGCTGGGGGTTGTTGGCCTGTGAGGGGGCCGTCTCCACGGCCACACGGGGGGAATGGGAGGCCAAGAAATTCCCGTGCAGTGTGGATGCTCGGACCCACTTTCTGCAGGGCTTTTACTGGGTGAACTGTGGGCTGGTCGTTCCCCTAATCTGGGCCCCCTGTCCAGCGCTTCCTCAGGCCGGGGCCTCTGCCAGGTACCTGTGCACCCACATTATCTCTGGCGTTGCCCCGCCCACCTGTGCCCCTGTGGACGGGATGGACACGGAGGCTGCGTGTGGGGGGCTTGCCCAGGGTCACCGCATCGGGCCAGCACAGAGACCAGGCCTCTCCCTGGAGCCTCCTGTTTAGGGCCCCTCGGTGCCTTCTCGTGCACACCTCACCGGTGGCTGAGGGCCAGGAAATCCCCGGCTCCGGGGGCCTAGAGGGGCGAGGAAGGGCTGGGCTGGGGTGCTGGGGACGTCACTCGTCACAGATGGCCCCTGCCCACATCCCACCCAGGGCCGATTCACGATCGCGGCCAAGCACCACATCTCCATCGCTGAGATCTACGAGACGGAGCTGGTGGACATCGAGAAGGTGAGGGGGAGTCGGGAGGCCCTGCCTGGCTGCCGGGGGAGCACTGCGGCAGCCGGGCCCCTTGGGCCGGGGCTCGTGTCCGCTGGGGGAGGCCTCCGGTGCCTGGGTGCCCGGAAGGGGGCATGGGGCGTTGGCCGAGCACGGGTCAGGCAGGGGCTCCTGCTGTGCCCCAGGCAGGGCCGGGCCCGTGGCGGACAAAGGTTGCATCGCTTCCCTGTGTCTCCTCAGGCCATCGCCCACTACGAGCAGTCTGCAGACTACTACAAAGGGGAGGAGTCCAACAGGTACCAGGCAGCGGGCTCCCCCCGCCCTCCCCAGCCCCCTGGAAGCTCCTCCCCCCCCACCGCCACCGCCACCGCCACCGACTTCTGCCTCTGTCCCCGCCCCGCACAGCTCAGCCAACAAGTGTCTGCTGAAGGTGGCTGGTTACGCGGCTCAGCTGGAGCAGTATCAGAAGGCCATTGACATCTATGAGCAGGTGGGGACAGGTGTGGCCCGTCGTCCCTGCACCCCTGCACGGTGCTCCCTCCGTTACCTCCCCCCTCCCCGGCGCTCCTCCTGTCCTCCCTGGCAAAACTCTCCACCCACCACTCCTCGCGGCGTCGCCGCCCTCTCCTCTCTGCCCTCTCCCCTGTGCGCGTCTCACGGAGGGCTTCCTGGGAGGCCCAGGGAAAGGGAAGAATCGCGGAGGCCTGGGGTGGCCGGAGGTGGCTGAGCAGCCCCCAGGAGGCGTGCGGGGGGGGGGGACGGGAAGGGAGCGACCCACGGGTGTGCAGGCTCCCCTGGGCTGGGCGGGGCGGGCAGGGCGGCTAGGCTGTCCCGGTAGGTTCAGCGCGGCCAAGAGAAAGGCAGGCAGCTGGCCTCGGAGGGGAGGGGGGCGGGCGCCGGCTCTCAAGTTCCCGCCTCCTGCCACCCCTCTGCCCACCAGTGTGTCTGCCTCCCTCAGGCCTGACAGTGGGGCCACCGCCTCCCCGTCATCTCGGCTGCCTCGGCGGGGGGGGGGGGGGCCACGGACACCTGGCTTCAGCCCTGTGGCAGCCCACCCCCCTGTGACACACTGCTCTGTGGCCGCCCGCACACCATTGGCTGACTTCTCTGGGCTGGTCCTCGGCCTCCCTGCCCTTAGTGTCTCAGGTTAACCGGGCTTCAGCCTGGACACAGACGCACTGACCCCAGTCCCCCCCCCCCCCCCCCCCCCCCCCACGGCTGCCAGCCCCGAGCTTATGGTGCCACCTGCACATGCGCACAGGTGGGAACCAATGCCATGGACAGCCCCCTCCTCAAGTACAGCGCCAAGGACTACTTCTTCAAGGCGGCCCTCTGCCACTTCTGCATCGACATGCTCAATGCCAAGGTGAGCGTGGCCCCGTGGGCCCACCCAGGGCCTCCCCCTCCTCCCAGTGGCCACCCCGGAGCCCTGGGTCTGTCATTAGGCCAAGGCCCCTCTCGGCAAGGGGTGAGCCCCTCCCTCACGTCCGGTGCCTGCAGTCAGCTGTGGGCAGGACACGCTCGTTCTCACTGACGTGTTTCTGTTCCTGTTGTCACGCGCCCGGCTCCTGGCTCACTTGGTGCCAGGCTTTTTCTTCCGTGAGAGCACGTTTTGGGTCCTTACTGCGTCCCTTGAGGTCGGCACCACTGTTACCCCGTTCTACAGCTGAGGATGGTGAGGCCGGAGCCCCTTATTCAAGGCCACAGGGCTGGATTCCAGATCTTTCTGACTCCCAGAGTCATGATTTATACTGTAGCTCGCGTGCCCACACCACCCGTTTTCAGGGCTTCTCGGCAAGAGCGGAGCCAGTGCTGGCTGAGGGGGCGGGGGATGGCCTAGCCGGAGGAGGAGCTGGAGTCCTCGGGGTCCGAGTTCGGCATTTCCTGGGGTCTCCGGCCACCCCGCCCTCAGCCTCGGGGTGTGTCTGAGCATGGCCGCCAGCCCCCGCTCCCGCTGTGGGTGAGAGCTCGGGCTTTGCTGTCGGGCCAGTCCACGTCCCCGCCCCCACGTCCCCTGTGCCCCGAGCAGGTCATGGCGTTTCCCCGCTTTCAAAACGGGGGTCCCCATCACGTGACCCTCCCCGGGGCCTCATGGTGGTTAACTGAGAAGTGCCCAGCACCAACCCTGGCACATAGGAGGTACTCCTGCGAGGCAGTTGGTGTTTGCCCCCTGCCCTGGGCACCGGCCTGGGAAACCCTTCCCGCTTCCTCCCCACAAGCTGTCACTGCGGCCACGCTTGGCCCGGCACAGCCCCACGGAGGTGCCGCCAGGCACGGAGCCAGGTGACGCTGGGGGAGGGGCACAGAGAAGGACTCGGGGGCCAGGTGTCTCCAGGTCCCCTTGGCTGCCAGGCCGGTGGCTCCGATGGCCCCTCTTCATGAGCTTGTCCCCTCTTGCCACCCTTGTGACGTTTAGCTCGCCGTCCAGAAGTATGAGGAGCTGTTCCCTGCGTTCTCTGGCTCCCGGGAGTGCACGCTAATGAAAGTGAGTGCCGGGTGGGCTGGGGGCGGCGGGGGGGGGGGGGGGGAGGGGGGGGGGCAGCCGCGGGCTCCAGCCACCGTAACTGCCGAGATCTGTGCGGTGGTTCCTAAGGGTGTCCGTCTTTGTTTTGTTTTCCCTCCTGTGCCGTGTGGGCCTCCGTTTTCTAGCTGGGAAAAGTAAGGCTCGGGTGGTGGCGGAGACGGCAGAGCTGGGAGGCCGCGTGATCGCACGCACGCACGCACATGCCTGCATGCACACGCACAGGGCAGGACCGGAAACTACCCCTTCCTCCCGGCACGGGAGCCCCCTGACCTGCACCGCCGGGTCAGGCGTGGATCTAACGGGTGGATCTAATCCAGGTCAGGCGCGCGGCCGGCCTTGGCCCCTGACCCGTCTGCCTGCCATTTTCTTGCAGAAATTGTTAGATGCCCACGAGGAGCAGAACATTGACAGCTACACCGAAGCGGTGAGTGGCCGTGGCGGGGCCCGCCCTCCTCAGACACTCTCTCCTGGGAATCCCACCCACCCTTTCTCTGGCCCCGGCCCTGTCCCCGGCTGTGAATTCCTTTGTCCAGTCACCCCAGAATTCTCCCAAGGAGCCCCAGAGGTACAGGGAGGTGTTCTCCCCACGTTAGAGATGATGGCAGTGAGGTGCGGGGACTCATCCTCGGCCCCTTGGGGGCAGAGCTGGGATGCAGCCCCGTGTGTGTCTGCCCCTGAAGGCCAAGGTCTTTGCAGCACTCGGTGCCCCAGGTGAGCAGCTGGGAGGAGCAGGGAGGGAGGGGGACGAGTCGTGGAAGGGCTCCCTCTTCCAGCACCAACCTCCGTGACAGAACCACCCCACAGAGGTGTTTCTTCCTTTCCATACTCTGTTCTGAACATTCTGGAACTCTGTTGGGCCCAGGTCGGGTCCTGATCCAGTCGTCTGGACTCCCATCTGTCAATCACGTTTCCTGGGGGCCCTTCAGGAATCCTACACTGCTACCGATGACAGAGACCAGAGTCCCTCCGGTCCATCCTGCCCCGGGCGGTGGGTGGGACACGAGGAGGATCAGCCACGGAGAAGGGAGAAGCAGGGCCACGGCAGGGCGACAGGCCCCCATCCCCGTGGCGTTCGGAACAGGCCGCCCTCACGCAGCCAGGCCTATTTCCCACCCAGAAAACAAGGAAGCTGGACCGTTCTATGCCGCAAAAATCTTTTCTTTTCCCGAAGGCAGCCTTAGAGGGAACCCCCCTCCCCTCGCTCCTCCTCAGAGAGGCTGGCCGGGACACACCCAGAGAATCTGGGACTGGGGACAAGGAGGGCGTCAGGGCCGGCTGCGCCCTCTGCCACCTCCCCCGCTGTGTCGCAGGTGAAGGAGTACGACTCCATCTCCCGGCTGGACCAGTGGCTCACCACCATGCTGCTTCGCATCAAGAAGACGATCCAGGGTGACGAGGAAGACCTGCGCTAAGCACCCCCAGCCCCCTGGCACCCGTCCTCCTGCCCCGTCTTCTCTACCCCCGCGCCCCTCCAGCGCGTGAGCCCAGAGACGTGGGGCCGAGACCTTGGCTGCGAGACCTCCCCTCCCTTCCCGCAGAGGAGTCTCCCCAAGCCGCGGTGCGGGCTCAGCACTGCCGCGGGGCCCCCGAGGCTGGGCCTGCCGGCCGGACAGTCCCCCTCTGTTCTCACTGCACCCCCTCGCCTCCTGCCCGTTTATTTAATCCCCCCCCCCCGAGGTGCCCTTCTCTACCCCAAACACAGAATCTCTGACACAGACCTGTTTGCTGTGGGTGCCGCCAGGGGTGGGGGGGTCAGCATCTGGTCCCCCGCCTCCTGACCAGCTGAGTCGCAAGACTGGCTTCAGTCTCTCCCACCTGTCCTCCAGCCGAGCCCTGAGCACACGTAGCCGCTGAGATTTGCTCTCCCCGTGGGGGCGGGCTCCTTCCCCTCCGGTGCCGGGAACCCCCACGACGTCCTGCAGCCCTGACCTCTCAGGATAGACCGCAGGCCCTGGAGCTCAGAGGGCCGTCCCCGCGCCCACCCTGACATCTGCTCCTTCCCTAGTGCTTTGAGGTTTTGTGGTCGGAAGCTGCAGCTGGCCTGAGAAAGAAAAATAAAAAAGAACACTTCGCATGAGTCTCTCTTCCTCCGCACCTCTGCTGCCCCGTTGTGTCTCCGGGGCTGGTGTCCTGTCTCCCTTCCCGCCTGGTCCCCACCCTGGGCTCTGGGCACGCTCTGTGGGGAAGAAGAGGGTGAGTGTGACCGGGATCCTGGGCTCAGGGAGGAGCCGCGGGCTTGGCATTCTGGGCGCACCTGCCTCGATCCAACGTTCTCCGGGTTCTGTGGGCCTCGGTGTCCTCCCCTGGGACAGTGGGTGGCCGCGTCAGCCTCATCTGGCTGGAGGGATGGAAGGCAACGAGAGCAGCAGTAAGGGTGGGAGAGGCCCACCGAACCTCTCGGCCTCCCCTCGTGTCCATGTTGCCCTGAAAGGAGGGTTGAAAGCCCCGGTGGCATGTGTTGGGGCCCACTGAGCTCACAAGAAAAGGGAGGAGACGACTTAGGTGGGCAGGGCACGAGGACGACCAAGTGGGTATCGGAAGGAACCACAGGAGTGGCCTCGGAAAGCTTGGTCAGAACCACCTGCCTCGTCCACACCCCACGATGTAGGCATGTGTGTTGGTGAGCGGTCTGATGTGCTTGCACTGCCCCAGGCACGGGGCTGGGCCCTCCTGGCTGGGGGGCGGTGAGGGGGGAGGGGGACACAAAGCTGGAGGAGGCTCATGACACACAGAGTCACCATACCATGGGATGTCAGGGAGTGAGTGGGGGGTCAGGGGACAGGATGCAGAGGTGGGCCTGCCCGGGAGACCCAGGCGGAGACCCACCCTCAAAGAGGTGCTCCAGACGACAGCCTGGAAGAAGTTCAAGAAAGGTTCAGGTTCATGGTGTCAAGAGAGTGTGGACGATGACACCCTGCCCTGCTCCTGTCCCCTTCAGCTCCTCCCACAGCTCCAGTGGACTGGTGATGGCTGCCTAGAACTCAGTTCTAAGATTCCTGAGAGCTGAGATTGATTGCTGATGTCTGCTGTGGGCACAGGCTGAAGGAAAGTGGTGCCTGAATCTGTTTCTGCCGTCAGTGACCTAAACAGAGAGTCTCAACCCTGGCTGTGCTGAAAATCACTAACAGTACACAGGCTTGGGTCACAGCACAATAGACTGGGATTTGGTTGAAGTTCTCCACTCTTCTGGGGGTTTTTGTTTTTTCCTGAAAATTCCACAGCTGATTCAAATTTGCCCCTAGAGGTGGAAACCATTAAACAGGACAATTCTTTCCTTTCAAACCTGTAACTTCCATTATTCACTCAACAGATATTAAGTGAATGTAGTTTAGAGGTTACCACGTGAGACAGAAGCCTGAAGAAAACATTGTTCAGAAGCAGAATTAGACCCCACATTCTACTCAGCAAGTATTTACTAAGCACCTACCGTATGCCATGCCTGGTCTAAACCCTGGGAATACAGCATTAGCCACATATCCAGACCCTGCCCTCCTGGAGGTTTTACTCCCCAACTCCCCACATCCCAAAGTCTGGAGCTGACATGAAGCCCCTCTTCACCACCCTCCAGGTCCTATGTGCCTTTGAGCACTTTCCTCTTACATTTCCTTTGTAACAAGTCCTCGTTGGGGCGCCTGGGTGGCTCGGTTGAGCATCCAACTCTTGATTTTGGCTCAGGTCATGATCTCAGGGTCGTGGGATCAAGCTCTGCATCGGGCTCCTCGCTGAGTGTGGAGCCTGCTTGGGATTCTCCCTCTCTCCCTCTCTCTCTGCCCCTCTCCTACTCCTGCTCTCTTCCTCTCTCAAAACAAAACAAAACAAAAAAAGTTGTCCTCTGTGCTTGGCAAAGGGCCTGGCACAGAGTTTATGGATTTTTAACACATATTTACTGAATGCTTACTTTATGTCCAGACTTGTGGTCCAGGTGCTGGGGATCTAACTGTGACCAAGGGAGATCCAGTCACCGCCTTCACGGACCTTGCAGTCCGCGTGCATCCACGCACACGCAGGCACGTTTCTGCAGGGGGGGGGGTGGGGTGGTGGTGACAAGTTTACTCCATGTGGCCACAACAGTTGGACAACTCGTGTCTACTGGAAGTGATTTTCAGGTGTATACAGAGTGCCCAAACCCCTGATGCCCTTCTAGGGACCAAAAAAACCCCACATAGGAACCCCTTGAAGACCCCACAGTCAGAAACACCTGGTTAAGGTCCAGTCTTCCACCATTTTCTAGCATCTCAGGGCCACAATTTCATCCTCTACACACTGGGAGAAGCAACTTCTTGGCGGGGTTACAAGGATTCATTGAGATAAATGAGCACTTACTATGCTCACTTAAGGGTTATCGCGCACTTACTGGGTCCCAGCACATAAACGCTGAGTCGATGAACGCGGGTTAACCATAGCTGGGTGGTTGTCAGCATGACTAAGCTGCGTGATCTTAGACAAAATGACCTCCTGCGTCTGGATTCCAGCCTGTTCGTGGGTTTTAAATCAATCGACAGAGCCAAAACGCTTAGAACAGTTCCTGGCACGTACGGACTATATTGAGTTGTATGATTCTTATTGTTCTACCTGCCACACAACCCACAGCGAGGGCCACCACCTCCCAGCTTCAGGCCACAATCAGCCAGCAGGCCCCTCTCCGGGACTCCGAAAAAGAGCGGGGAGGAGCGCGCAGGCGCGATGGGGGGGTGGGGGTGGGGTCTTCTGGGAAGCCCTGGCCGCCCGACGGGTGGCCATCTTGGTAAAGGGCAACGACGCCAGCTTCTCTACGTCATCAGTCTGCGCGACGGGCGAGCACCCGGCCGTCCGGGTCGCTTCGGGAGCGGTGGGTGGGGTGGGGTAGGGCGGGCGGCGGCGGGCGCCGCCGGGGTGAGTGGTGGAGGGGCGTGATGGGGGAGGCGGCCGTGGCCGCAGGGCCTTGCCCGCTGCGCGAGGATAGCTTCACGCGCTTCTCGTCGCAGAGCAACGTGTACGGGCTGGCGGGCGGCGCGGGCGGGCGCGGGGAGCTGCTGGCCGCCACCCTTAAAGGCAAGGTGCTGGGCTTCCGCTACCAGGACCTCCGACAGAAAATCCGGCCCGTGGCCAAGGAGCTGCAGTTCAACTATATTCCCGGTGCGTGGCGCCATGGGGTCGGGGGGGCCTGGAACGTGGTGTTGAGAAGGCTTCTGAGGCCCTGAGCTGGGTCCCCATGATGGGAGAATGGGATCGGGGTGATTGAAAGGGGTGAAGGCTGATGATCAGGAGGCGTTGGTGTCAGTGGTTAGGGTTCAGGAGCCCTCGTACCGTGGTTATGATGATCAGGACTCACATGGAGCCAGAAGTAATGATAATTGCAGAGATGGTCGGAGATTAGCGATTACTAGAGGTCAGGGGTCGCCATGATGGGGGATAGAGGGGTCAGAAGTCTGCCTGAAACGCGAACTTTGAACTGTCCCCTCCCAGTGGACGCGGAGATTGTCTCCATCGACACCTTCAACAAGTCGCCCCCAAAGCGGGGCCTGGTTGTGGGGATCACGTTCATCAAGGTATCCAGCCTCCCTCCGCCTACCCATTCCCTTCTCCTTACACGCACGGCGGATCCCCCTGAGTCTCACCCAGATGCCCCTTGGTGCCGCTCCTCTTTCCTGAGGCCAGTTTCCCATCCCAGGATTCAGGGGACAAGGGCAGCCCGTTCCTTAACATTTACTGCGACTATGAGCCTGGCTCTGAGTACAATCTTGACTCCATTGCCCGTAAGTGTGGGCTCCGGGGAAGGAGGGATGGGGAAGATGGGAGGGGGGACCTGTCAGGTCCCCGGTGTCTATTTGCGTGTCCTCCCCTTACAGAGAGCTGCCTGAACCTGGAACTCCAGTTCACTCCTTTCCAGCTGTGCCATGCAGAGTATGTAAGCCACAGGTGTAATACGATAGAGTGTGTGTGTGTGTGTGTGTGTGTGTGTGTGTGTGTAGGGGGGGAGGCTGCAGCAAACGAGGCAGCAAACCTGCCAGAAGAGTGTCAGACTCTCGTTTTGTTCTTTTTTTTTTTTTTTTTTACAATTTTTTTAATGTTTATTCATTTTTGAGAGACACAGCATGAGCGGGGAAGGGGCAGAGAGAGAGACACAGAATCTGAAACAGGCTCCAGGCTCTGAGCTGTCAGCACAGAGCCCGACACGGGGCTCGAACTCACAAACTGTGAGATCCTGACCTGAGCCCAAGTCGGCCGCTCAACTGACTGAGCCACCCAGGCGCCCCTCTCGTTTTGTTCTTTAGAGCACGGTGCTTTTAAGGTCGCTGTTTAGATCCTCTGAGCGCTAACTGAGCACCTGTGTCCTAGACATCTAGAACGCTCAGGTTCTGGGGTTCTCGACTTGGACACTCAAGGACCCAGAGGGGCGAAGTTTTCTGGAGTCATAAGCTCTGAGATTCCAAGATTTGAAAGCTCTGCTGTTTGGTAATTCAGAGATTTCGTGATGATAAAGTCGTTCTTCTGTTTCATGGTCTCGTATTTCAAGGAGGTGGAATACAGACCATCTAGGATATGAGGTTCTAGAACCCCAAAATATGAGAATTCCAGTCTAGAGCTCCAGACTCCATTCTAGGACATCAGTGGTCTAGCACAGCCCTTGGCAAAGTTTTTCTGCTAAGGGCCAGTCTTTATCATAACAACTCAAGTCCGCCATTGTAGCAAGAAGGCAGCCATCGACACTATGTCAATGAACGGTGTGGCTGTGCTCCAGTACAACTTTATTTACAAAAATCGGCAAGTTGGATTTGGTCAGAAGGTCATAGTTTGCCAACTTCTGGTCTTAACAGGTGAGAATTCTAGACACTGATGTTCTGGATTCTAGGATTTGGATGTTGCGCCATTTTACGAGTCGGAATATCCACCGTGGCGATTCCTAAAAGTTCTGGTATTTCAAAGGAGACAGGAAACAGAACTTGGGGAACACTGGAGTTCTAGATTAAAGAGTTTCTAGCGTTCTGGGTTTCTGCGACCCTTTCTAGAGCTCTCCACGTTCTATTCCTGAACCCACATCCAGAATGAGGACTCCAGCAGGCAAGGAAGGGCTCTAGAAACAGAACGTTTCTATGATTCTCAGGTTGGAAAATTCTGTACGTGGACTCTGCCTCACAGGGGTTCTAGACTTCTTTGCTTTCAGGGTCCAGGTCGGGAACCAGCTGGACACAGTGTTTCTCCTGAGTGGGAATGACCCGGCCATTCATCTCTACAAGGAGGTGAGGCAGAGGGAGGTGTGGCGGGCAGAGCCCTGCTCTCTCGGGCTGCCATGGGCTGGTGCCGGGGTCTGTGCGTGAGACTGGCCACCAGCACGTTTCAAGTCAGGGGGGTCGGTCTTGGTTCCCCCAGAACGAGGGGCTGCATCAGTTTGAAGAGCATCCCGTGGAAAACCTCTTCCCAGAGCTCACGAATCTGACCAGTAGGTAAGAGAGCCCCCGAAAGAGGCCAGCAGGGCCCCGGGAGGGCGGCCTCCGAGAAATCAAGTGGTGGTAAAGCCCTCAGGGACGGTAGAGACAGAGATGACCTCAGAGAAACTGGGCAGGGGAGGTGAGTTCAGAAAACTCCGGCCATACACATGAAGTCGATGGCGAGTGGTGATCCCAGAGAGAAATCAGGCCCAGCGGGGGCCCCAGGGCGACAGGAAGGGGGTGGAGGCTGGTGGGGAGGCAGAATGTGGGGCCGGTATCTGATGACGCCCTCCGGCCCCTCCGTCCACCTGCCCACCCACCAGCGTCCTCTGGCTTGATGTCCACAATCTGCCCGGCACATCCCGGCGACTCTCCGCTCTGGGTTGTCAGAGCGGTTATGTCCGAGTTGCCCACGTGGACCAGCGAAGTCAAGGTGATGGGCGGGATGGGGGCCGGGCAGGGGGCGGGGTGGGTGGGCGGGGCAGGGCCCTGACTCCTCACCCCCCACACAGAGGTTCTGCAGACATGGGCGATCCTGCAGGACGGCCCCATCTCCCGAGTGATCGTGTTCAGCCTCTCAGCCCCCGAGGGTGAGCTCTGGGGTGCAGACTCAGCTCCCCACTCCCAGATTCACACCCCTCTCCCGGAGCGTCCAGCCCCTGCCCGTCCCTCCCATGCTCCCTCCCTCCCCTCTGTGCCCTCACATTCATTTCAGCCACTTGCCCCTGGATTCTGATCTTCGTCCTTTACCCTGGGGTTGACCTTCTGCTTTTCCTTTCGTCTAACCGTCAGCCCTCACATTGTGACTTCCTCTGATCCCCCTCTCTGGCCTCCTCACTCTGTCTCTTGCTGCTGTCTGCCCCCAAGCTTTTCCTGGGGACTCAGCGCTGCCCCCCCCCCCCTCCAACCCAGGCTCCCCTCTCCTGCCTGTTCCTCTTGCTTGTGGCCCGCTCTTCTCTGACGGCTCCGTTCGCCTGGCCCCTGCCGGCTGCCTTCCGCCCCTCGGGTCGTTCCTTACTCGTCTCCCTCCCTCTCTGGTCTCACACCTGTTCCCCCCATCATCTTGTCTAACCGCGAAGCTTCCCTTCATAGCACGGCGAAGGCAGGGTCTCCCTCCTCTTTCAGAGCGGTGGGGCAGGGGAGGAGGGATGGCGAGGAGGAGCCTGGAGCCTGTCCCCTCAGGCCCCGCCCCACGCGTGTCCCCGTCTCCAGAGACCCAGGACCGGCCGCAGCGGGAAGAGTACAGCGTGCTCGTGGCCAGCATGTTGGAACCAGCCGTGGTGTATCGGTGAGCGGCCCGCACGGCGGACTCACAGGGGCGGCCTGACCTCCTGCTCCCGCACCCGGTCATTCTCAGGAGGAAGCCCCCTCGGGTGAGGTTGTCCAGGGCTGGGCAGGTAAAGGTGATCGTGCCCCAGGGAGGGGGAGTGCGAGTGTTTGGGTCTAGAACTCGTAGCGGATCCATCGAAGCCTTGGGACAGGAACACAGATGTCTGCTCCCCCTGGACGAGCGTGTTGGCAGACGTTTAACCGCGGGCTCGTTGGGTGAGGAAGCCCTGACTTGTAGTGTTTGCCAGCTTCTGGGGTGTAACTTACTCCCGCTCTGGCGGATTTTGAGCCGCCGACGCACTGCTAGCCAGCGGTGGCTCACCTGATGTCCGAGCTGGAACCCAGCTCCCAGGCTCCAGGGAGGCGATGTGGGTGTCCGGACCAGAGGCCAGGGTGTCACCAGGAGGGATAAAGTGGGTTTCCGTTCGGGAGGGAGATGGCCCCGCCTCCAGGGGACAGATGGGCGTCCATATCGGTTGACAGTCTGCGTGAGCAGTCTGACGGACGTGAAGACGTCCGGGTCGGAGACGAGGGTGCCGAGGAGGAGCGGTGTGTCCAGACCTGAGCAGGGGAGCGGCGTGGGCCAAGGGCGGCGGGCGCCGTGGTGCGACCGCGGTCCCCCCACCGCCTCCGTGACCCTCAGGGACCTGCTGAGCCGGGGCCTTGAGGACCAGCTTCTCCTGCCCGGCAGTGACCAGTTTGACAGCGTCCTCTGTGGCCTGGTCACCGATGTAGATCTGGACGGGCGGCCCGAAGTCCTGGTGGCCACCTACGGACAGGTGGGACCGGAGGGGTGGGGCTGCCCCCGCCCCGCCCCCTGCCCCCGCCCACCGCCCCGCGTGGTCCTAACCCCTCGCCCCCCTGCACAGGAGCTCCTCTGTTACAAGTACTGCGGCCCGGAGTCCGGGCTCCCCGAGGCCGAGTGGGGATTCCGCTTGCTGTGGCAGCGAGACTTCTCCAGCCCACTGCTGGCGCTGGCACACGTGGACCTGACCGGGGACGGAATGCGGGAGCTCGCCGTGGTCTCCCTGAAGGGCGTGCACATCCTGCAGGTAGCTGGGCTCCTCAGGTTCGGGGGGCCCCCCTTGCAGCGGCACCTGGGGTGGGGGTGTTTGCTCAGCCGCCTTCTCGAGGGCGCGCTCCCGCGGGAAACACGTCAGAGGCCACGGGGAGTAGCCACGCGAGGAGGTGGCCTCAAAGGCCCGACCCCACGGGAGCCCTGCAGCCTGAGCCCATCGTTCGCACAAAGGGATCGTTGGCTGCAGGCCCCCTCTTGGAGGAGGGAGTGACCTGTTTCTGGGAGGAGGTTCTCGCTGGCCAAGGACAGTCCAGGAGCAGAGGCCGCTGGTTGGGGAGGGGGGGGCACCATCATGGCAAAGGGGGTTCCGACATGGCATCTGTCAGCCCCAGCCCGCCCTCAGCCTCCTGACTTCAGCCCTCGGTTCCTCGTGCTTTGTCTGACTCTGTCCCTTCACTGTGGCCTCACCCAGATCTTCCCCCACCCCCCGCCCAGTGATCTAACCTCTGCCCCCCCGCAGGGCCCGCTCTCCTCACTGCCTCGCCCTCTCCTCTGTGTGCAGCTGGCTGCACTCCGGCTGTGGTCTGACCTCCCCCTTGCTGTCGCGTTCTGACTCCCGAAGGACGTTTCCTACCCTCGTCCCGTAGCCTCCCCTCCGGGCCTCCCGCAGCCAGCCTCTGGCTTTCTACCAACATCTAACCTTGGACCTTTCCACTTTGGCCTAACCTCGGAACTTTCTGTTGTGGTCAGGCCCTTGAGCTTTGGTCTGTTGTCCGGCCTTGGGCTGTACTTTGACCCCCGCCATGGCGGCCTAACTGCTGTAACCCCTGTTGGGGTCTAGTCGCCAACCGTTCAATGGTCCGAGGTCCAACCCGGAACCCCCCCATTCCGTTTCACCTCCAACTAATGCAGTCTCCCCTCCAGCCTTTTCCCTGTTGCCTCCCCCCCCCCCCCCCCCCTCAGGCTGCGGTCCGCCTTTGGCTCCCAGTGTGGTGTTTGCCTTGGCCGTATCTCCGGTCTGCCTCCAAGACTGTCTCTGTATGGTCTAGCCTGGGTTCTTTCTCCCGGAAGCTAACCATACCAGCTCCCCTACAGTCTTTGCTTGGGTCTTTTCCTACCGTCTGTGCCTCAATGGAATGGTCTAGGTTTGACCTCAGAAGAAAGGGGAACCGTTGGACCCCGGCGGAGAGGTCGCAGGTTAGACCCTAATGGAAAGGGCGTAGGTTTGATCCCAGTGGAAGAGGCTGTGGTCCGACTGTGGGAGAAAGGACTTCCTTCACTGTGGTCTGACCATCCCTTCACCAAGGCCTCATCCCTCATTCAGGCCATCTCACTGTAATCTCTTCTGCCCTTTCTGCCAGGGTCTAGCCTCAGACGCTCCAGCCAGGGTCGCACTCTGTCCCGTTGGCCTACTCTTTGTTGGCAGGGTCTCGCCTCAGTCTCCCCCACTGTGGTCTAACCTCAGCCTCACCTCCCACACAGTGCGGTCTGTCTCCCATGTTTTGGTCCTCCCCTGTCCTTTCCGAGTCCTAACCTCAGACCCGTACGATTGGGTACCGTCTTTGTTCTTCCCACTGGGAATTCACTGAAGGCCGTCCCCCTGGGTCTGACCTTCACCCCTTCACAGGGACCTGTCCCCCCCCCACCCCACCGGCTGGTCTGCGCTCCGGCCTCCCGCCACAGCCGAGCTCCGGGCCTGTGGGATCGTCCCCTCCAGACCATCCCGAGTGATCTAACCTGCACTCTGGCTGCCCGGTCTCAGCCCTGCCCTCCTCTTGTCCCCCACAGCACAGCCTGGTCCAGGCCTCGGAGCTGGTCCTGACCCGGCTTCGGCATCAAGTGCAGCAGAGGAGACGACGTCAGTCACAGAGGCCTGGGGACGGGGTGGGTGCAGAGCCTGCTGAGACCCCAGGCTCCTGAGCTCCTACCCACTGCCCGCCCCAGACGCTGGTGTAGTTCACTGGGGCCGTCACCTCCAGCCATTCGTGGTGGGGAAGCATCCTGAAAGAGAGGATGGTCTCCCCACATCCCCCAGTGGTAGAGCTGTGGGTTCCTGCTCTGGCTGTGCCCCGTGGTGCCCTGTGAGCCCGGCTGACACACTCCTTCTCTGTGCCTCAGTGTCCCCATTTGGAAACGGGATGACCCCCCCCCCCCCAACTCCTGCCCCTCTTCTGCCCCCAATGAGAGTTGGTCAGCCAATGATTATTTATATGTCCGGAAGAACCAGACTTTTGAGTTGCCTTCATTCTCTTTCTTTTGTTCTGGCAAGCGGTTGGTGAGTGCCTGCTGTGTGCCAGGCTCCGCGTTGGGTGCTGGAGGAATGGAGGGAGGGGAATATGGGCAGAGAAAAGGCCAAGGTTAGACCCAGAAGTGGGACCGAAGTGAGATCACGCTGTAGACCTCAGAGAACGGAGTAGGAGGTTAGAAACGAGGCCCTGTCATAAAGGCTGGAGTGAAACCAATGTGGAAAAGACTGTAGAATCCAACAGAAAGGACTGAGGTTGGACCCCAGGGGAGAGCCCCGGGTCTGAGGTTAGACCCAAGTGGAGAGCTCTGGGTCAGGTTAGACCCCGGTGGGAAAATACAGAGCTTCAGCCTCAGAGGAAAGGATATGGGGGGGGAAGGACTGTTGTGGGGAAGCTATGGTCAAATTGCAGCAGAGGGTTTGAGGCTAGACGCCCCCCGCCCCCGGATGAATAACGCTGAGGTTGGACCCTCACAGATTACTGTGGTTAGACCTCCCCAGCAGAAAGCAAGTGAGTTTAGATCCCCTGAGATGAGACCCAGGAGGCAAAGACCTGGGGCTTGCCATGTTGGAAAGGACAAAGGTTAGACATGATTGAAAAGCCCCGGAGATCCAGGGACCAGGGAGTTTGAGGCGGAGGGGTGCTGACTTCCCCGGCCACCGCTCTGCCGGCTGTATGAATTGCCTCTCCTGTGTCCCCTTCTACAGCAAGGTGGGGGAATCAGGGACCTGGATCTCGGGGACCAGCAGAGGGCCGGACCGGAAGAGCTCTTGCCCTCCCCCGCCGCAGGCCAGGAATAGACTCTGGGGCAGGACAGTTGGGGAATGATTCCTGAGGGGGATCCGGGCTGGTGGGGAGGGTGGGCCCTTTCCTCCCCGTGGCAGGGTTTGGGTGGGACTCCCGCTTCCTGGGGCCCCAGGGGCAGGCACCACAGTCCCGGCCATCCGTACCACCTCCTACCACGGAAGCCCACCCAACAGTCTGACCACCCACGCCGGCCGTGAAGACCCAAGCCACCGGGTGGGTTTTTAGGAGGCAGGAGCCCCACCGGCTCCTGGCCGCTCTCGCCGTCTCCCGGAACCCAGGCCCAAGCGTGGGAAACGGCCGGGAGCTGCGTTGGCTCCCTCGTCCCCTGGCAGCCTGCCCAAGGGGTGTCCAGCCTGGACTGGCGGTGGGCACCGGTCGTTGGCAGGAGCGAGGTCTCCTCCCTCCTGCTGCCCACCTGCCGAGGCGGAGAGCTGCCATCCCCTCCCGTCCTAGGCAGGAGTGGACCGCGGTATGGAATTGAAGTGAGCGTAGTTCGTGATGGCAGGGGTCTGTGAGGCGTGTGCGCCCCTGTGTGCCCGCTTCAGCACTCGCGATTTTGTGCCTGCAGGAGCCTGGGACGCTCGCCTGGTCCTTTGCGGTTTCCTTTCTGACTTCTTACTTGCTTCTCAGCGCGGGGCAGCGCGCGGTGTGGTGGCTTAAGGGTGTTGGAGCCTGGAGCCATGCTTGGCCGCTCTGTGCCTCAGTTTCCTCATCTGCAAACCGAGGCCGGCCGCAGCGACTTCGCAGGGCCGTTAGGAGGACTAGCGGTGTCAAGGCAGGGCAATCACTTAAGGAGAAAATTTGCAACACCGCGCGGCACGTGGAAGGGGCACTTTGAATGGCAGCTGCTGTTACTATTATTGATGGGTGTGCCTTTGTGGTTGTTGCCGGCTTGCTTTGCGAGGTTATAGGTCAGCAGGCGCGTCATGTGATTTTGGATCTAACTCTGGCTAAACATTCTTGCCCTCCCCCCCCCTCCCCGGTTCTGTGAGCCTGTAACTATTTGTAGCTGTTTTTTTGCCTCTTCGGCCCTTGTAGGGATCAGTGTGTGTTGGGGAGGGCAAGGATGCTTGTGAATGACCCTCGGCACCCCACCTACCGCGCACACTCACACACACACACACACACACACACACACACACACACACACACACGCAGGCGTCTGCCGCTGTCCCCTGCCTGTAGTGCTGAACCTGCAGGGTGGGTGGGAGGCTTGGGCTGCCCCCAACCTCCTCTCTCCAGGCCCCTCCCCAAGCCTCCCCCGCCTGTCGCCTGCCTCCCTTCTCCCCGCCTCCTCCTCCTCCCCTCCCTCTCCGGCTCCTCCTCCCTCCCAGCACTCTCCCCCGTCCCTCCTCCTCCCTCTCTCCTGACTCCCCCTCCCCCGTGTCCCTCCCCCCTCTTCCTCTCCTCCTTCTATCCCCTCTCCCTCCCCTCCTCCCCAGCTCTCCCTCTCAGTCTCCAGCTTCTCTCTCTCTCTCTCTGTCTGTCTCTCTCTTTCCCTCTCTGTCGGGCGGAGGCGCCCACCACCGCCAGCCCAGTGCTAGGGGGACCCAGTCCAGGCTGTAGCTGCAGGTAAGAGACCCCCAGTTCTGGGAGGGGGGGAGCGTGGAGGAAGGACGGTATTGCCCCAGGCGGGTGGAGGGGGACATGTGAGGAGCCAGGAGCCGCTCTTCCCTGAGCTCATTTATGAGGGGTGGGGGGCTGCATATTCCGGGCGGGGATACCGGGTCCCCTCTGTGGGGTGGAGGCACCGCCAGCAGCCAACATCCTCAGCCCCTCCTGGGTCCCAGGAAGCCTGGCCGGCTGGGGAGGGGGTGCCTCCTGGGTACTGAGGGAGCGAGAACACCCCAGCCCGTCTGGGGCAGCCCCCCTTCGTGTTCTCTCCCTCCGCCCCCGCCTTCCTGCGTCTGGGTCTCGTCTGTCTCTCCACATCTCTCGGGGGTCCTGTCCTGCAGAGTCTGGCTGCCTCTCTGAGTCCCTTCCCCTGTGTCTCTGTCTGTCAGTCCCTCACTCCCGCCTCTGTCCCTCTGTGTCCCTCTGTGCCTGGGTCTGTTCTGTGTCTTTCGGGGCTCTGTCTCTAAGTCCTTGGTTTCTTTCTCTCTGCCTTCCTCTTTCGCCGTCTGTGTCTGTGTCTGTCTCTCCCTTCTGTCTCTGCTCCCCGGTGTCTCCGACTCTCCTGTCTCTGCGGGTCTCTCTCTCTCTCACACACACACACACACACACACACACACACACACATACACTCTCTCTCATTTTCTCTCTCTCTCTCCCCTGCCCCTCTCCTTCTCTCCATCTCTGTCTGTAGGTATGCGGTCTCTGTTTCTCTGTCTCTCTCTCTTCCCTGGTAGCGGGTTAACTCTCCTCCTACACACCTCTGTCCCCGCCCCTGGCAAGGGGGAGACCTGGAGGAAGAAGATCCCCACCCCCTGCAGAGTGGGCTCCCCTAGAAGCCAAGGAGTCCCCCAAACTCCTCTTCCTTCTGCCCAGCTCCCGCCCATCCTCTCGGCAGGCTTGTGCCCATCCCTCCCCTGAGGACAGAGCTCCTCTCCTCCCTCTTCTGGTAGACTGGACGGTCCTTCCTGCAGTCTGACTTCTGTACCTTGTCTGCCGGTTGTCCAGTTCATCGCTTGCCTCATCCATCCTTTTGACAGTTGCTGAGCGCTCTTCCTCCGCCAGGCACAGCACTACGTCCAGGGGGCGGATCAGGCCGGTCCTTTCTGCAGCCTTACCTCCATCGCTCTCAGGGCAGACCAGCCTCAGACACATCCCTCGTGGGGGTGGATCCCCATCCCCCGGGGGCTCCCGGAGGGCCCCTCTGAGTCTGGAAGTCCCTGGCCAATACATCCTCCTCTTTCCTGGGGGGGAAGGGGACCCAGAAAGGTGGGCGAGAGTGAGTGACAGGGAGAGGTGTGAGCCCAGCCGCAGCAGCCCCCACTGTGACGGGGTGAGGTCCTCGAGTACCCACGTGGGGCCCGATGGGTTCAAAGGAGCACCTCGTTCGGAGTCCCATGCCTTGACTTTCCGTCCTCCCCTGCCCCGGAGTGGAAGCTGCGCGACCTGGCCAAGCTCTCTTCTCCCTCCGGACCTCGGTTTACCCATCCGTGCGTGGTAGCCCTGAGCACTGAGACTATGTGTGACCCCCAGGCTGGGACACGGTTCACCCAGGAGCAGGAAGTGGGTGTGTTTAGAAGCTCGGGTCCCCACCTCTGAAGTCTCTCCGAGGAGCGCGGCGGGCAAGCCCTGGCCCCACCAAGCACAACCAGGAACCACGACCTCACTCGCCAACGTGAGGGAGGGAGGGAGGGAGGGAGGGAGGGAGTCCCACCCGGCAAGGCCAGACTGGACCCCCTTCCCTTACGCTTGCAATCCCGCCCTAGACAGGAGGTGTCTGAGACCCTGAGAGGCATGTGAGGCAGAACCGGGGCGCTCGCCACTGGCCCAGCTGGACACCTGCCCACGAGGGTGGGGGGACATCGGGAGATACTACCATCTGCCCTGCGGACTCCTACCCTGGCCTCAACCTGATCCTTTTGCCCCCGGATTCTAAACCCAGATTAGGTTTCAGGGCTGCTGGTGGACGAAGAGAGGCAGAGACAGGCGCCTTTAGCAGAGAAAGTCCAGCTGTCCGCAGCGACAGGGCTCAGACGTCTTGGTCATTCATTTCACAAATATTTATCTCATGCTTTCTCTTCCTGACCGCCCCCCCACCGCCCCACTCCCCTAAGGCCTCAGGTTTTGCAGGAAAAGGGATTGAGCCAGGATGCTTTGCCCATCCCCTGGGAAGGAGGGCAGGCCTGAGAACCCCCACCCCCACCCCCCGTTGGCTGACTCTGGCCTCCCTTGAAGACCGCAGCAGGAGGGACAGGTGGTTAGATGTGAGGGGGCACTTTCCAGGCCTTGGCCCTCCCATGAGAGAGGGAGTTGGATGCTTGAGATGAATTCCTGACTCCCAGGTGGCCCTCGTTTCTCCTGGAAGCCAAGGAGAAGGGAGGGAGAAGAGAGCGTGAGTCTTTGCTTTGGATCCTGGTGGGTTTGTAATTATGCCTAAGTTGTTGCTAATTAGGGGGCTGCTAATTAGATGTATCATTAGGGGCCTTGCTGAGGGGGCTAATTGTGCGGTGGCCCTTTAAGAATCCCCCTCTCCCCGCCCACACACACACACACACACACTCCTCGGATGTTCTGCCAACATTCTGCCTCCCTCCCCCAGAGGAGCGGGCTCCCAGCCCTTGAGTACGTGGGCGTGTTTTGGGGGCAGGCTGTGGGTTAGACTCGGAGAAGAACTTCCAGACAGAAATGGAAGTTACTGGGAGAACTGAGGTTGGTGGCCAAGGCAGGGGTCAGACCTCTCCTTCTAGTCTCAGTCCCCCCCCCCACCTTTTTTCAAAACAGGCTACTGGGTTACCATGGCAACGTAAGAGTGGGGCCCAGGAGCTGGGAGTTGGGGCGACTCCCAGAGAGAGAAATGAAGCCAGCGTTGGTGCTGGGGGCTTTGAATGAGTTTTTAACCTCTCTGAGCCTTGACCCTCTCATCTATGAGACCGCTAGGGCCTCGCCAAAGTGGGGTGGTGTCATTTTGAATAGAGAGCTCAGGGAGGGTGATGTCTGAGCAGAGAATTGGAGAAGAGAGGGTGAATATTGTAGGGAACAGGGTCTCAGGAAGGGGGAAACAGCAGGTGCAAAGGCCCTGAGGCAAGAACTTGTCTAGCATGTGAGGAACCCGGAGGTGGCCGGGGCCAACGAGTAAGGGGGACAGGGAGAGAGATGAAGCCAGAGAGGGAATGAGGAGGCCAGACCACACGACACCTTGTCCAGGGCGAGGGTCACAGTATTCTGAGACTCAGTTGGGAGAGACACCTGCCAGCATCGCAGGGAAAGATGTGAGCCAGAGACCCTCCAGCGGTCTCTCTGCAGCCCCACCTCAGACAGACACACAGGCAGACAGACAGGCAGACGGACATCCCAGCACCCGCCAAAGCCCAGGCCCTGCACAGGAGCCCTCTGAGGCCACCAGACTTAGCTCATGAACTTAGGGCCTCCAGCCCCTGGCCTCACCCTCTAAATCATCCGGTCTGTGTCACTTGGGGCCTGGCTTCATCCATCCATCGTCCGTCTGTGGGATTCGTCTGTGTGGCCGGGCGGGTCCGCAGCCCGTTCTCTTTTCAGGGCCACATAACGTTCCGCTGCGCCCCCCCCCCCCCACCCCGAGCTGTACTTCTCCATCTGCTGCTGACAGGCATCCCATCCGGGCGGGTTCCGGAGGGACGCTGTTAGAAACAAAGCGGCAGCCGCGGACATTGTCGTGTGTGTGGCTTTCTGGCAGACACGCGTCCTAGGGCTCCTGGGTGCCCAGGTACCTGGGGGTGGAAACTGCCGGCCAACAGGGTGCAGGACGTCCAGCCGCAAGTCCCCGAAGTGGCGAGAGCAACATCCACTCCGCCAGCAGCCTGTGACGCCCGTCTGTCTTTATCCTCCTCTCCCGGTCTCTGTCTGGCGCTCTCTGTCTCGTTGCGTCCCTGTCCCTCTGTGGCTCCCTCTGTCCCCACCCTCCCCCTCCCGGCCCCCAGCAAGCCTGGGGGGGGGGGGTCCCGTGTGAATGGGCAGGGTGTGTGCCCCTCCCCCACACTTCTTCCTCCTCCCCCACAGGACCCGACACCCTCCATGGCTCCCCTGGCCTTAGTGGGGTTTGCACTCCTCCTGGGACGGCCCCGTGCTCGGGGGCGGCCACCCCCACCCCCTCCCTGCCACCTCCCCCGGCCAATGACAGCGATGCCAGCACAGGGGGCTGCCAGGGCTCCAACCGTTGCCAGCCGGGGTGCTGCTGCCCGTTTGGGAGCCTGATGACCCGTCGCTGGGTGACAAAGCGGCGCGGGCCGTGGTCTACTTCGTGGCCATGGTTTACATGTTCCTGGGCGTGTCCATCATCGCCGACCGCTTCATGGCGTCCATCGAGGTCATCACGTCCAAGGAGAAGGAGATCACCATCACCAAGGCCAACGGCGAGACCAGCGTGGGCACCGTCCGCATCTGGAACGAGACCGTGTCCAACCTCACGCTCATGGCCCTGGGCTCCTCAGCCCCCGAGATCCTGCTGTCGGTCATCGAGGTCTGTGGCCACAACTTCCAGGCGGGCGAGCTGGGCCCAGGCACCATCGTGGGCAGCGCCGCCTTCAACATGTTTGTGGTCATTGCCGTGTGCATCTACGTCATCCCAGCCGGCGAGAGCCGCAAGATCAAGCACTTGAGAGTCTTCTTCGTCACTGCCTCTTGGAGTATCTTCGCCTACGTCTGGCTTTATCTTATCCTTGCCGTCTTTTCCCCCGGCGTGGTCCAGGTGAGCAAGGACCCATCGGCACCTGCTCGGGGCACGTACGTCGGCAGAATCCAGAGGGGTGGCTCCCTGGGCCCGGAGACTTGGTTCATGCGTTCGCAGAAATGCATGCTCACATCGGGGAGGGCCACCAGGTATGGTCGTGCAGGTCACGCACTGCACAAGGGCGGTGGGCCGGGAAGGCAGTTTGGGGCCCGAGTCCATCGAGTGGGCCCCCGCCACGTCTGGAGGGCTCCCGCAGCACCTGGAAAGGGCTCATCTGCCCAGAGGGGGCGGCATTTTGCAATATACCCGTCCAGAAGGAATGGCTTGAGCTCTTCTAGCAGTGCCATACGTGTTGACAGAGTCCTTGTGACCTGTGCAATGGCTACCACAGGTCACAGCCTAGCTAGGTATTTGCCAGGTACAGAGTCGTGGCTCACAAAATTCACTCATCGTTCATAACCGATCTCTGATGTTAGGATAATTTATGCCGCATCGCTGAAATTTACACTCCCTCCGGTCCAACGCAGGTATGAACCCAGTCCGCTGCAAAGACCACTTTGCACGATTCGTTCCGACAGTGAGACACAAGCTGGCCCCACCGCTCCATAACTCACACCCCCGCCCCCCATTCACATAACCATTCGCCTCTCGTCTGTCCAGCGTCTTAACCGCGCTCCGCTAAGTCTCCCTGGAAGACGTTTGCCTAAGTCATTTCCCACAACCCCAAGACTGCCACCTACATCTGCATAATTTATTTATGGGTCTGGCCCAGTTCGTTCACACACATGCATAATTTATGTGAGGCTACCCAGAATTCCTTCACACATGTGCACAATCTAGTCACCCAGATCTGTCAGGTTTTGCCAATTATAGTTGCGTGTCCAGGAAGGAGCTGAGTGTTAGAAGCATAAAAATTCCTTGCAGGTGTTATAGAAACAGAACTGAGGGACCAGTAACCGCAGAGAGCTGAGGGAGAGATAGTAGCACCAGAAGACAGGGATGAGAGAGGGAGAGAGACAGTTGGCTGCCGTCGACTCACGACTGTGACGGTGAGTTTCCTGGCTGCCAGGGTGAAAAGTACAGAAGGGGGCATCACACAGTCCTCAAGCACGGTTAAAGAGGACGGCGTCCTGACTCGGGCTTTCAAAGTGGTCTCTGATGAGGATCTAGAGCAGAACTAGGACAAGGATTTTAGACACCACGAGCCGGAGGAGGGATAGGAATATCCCTTTGCTGATGTGAAATACTTACGTAATAAGAGAGAGGTCTTCGAGAGTCTCGCAGTTCGGTGCGTGGAGCCCGGAGGCAGACACGCTCGAGTCAAACCCCGCTTCTGCTGCTTCCCAGCTGTCCCTTGGGCAAGTTCCTCAGCTGCTTTGTGCCTCAGTTTCCCCACCGGTCACCTGGGTGTCGCCACAGTACTGACGTCAGAGGGCTGTGTGGGGATCGAATAAACTACACACGTGGAAGAACTCGGGACGGCAGGCCTAGCACAGAGTAAATGCGAGCTATCCCTCCCATCACTAAACTTGCCTGTGCCGTTGGCCAGAGGAATCTCTCGTAGAACAATGCGCGTTTCCACATGGAAGCGCTTCGGCACGGCCACTTTAAAAGTCGTGATGTGGGAGCCAGCTGCTGGCACCTACTTATACTGAACAAGTTTGGGCTCAGGAGGAAGAAAAAGATCAGGAAACAAGCCATGCAAGGAGTTGAGCAGGAGTGGGTAGCTACAAGATTAAAAATAAGTGTATTCAGCATATATTAAACCATACAGGAAAATACTTTGTATATATATAACAGAGTTGAGTTCTAGACTCCGACGATTAGAAGATTTTTCACCTGAGAGAGAGAGCGAGTTCATGCGCACCGGTGGGGGAGGGGCAGAGAGAGGGAGAGAGGGAGAGAGAGAATCCCAAGCAAGGTTCTGTGCTGTCGGTGCAGAGCCCGATGCCCAGGCTCGAACTCACGAAACGTGAGATCATGACCTGAGCCGAGATCCAGAGTCAGCCGCTTAACCGACCAAGCCACCCAGGCGCCCCTCCAGCAGGAGGTTCGGAAGGTGAGGCAGGACGTGGGACAATTCTGTATTGTGTGGGACCACCCCATGAGTCGCTGGATGTCGCCATCTGGGACCGTATCCCCCTTCTCCAGTCACGGGGGCAACCCACAAACACCCCTAGATTGGTGAGAGCCCCCCCCCTCTCGGGGGTGTCCTTGTGCACTGAACCTGTCCCACTTCTCCCGCAGGGTAGGCAGGTCCGTGGGCCCATCCGCAGTGGGTGCCCTGGAAAAAGGAGGTGAGCCTCCTAGAATCCCCCTTTTCTTTACCTGCAGGGAGGAAAGCACATCTTCGAGGTTTGGGATGGTCTTCTGATTACGGGAGCATTCCCCTGCCCTACACATAGTGGCCAGTTCCGAGGCCAGAGTTAACGCTACACCTTGCGTAGAAAATTCAGCTGCCTTTCACAAACCTGCCTGCTGGCTTTGTGAGGCTCCCGCCTTCTCTCTGAGCCATCAGGAAACCCAGCGACCAGGGGGAGGGGTGTGGGGATTGGTTGGATCTTCAAAGATAGTTTCCCTTCTGGGCCCAGGTTAAAGATACCTCCGGGGGCCAGCTGACGGTAAATAATCTTCCACCTCTTCCTCCTGATCTTTAATGAGGAGGGTGACCGTGGGCGGAGGAGTCCTGGACCTGCACAGGTAGAATGATGGTCATGTTAATTTTGAGCTCTTGTCCATGTGTCCGGAACCGACAGTGCTAAGCGCTAGGGGTACATAAGCTCATCCAGTCTCGGGGCCGTTCCCATTTTTACAGGCAAGAGGCTGAGCCACACTTGCCGCTTCTAGAAGCAGGATCTGAACTCTGCGTTGCCTTGTCTCTCTGGGGAGATACAGCATGTAAACACAGGAGGAGCTTGTTTTATGGGGCTGTAATAGGAGCCAGACTTGTGCCTCTTTTGAGAGTCAGAGTCCCGTCCCTAAGGGCCAAACGGATTCTAAGGAAGGAGAGTCCGGCAAAGGCTGCATTGGCGGGCGGGCGGGGGGGAGGGGGGGCGGAATCGGGGAGCTTGGGGAAGAGGTGAGCGGCCCCGGGTGGCGGGTGGGGTTTGGACGAGTCCGGGCGTCCCAGGTGAGGAGGGGTGCGGGGGAAACGGAGCGGGGCGAAAAGGCCGGAGGGAGAGACCGGCAGGAAGGGACACAGGCTCCGCCCCCCGGGAAGAGGCAAACACCAGCCGACACCGAACGAGACGGAGGCAGGGAGAGAAGGAGACGACGGCCTGGACAGAGAGACAGAGGGAGACGGGGCGAGGCGGAGACGAGCAGACCGAGAGCGCAGCAGAGAGGGACGAGGCGGGGCGGGGACCGAGATGGGGACGGACGCGGGACGGGGGGGGGGGGGGGGGGGGGGGGCGGAGAGGGGGCGCCCGGCGACCACGCCCCCCGCCCTCCCCCGCCGGCGCCGGGCGGAGAGAGCCGCGGGGGCGGCCCGACGGCGGGCGGCGAGCGCGCCCCCTGGCGGCGCGGCGGTCCTGACCCGCGCGGCCGCCCGCAGGTGTGGGAGGCGCTGCTGACCCTCGTCTTCTTCCCGGTGTGCGTGGTGTTCGCCTGGATGGCCGACAAGCGGCTGCTCTTCTACAAGTACGTGTACAAGCGCTACCGCACCGACCCGCGCAGCGGCATCATCATCGGCGCCGAGGGCGACCCCCCCAAGAGCATCGAGCTGGACGGCACGTTCGTGGGCGCCGAGGTGCCGGGCGAGCCGGGCGGCCTGGGCCCCGGCCCCGCCGAGGCCCGCGAGCTGGACGCCAGCCGCCGCGAGGTCATCCAGATCCTCAAGGACCTGAAGCAGAAGCACCCGGACAAGGACCTGGAGCAGCTGGTGGGCATCGCCAACTACTACGCGCTGCTGCACCAGCAGAAGAGCCGCGCCTTCTAACCGCATCCAGGCCACGCGGC
The DNA here is from genome assembly GCF_018350215.1 of Panthera leo. Lineage (NCBI taxonomy): Eukaryota > Metazoa > Chordata > Mammalia > Carnivora > Felidae > Panthera > Panthera leo. Next base: position 9,913,135 of record NC_056693.1, read on the forward strand.
TGATGACGGGCGCCGGCAACGTGCTGCGGCGACACGCGGCGGACGCCTCGCGCCGCGCCTCCCCGGCCGACGGCCCCGGCGAGGACGAGGACGACGGCGCCAGCCGCATCTTCTTCGAGCCCAGCCTCTACCACTGCCTGGAGAACTGCGGCTCCGTGCTGCTGTCCGTCACCTGCCAGGGCGGGAGGGCAACAGCACCTTCTACGTGGACTACCGCACCGAGGACGGCTCCGCCAAGGCCGGCTCCGACTACGAGTACAGGTGGGTCGGCTGTTCGCGGCCGCGGGCCCGGCGGTCTCCCCGGCGACCTCCGGCGCCCACGCTTCCCTTGCTGTGCGCGCAGGCCTGCACCGTTCGCTCGCTCATCCGTTCGCTCTTGCTCTTGCTTTTTTTTTTTTTTAATGCTTTTTATTTGAGAGAGAGAGAGAGAGAGAGCGGGGGAGGGGCAGAGAGAGAGGGAGACACAGGATCTGAAGCGGGCTCCAGGCTCCGAGCTGTCAGCCCAGAGCCCGACGCGGGGGCTCGAACCCACGAACCGCGAGATCATGGCCCGAGCCGACATGGAGAGCCTCTCGCCCTCCCCACCCCCTCCCCCTGCCAGGTGGCCGAGTCCGGGACACTCTTGTGGGCATTTGCCACACGCTGCTGGACAAGCCACATGGCGTGGCCGCGCCCCGCCCACAGGCTGCCTTCCCATGTTTATTATCTACCTGTGGGTTTTGGGGGTTGACATCACCCTGTGTTAATTATTATAGCTCCCTGACATGTACCGTCACCTGCTGGAACAGGTTCCCCTCCCCCCCACACACACACACACGCACACGCACACACACGCACACACACCATTACTAAAGTAAAAAGGTTTACTGAGCACCTACCATATGCCTGCGGGGTATACACCATGGAGAACAAGACAGCTAAGGTCCCTACCCTCAAGTTGCAATAAGGTTATAAGCCATTAAATACATAAAAACATCAGGGGCTGGTAAGCGCCATGTGGGAGAACTAAATGAGATAAGAGGAGAGAGGCAGTGCCCAAATGAGCCCCAGGCCCTTGGTTTCTGCCGCGGAGAAACGCACCCTTTGCACCCTCCTGAGTCTCGCTGCCCGGCTCCCTGCCTTCGCCCCTGTTTTTGAGCAGACCTGTGATCTTGCCCCGTTCGGCACTTCCTGCTGAACACCTACTATGTGTCAGGGACTACATTTTTTTAAAATTTTCTTAATGTTTATTTATTTTTGAGACAGAGAGAGACAGAGCATGAACGGGGGAGGGGCAGAGAGAGAGGGACACACAGAATTGGAAGCAGGCTCCAGGCTCTGAGCCATCAGCCCAGAGCCCGACGCGGGGCTCGAACTCATGGACCGCGAGATCGTGACCTGAGCCGAAGTCGGACCCTTAACCGACTGAGCCACCCAGGCGCCCCCTATATTTTTTAACGTTGGTTTATTTTTGAGAGAGACAGAGCGTGAGCGGGGAGGGGCGGAGAGAGAGGGAGACACAGGATCTGAAGCAGGCGCCGGGCTCCGAGCTGTCAGCGCAGAGCCCGACGCGGGGCTCGAACCCACAGACCCTGGGTTGTAGAATGATAGCTTTAAGGTATATTCTGCTGGCCGACGCGTAGGTGTCTCATAGTTTCCTACGGTAATGACGACACTTCTCACGGGTCTCCCACCTGCCAGGAACGGACCTGGGCAGTGGGGACCGGCCGTGAATGCAACACGTCCCGGCCCTGCCCAAAGGCAGCTGACACTCTCGCGGGAGAGACAGACCATTGGGAAGCAGACACCGAACACGTACAATGTCAGTGGCGAGGGCTGTGAGGAAAGCAGAGCGGAGACTGGGAGGCAGTGCTGGTGGCCGCGCTGTTGACAGGGTCCCCTCGGCCACGTAGTCGGCCACGCCTCCCTTTAGCGCTTCTCGTCCTAGGGCTGAGTGCTGTGTTTCGCCAATCTTTCCCTCCGCCACCTCGGATAGCCCAGTCTCCCCTGCGTGCCGCTGTCACGCCTTCGCGTCTTTCCACCGCTTCGGGTATTTGTGGGTCACTTCCCCCCACCTAGGGCAGTCCAGGACCCTCGTATCGGGCCCGTCCCCATTCACTTCTCCTGCCCTTCCGCCCACCCCCTGCCTTCTCCCGAGTGGGGCTCAGGATCTCCTTCTGTCATCCTGGAGCACGGGATCCCTTTGGCCACCCGCCACCTGCTCCCTCCAACCTCCCCCTACCATCCCCCGCCTCCCAGCCTCCTTCGAGGGAAGAAAAGGCATTCGCCAGATTGAGGTGTCTGCCCTTAGCCCGGCCTCTTCACTCTTGCACTCGTACCCACACCCCTGGTCTGCACTGCCCGCCCCCCCCCTCCCCTGCCAAAGGTTTTGCAGAAGGAAGCGAGTGCGGGTATCACCTGCTGTAATCAGAGCCCGCTTTCTCATCTGCAAATGACCTCAGTCCTGAGATGTTTGAAGTGCAGCAGTAAATGCTGCTCGGTGGTGGAACCGAAGAGCGAGGAAAGGGTGACATCTTCCTTCGGCCCCTGCTCTCCCATCCCAGGTGACATTCACAGACCTGGCATCACCATTCAAAGGCTGCTGAGGTCCGGGACCGGGAGGGAGGGCACCTGGGTTCCAAGATTAGCCCTGGACCCTGTTCGTCAGGCAAGTTCCTGCCTCAGTGTGGGCAATCAGGGCTGTCACGCACAGTTATTGAGGTTGTGCACTGCATAAGAGCACCCCATCTAAGAAAGCTCTGTTCACAGAGCGGACATTGCAGACTTGTATGTCTATTGTGCTAATGTCCTGATTCATGGAAATCAAGTGTCCTAAAGAAGGGATGCCTTTGTCTGATTTGCCCACAGGTATCATAGAGATTAGGGTGGTCGAAGGGCCTCAGTTTCTCCCAGCTTTTAAAAAGTTTACTTATTTATCTCTAAACCCAATGTGGGACTCAAACTCACAACCCCGAGATCAAGAGTCCCATGCTCTACTGAGTGAGCCAGCCAGGCGCCCCAGTTTCTCCAAATTAAAGATGATCTCCGAGGCACCAAAATGGCACAGCTGTCCCAAGACTCTGAGATTGAAGCCCCCGTAATCCTCACATGCCAAGGATCTAAAGTTCTCAGATTCCAAGACTCTCACATTTGGATATATATTTTTTAAGTTTATTTATTTATATTGAGACAGAGGGAGAGAGCATGAGCAGGGGAGGGGCAGAGAGAGAGGGAGAGAGAATCCCAAGCGGGCTCCATGCTCAATGCGGAGCCCGGTGCGGGGCTCAGACTCACAAACCATGAGATCATGATCTGGGCCGAAACCAGAAGTCGGACACTCAACCACCTGAGCCCCCCAGGCGCCCCCACATTTGGATAGTCTAATCCGTACCCCCAACCAGTCTCGGATGCGATGGTCCAAAACCTTTCGTCTTCTCAGGTTTTGCGCATCCAGTGTTGAAACGGAAGCCCATCTTCTATATTTCCATCACGCCTGGTTTCTAAAATCCCCGTGTCCTTTTTCTTCCCAACCTTCTGTTTTGGAAAAAAAAAAAAAAGAATTCACACCTACACAAGGGCTGCAAAAATGGTTCCAGGAACCCTCTTATAGCCCTCGCCCAGATTCGCCAGTTGTGCAGATTTCATCCTGTGCTCATTCACGCACCCCTTCCAGTTAATATGTAAGAGTATTAATAGTTGTGCCACTATATGGGAATGAGTTGCAGACAGCAGGGCCATTCGCCCATGAATACTCGCACGTGCATCTGCTAAGATGTAGGACAACCCCCCCCCCCCCACCACCACCACCACAGTCACAGTCCGGTCGTCCCGCTCAGGACACGTAAACACCGAATCCATATTACTACCCAATCTACGGTCCCTGTTTGCATCTTCCTGCTGTCCCTGTAACATCCTTTGTGACCCTATTTGCACACGCTCCCTCCTTGCCCGTCCAATCCAGAACCCAACGTTGCATTTGGTTGTCATGTCTCTTTAAAAAAAAAAAACAAATTTTTAATGTTTATTTTTGAGAGAGAGACAGACAGACGGAGCGTGAGCGGAGGAGGGGCAGAGAAAGAGGGAGACACAGAATCCGAAGCAGGCTCCGGGCTCCGAGCTATCAGCACAGAGCCCGATGCGGGGCTCGAACTCGTGAATCGCAAGGTCGTGACCTGAGCTGAAGTTGCACGCTTAACTGATGGAGCTACCCAGGCGTCCCTGTCGGGTCTCTTTAGAGTTCTTCAGTCGGGATATCGATCCCTTGGCTTTTCTCTGCCTTTCATGACCCTGACACTTTTGAAGACAGGCCAGTTAGAACAGCCCACAGTTGGGCTTTGTCCGATGTTTCCTCATGACTCAGTTCAGGGGGCGCACTTATTGGCAGGAATTCACGTAAGTGATGCTGTGTCCTCCTCAGTGCATGATATCAGGAGGCCCACGACACCCGCCTGCCCCACTGCTTCTGATGCCACTTTAACCATTTGGCGAAGATGGCCCTAACATCCCCACCTTCTACTATCCCTTCAGTTCATGTTTCTGACATCCCATAACGTTAGAATTCTAAGATCTTTTTAAAGTTTGTTTATTTTGAGAGAGAGAGAGAGAGAGAGAGAGAGAGAGAGAAAGCACACACAGGAGCAGGATAGGGGCAGAGAGACAGAGAGAAGCGAGAGGGACACAGAGAGAGGGAGAGAAAGGGGATCCCACGCTGGCTCTGCACCATCAGCAGGGCTCAGACCCACAAACCCCGAGATCATGACCCGAGCCGAAGTCGGACGCTTAACCAACGGAGCCGCCCAGGCGCCCCTCTAAGATTCTAATCTTCATATACGCATATCACTAGCTAACTTTGGTTGAGTGCTTCCCTTGCATAATAGCTCAGTCCTTATCACACCCCCAGGAGGTAGGCACGGTTATTAGCTCCACTTTACAGATCGGGAAACTGAGTCTCAGAGGGGCTGCACATCCTAACTGCCCGAGATCCCACAGCTGGCACAGCAGCGGAACCCGGCTTGGAGCAGGTTAGCTCACGGGGCTGGATGCCTTGGCCACCATGGACAGCGTCTCCCGAGCTGAAGGCGGCCACGACAGGGAGTCCCTTCTCTGTCCACTCCAGGCTTATCATCTGGTTCTCCCTCTTTGCCAGAACCTTGGGGTCCCTCTGCGCCTCCCACAGAGCCGACTTCTTCTGGAGAATTAGAGCCCGGGGCCTCTTTCTCACGAAAGTGACCACAGTAATGATAGAGGACGCTTCTGGATCACATAGCCCTGGCACCGGTGCCTGTGGTGCGTGGTGGGGAGGACCGGGAGGGGAAATTATAGGTGGTCAAGGTGCATTTACAGCCCAGAGTCATTTTGATGCCTACAGCCCTGCCAGGAGCCCAATCATGTCCTGTCCCCTCAACGTTTCACTCGGACTACTCCGAGGTCGCTCATTCCCTCCCCTGCCCCATTATAGGGTATCTCGAATGTGCTTCAGAGACACAACCGATGCCCTTGTAGATCTAAGCCAGCTCACATCCTTCCCCTCCTCAGAGGCCTGCCATGTTTCCCATCCCACTCGGCATAAGCACCAAAGTCCTTAGCGTAGCCCACCAAAGCCCCGTGACATCTGCCCTGTTGTTCCCTTTGTGATCTCATCTCCCTCTTCCCCTTACTCCCTCCACTGGAGCCACACTGGCCGCCTCTCAGATACTCAGATACATCCCTCAGATACTCCAAGCGACTCCTGCCTCAGGACATTTGCACTGGCTGTTCCCTTTGCCAGGGATACTTTTCCCCAGATCTCCTCCACACGGCTCCCACCCTCACCTCCCTCAAGTCTCTACTCAAATGTCACCATTCAGAAACGCTTTCCCTGACATCCTAACACAACGCCTTCCCGCGCCCTACCCTCTCGTCTGTTTTCCTCTATTTTTCTCCATTGCACCATCACCACCTGCCAGTTTATATAATGTTTGCTGTTTATTTGCCTCCTATACTAGAATAGAAGTTCCACCAGGGCAGGGATGTTGCTCTGATCTGGTTTTGCTGTGGTTTCCCCCAAGAAACACTAAGAACAGTGCCTGGCACACAGCGGGTGCTTAACAAATACCTGTTGAATGAATGAACTGGAAATAACTTATTACATGTGCAACGGTCACTGTGATGTGACTCTCCCACAGGCCTCCGAGCCCCGGGAAGGAAGGGCCTCTTCCCCGCTGTGTTCCCAGCACTGCCCAGCACAGGGCCCAGAGCAGGTGCTCAGGGAGTACTTGTTGAATGAATGAGCCAAGTTAAACAGTGGACTCGCTGTCGTGGGCATCCAGGAGCACACAAAGGTTTTCATCAGAAGTGTGAACATGGCAGCTCTGGACCCTGGATCCCTGCCACTCCCAAGTGTGGTCCCTGTAGCCCATGGGAGCATCCACATCCTGTGGGAGCGACTTAGGCATGCAGTCTGGAAACTCAAAGCTGCTGAGCCAGAAATCTGCATTTTAGCAAGATCTCCCAGGGGGCTCGGGGGCGCCTTAAGGGCTGAGAAGTGTGGCTGTGGAACACTCCAGGCTCTCTCCACTCTGGGATTTTGCATGTGCTGTTCCCTCTGCCTGGAGCACTCCTGCCCGCTGGAAACTCCCACAGGAAGCCGGCGCTGATTTCATTTTCATCGTTCTCTATGTAATGCTGGCGCTCCTAATCCTCACGGATTCCATGGTGGGAGGGACCAACCCTTATCTTGTTCCCCTTCTGCACCCCTGACTATGTGTCTAACACCCGGCCAGTCTCATACTTGTGAGTTTTCGGTGGCGCCTTTCCCTCCTCCAGGAAGCCCACCCTGACTCCCCTCCCTCCCAAAGAGCCTTTGACCAACCTTCACCCCTGTTTTGTCCCCTCCCCTCCCCTCCCGCCGCAGCGAGGGCACGCTGGTGTTCAAGCCGGGCGAGACACAGAAGGAGCTGCGCATCGGCATCATCGACGACGACATCTTCGAGGAGGACGAACACTTCTTCGTGCGGCTGCTGAACCTGCGCGTGGGCGACGCGCAGGGCATGTTCGAGCCCGACGGCGGCGGGCGGCCGAAGGGACGGCTGGTGGCGCCACTGCTGGCCACCGTCACCATCCTGGACGACGACCACGCCGGCATCTTCTCCTTCCAGGACCGCCTGCTGCACGTGAGCGAGTGCATGGGCACCGTGGACGTGCGCGTCGTGCGCAGCTCGGGCGCGCGGGGCACCGTGCGCCTTCCGTACCGCACCGTGGACGGCACGGCGCGCGGCGGCGGCGTGCACTACGAGGACGCGTGCGGCGAGCTCGAGTTCGGCGACGACGAGACCATGTGAGCGCGTCGGCCGGCAGCCCCGGGGCACCGCGGCGGGAAGATGGGGCGGGGCCGAGGGCGCGGGCACGGCGGACGAAGTGGGCGGGGCGCTGGCGGGGCGGGGCCACGGAATTGGGGCCGGGCCTTGAGAAGTGGGTGGGGCGTGTCCATATAGTGGGCGGGGGCTGGTGGGAGGCGGGGCAAGGCCTAGGGAGGGGGCGGGACAGAGGCGGGGAGGGAGGAGACAGGAGTGCCGGGGCGGGGCCAAGGTGAAGGGGCGGGTCTTGGGGCGGGCCTAGGGGAGGGTGGGGCTTGTGGGTAGGAGGAAGGCTCTGGGGAAATAGCTGGAGACTCAAGGGAAATGTGAGCGAGGCTTTGGGAAAAAAAAGACCGAGTAGGAATGGTAGGGCCTGGGAAGGTGGGGGCAGGGCCTGAAGAGACCCTGAAGAAACTGGAAGACTGGGATTTGGGGAAGGCGGGTGGGGTCGGGGCAAGTGCCCTGGTTAACAGACACAATAACGCACACACCGGCACACACAGAATCACAAAGCTACAGACACGCGCGCTGGAGCACAGTCAGGGGTGGTCTCACGCTCAGACACGCGGCCACCCCCTTGCACAGATGCCCGAGTCCCCTCTGTGTGCCTGCAGCCTCACATCCCCCGCCGCATGCCTGGCGTGCAGACGGCGCCTCCCCCCCCCCCCCCCCCCCCCCCCCCCCCCCCCCGCTTTGCCTGCTCTCTTCCGCCCCCGCACGCCCGTCTGTCTCCCTCCTTCTGCCGCCCACGCTCCTCCCACCGAGCAGAGCCCCCGCCGCGCTCCCTGCCCCCTCCCCCTCCCAGCCTCTGGGCCTTGGCCTCCGCTCAGCTTCTCGCTGCTCTCCCCGCCTCTCCATCCCTCCCTTCGTGTCTCCGCGTCTCTCGCTGTTGGCAGGCCCTCTCTGGGGCTCTGTTAATCTCCGGATCTCGGTCCCCAGTATCTCGCTGACCCGGGTTATATTTCAGTGACGGCCTCTCCGTACCTTTCCATCTGCCTCTCTGCCTGCGTTGGGCTGAGAACTCGGGTTGAGGGCTGAGGGCACCATCCCGGACCCCACTTGTCACATTCTAGAGGCAGGGGGAATGGAGAGAGTTGTCTTTCTGCTTATCCTGGTCCTCCCTGTAGTCTAACCGGCTTCCCTCTTGCTGCTGCGACCCCACAGGCCCTCTCCTCCCCCACACGGCTTCCCCAGGCTGGGACACCCTCTGCCCCCGCCCCTACCCCTGCCCCCACCCAGTCTTCCAGCTGTGGCTTCAGAAGACAGAGAACAGGAGGCTAATTAGCGTTTAGGGAAACACATCCTTCCTTTCCCGGGCAGGCGCTAATTAGAGGTGCTTGGAAGCAGCCCGGGGCCAGAGGGGTGGCCCCAGGGAGGATCAACCCGGAAGTGGAGGAGAGACGCCCAGAGATGGGGTGGTGGGGAGAGAATGCAGAGAGAAAGAGAGAGAGAGAGGCGCTCAGAGACAGAGAAGACCTAGAGAGAGATGGAGACACAGAGAGAGAGCAACAGAAGCAGAGAAAGAAAGAGACGGAAAGACAGGAACGTTGATACAAAGGGGGAAGGAAATTGACACAGAAGTACGTGGAGAGAGAGGAGAGGGATTGAGAGGCTATGATCCGGGAAGCCTGAAAGGAAGAGACAGAGACCTTCTTACTGAGAGAAACTCAGGGGAACTCGGGGAGGAGAGGTCTTCTTGATGCTTCAGAGAGTTTGGGTCAGAGAGAGGGACAAAAGACAGGGTTGCGAAGGAGACCGGTCCGAGTTCAGAGGCTGGGAAGGGCTGGAGAGTGGGGTTTGCAGGACGCAAGGAGGGCATACGTGAGGGTGACAGAAGATCGGCCTGGGGAGAACGGCTGCTTCCTTTGATCTCGGGAAGCCCTGCCTTAGTCTAGCCCGAGTCCCTCTTGCTGTCCCCTGCCAGTTGGGTTTCTCCTCCCTGGGTTCCATGAGGGCGCGCCCGTCAGGATGCCAGTTGTTGGCATGGGTGTCAGTCACCGGGCGTCAGTGGATCCCGGCGTGTCTGCGAGAGAGTGAGCGTCGGAGGTGTGTGTGTATCACCCTGTCAGCGTGTCGCGGGGTCGACAGCTGTCTGCACATGTCAGGGTGTGTGAGTAGCATGTCTCAGGAGACCCTGCTTCCCGCCACGGTGTTCCAGAACCTTGGACAGCTCCCAGTCCACTTCTGAGGCTGGGGGTGGCCATTTCTTTCTGCCCACAGAAAATTAAAATATCCTGAGACCAGAAGGGGGTGAGGGTGGAGGTGGGCATATGTCCCCACATGGCCATCTTGTGTGCATCTGTCTCTACATGGGTGTCGCTGTATCCTGTGCGTTTGTGTGTTGAGATGGGTCCATTGAGTGACTGTCTGATCGAGAGCGTTTTGCTTGAATTGTGGTGACTTTGGCGGTTCCATTCTGCAGACGCTGAGACAGGGAGAGGGGAACACAGATAAAGGAAGGCAGAGAGCTGGGAAGAGACTGAGACAGACAGGGTCAGAGATGGAGACAGAGAGAGAGAGACTGAAGGGGATAAAAATAAACAGACACCCGAGAGCCATAATGGGCGAGATGTAAGAAAGGAAGAGTCTACACGGAACCACAGTGGGGCTCTGCAGGTTGGCGAAGTCGCCGAGGCTGCGGTGGGGGTGTTGTGCTAACAGGCATCTGGTCTGTGTGATTTTGCCACTGCATAGGGAATGGCTGCGGGGTGTGATGGTGTGTGGGTGTGGGCGGTGTTGATTGGCTTCTGCTGGGTGACTGTGTGGGCTGGCTGTTTGTGTTTCTGGGTTCTGGGGCCGGGCCTCAAGGTTCCTACAGCTGAAAGGGCTGCTAGCGGCAGGGCCGTGGGTTTTCTGGGATTGTGGGTCTTTGTGAGTGAGGGGGGGTGGGCTGTGTGCCTGGAGGGCACGGACAACTCCTGGCTCTTCCCCCCCCCCCCCCCCCGCACCCCCTGGTTACCATAGCAGCGCGGATGCTGAGAAAATCAATCAGCGCTCAGTTAATCCTCAGAATGTGGTCAGGACAGAGGGCAGCAAGGAGAGGGCCTCCTGAACTGAAGGATTAGAGTTCACAAATGTTTGTGGAACAGGCACCGCTCTAGGCATTGGGGGGGGTGCAGCAAAGTACATAAATGAACAAAGATCGCTGCCCTGGTGGAACTTACTTTTTTTTTTTTTTTTTACATTTTTAAAATATTTATTTTTGAGAGAGAGAGAGACAAAGCGTGAGCAGGAGAAGGGCAGAGAGAGAGGGAGACACAGAATCTGAAGCAGAATCCAGGGTCTGAGCTGTCAGCACAGAGCCTGATGCGGGGCTCGAACTCACGGACCACGAGATCATGACCTGAGCTGAAGTCAGTCTGACGCGTAACCGACTGAGCCACCCAGGCGCCCAGAACTTACTTTTTTTTTTTTTTTTTTTTTTTAGAACTTACATTTTAATGTGAAGAGACAAATGGCAAACCGTAAACACAATAAACATATTCGATGGTTTGTTAGAAGGTGATATGGAACAAAGAGCGTGTACAGCAGGGGAAGGGGGCCAGGCGTGCTGAGGTCGGGACGGGGATGGGATTTCAATATTAAAGAAGGTGGGGGAAGTGAGCTTCATTAAGAAAGAGGTTTGAACAGAGATCCAGAGGCACTGAGGGAATGAGCCTGGGGGAAATTGTGGGGCCTGGGATGGAGGGGCGCTCCAGAAATTGGGCAAGTGGAGAGTTACCTGGCGATTCGGGCTGGGGCCTCATGCTGGGTGCTTTTCCTCCCCGCTCAGGAAAACTCTTCAGGTAAAGATAGTTGATGACGAGGAATATGAGAAAAAGGATAATTTCTTCATCGAGCTGGGCCAGCCACAGTGGCTTAAGCGAGGGATTTCAGGTGAGGGGTGACAGGGATGCTGTGGGAGAGGGAAGGGGTCCAGGGTGTGTGTGGGGGGGGACCCTCAGAGGCTCCATTAGTGGCTGCTCCTTCAGGCTCGTAGATCTGAGCTTCCCAGGGAAGCAATCTCACCTTCTCTCTGTCTCTGTCTCTCCCCAGCTCTGCTGCTCAATCAAGGTGAGTGGAGTCACCGCCGGGCTTTGAGTGCAGGTTGACTGCAGGGGGGGTCTCGGGAGGAGGGTCATGGCCTCAAGCTACCCTTTGAGGTCACGTTTGAGGCAGGTTGGAGGTGAGATAAAGGCAGACTCAGAGCTGGTGAGGGTTGGAGTTGATCTCAGAGTTGGTGGGGTCCATTGAGTTTGGGGCTACAGCTGGGGGTTCGGAGGCCAAGATCATGTTTTGTTTGTAGTGCACGTTGGGGGAATGGTAGGTCAGGATCCTATCTGGGTTTGTGGTGGGATCAGATTAGAATTGGGGTCAGATGTAAGTCAAAGCCTAAGCTGGGGTTTGAGGTGAGTTGGGGGGAGGGGCGGTTATGGTTAGAATTGAGGCCAGGGTGAGAGATTGGGGTGAGGATGGGGGCAGCTGCTTGAACATAAGGGACAGAGTAGTTTGGGAGTTGAGATCAGAATCTGGATTTGGAGTTAGGATTAGGGTCAGACTAAAGTCGCATTAGTCAGGGTAAGTGATAGGAGCTGCTGTAACAAATAGGCCCCCAAATCCCAGAAGCTTAACCACAATAAAAGTCATTGCTGGCAGAGTTTTCTGAGAGTGTTCCTGGTTGGGGTGGCATTCCTCTAAGAGTTAGGGTTAAGTTGGTGCTGGGCTTGGAACAAAGGACCAACATGCTTTGGGGAGACAGGTGAGCTGAGGGCCAGCTATAGGTGGGTCTGGGTCCAAGATCTGTACCAACATTGGCTCTCCCCTCTTTCCTCACCACCTCAAACACACTCAAGGATGTTTTTCAGAGCTTAGATATAGAGACAAGGCCTCCTCCCACGAGGGTGGTGATGATGATGACGGTGTTGGTGATTTTAACAAAGGAAATAACATTTTAGACTATTTTTGTGTGCCGGGCACTAAACCCTAAGCACCACACGTGAAGTAACTCCTTTAACCCCTCACAACCACCCATAGGTGGCTACTGTTGTACCTGTTTCACAGATATGAGCACGGAGGCACAGAGAGGCTAAGGCATTGCCCGGGGTCACACAGCTCCCTCCATTTGAAGCCCAGAGCCTACCAGCTGAACTTCATGGACCAGCTGGGTCTTAGGTTGAGGAAGATGGTGGTCATATGGGGACACTGGGGCAGGCTGGGGGCGTGCCACCGCGGAGGCTTCCTAAGGGACAGCTGACAGAGTTTTCTTTCTCAGTGGGAACAGATAGTGAGGGCATCACAGGCCCAGTGGGCCTAACTCCCATCCTTCATGCTGCAGGGGATGGGGACAGGAAGCTGACAGCCGAGGAGGAGGAGGCTCGGAGGATAGCAGAGATGGGCAAACCAGTTCTTGGGGAAAACCGCCGACTGGAGGTCATCATCGAGGAGTCATATGATTTTAAGGTGACTTTCTGGGGACCCCAGCTTCCTGGAGTCTTGGGGAAAGTCTGGTAAGAATCAAGTAGGAGGGTGATCTAGGGTCCGAGCCGATCCCTCCGCCAGCACCATGGACAGCAACACCACCTTTTCCCTTCTTGCCGTGAACTGGGGTGTGGGGAGGTTGAGGACCCCTGAGCATGGGCTGTGAGCCCCAACCCCAGTGTTCCTCAGGGAGCCTCAGGGATGCGCTGAGGTGGTCACAGGCAATGGTCTCTTCCCCTCCCTTTCATCCTCAGAACACGGTGGATAAGCTCATCAAGAAAACCAACTTGGCCTTGGTGATTGGGACCCATTCATGGAGGGAACAGTTTTTAGAGGCAGTTACAGTGAGCGCAGGTAAGTGGGGAGGGAGGAGAGAGGAGAGAGAGGGAGGGATGGGGAGACAGAGTGCTGGGGAGGAAAAGAGAGAAATGAATAGAAAGAGAGAAAGAGGGACAAGAAGAAGAGGACAGAGAACGATAGAGAAGAGAAAGAGAACAAGGACACAAAGAAAAAGAAAGAAACAGGGAAAGATAAGGAACAGATACAAACAGGAGAGATGGACACACACAAGGAGAGAGGTGCAGAGAATCACGGAGAGAGACAGAGACACGGAGAGAACATGAGGGGTGTAGAGAATGAAGTCAGTAAACTGCAGAGGGCCAGAGAGAGAGCGAGAGAGGGATACACAGAGAGAAAGGCAGCCGGAGGGGTGGAGGCAGAGAGCTGAGGGGAGGAGAGTCCCAGCTGGGCTTTCTCCTGGCGTCAGATGGCTGGAGGGTGGGAACAGGTTAAACGTCATGGCCTCCTCAGACAGCCTGGGCGCCTCTGTTGCCACGGAGACAGTCAGGGTCGGGGGGGTGCATCCCAGCTCTCTCCCACCTGTGCGGGTTTCGCCCTCCTTGGGTCTCAGATGGGCCCACACTGCCCCCCTGTGGCCAGAGACACCGTGGCGCTTGGATTCACGGGTTCAGTCTTGGGAGACCAACATTGGCCCTTTGTGATACAGATTGGGGAAACTGAGGCCCAGCAGCAGAGGAGGGACTGGCCTGAAGTCCCACAGGGAATGAGCTGGAGCTCAAGGCTTCTCTGTCCCTTATACAACATCAGGCCTCCTTCAGGGAGGCCTAACTGTAGGAACTGAAAATACACTAGGAATTGTGGTTGAACAGGGAGATCGAAACAAACCAGGCTTTGGGAATGGAAATATACCAGGAAGCGAAGTGATGTCTCTCTCTGAAGCCACATTCTTTCAATATCTATTTCTTTATTATTATTATTCTTTTCATGTTTATTTTTGAGAGAGGGAGGGAGCAGGGAAGGGGCAGAGAGAGAGAGAGGGAGACACAGAATCCGAAACAGGCTCCAGGCTCCGAGCTGTCAGCACAGAGCCCGACGCAGGGCTCAAACCCATGAACTGTGAGATCATGACCCGAGCCAAAGTCAGAGGCTCAACTGCCTGAGCCACCCAGGCACCCTCCAGTATCTATTTCTGGGGGATCCTCTGGACTCAGCCCTGTTCACGACATTGCTGGGGACAAAGAGATGATTATGACGGCATGAAGCCTATTCTCACAGTGCTGATAGTCCAGTGGGGGGAGACACACATGCCACAAGACAGTGACAACCCAGAGCAGGCAGGGCTGGGCCAGGGGACCTCAGGTTGCTGCGGGAATCCAGACAGGAGGTTGACCCAGCCTGAAGGTCCGGGAGGGCTCCCTGGAGGAGGAGGCTTCTGAGCTGCGTCTTCACATTGGAATAAGCCAGGAGGAGGAAGAAGACGGGGAAGTGTTGCGGGCAGAGGGGGAAACCAAGTACAGAGTTTGCAAGTACCCTAGGTCGTGGCGCGTTTGGGGAAGGTGACTAGGTTCGGGCGTGAAGAAACAGCCTCAGGAGCTGGAGGTGGGCAGAGCCCAGACCACGCAGGTCCGCGTAGGCCACTGCAGGGAGCTGGGGTGTCATTTCGGTGCAAGGGCGGGGGGACCACGGGGCATTTTGAATGGGGGAAGCTCCAGGCTTCCCCAAGCCGGAGGGAGCTTGTGGAAGGAAGGAGAGGCTGGGATGGGGGGTGGGAGGGGGGGGAGTTGAGGCTGTCCAGCTGGCAGGAGGTGGGCCAGGAGGAGGTGATGAGGGATGGGAGCCAAGGACCGTGGGGAGACAGCACTCCCTCCGGGCTCAGCGGAGAAGAGAGGGTAGCACAAAACTGAGGCTGCGGGGTGCGAGACGTTGGTGGTCGTGGAGGTGACTCAGCTGGTGGGTCGGTAGGAAGCAACCCATTAGATCAGAGGAAGTAGTGGGGTGGGGGAGGGTAAAACCCTACCAGTGGTAATAATCCTGATGACGACATCATGATGGGGACCGTGGAGCGCCAGGCAGCCTTTGAAGTCCATCTCCTGTCTGGCCTCAGTCAGCTAATGCTCCCCAAGTTTCCAGCTCGGTCCTTGATCATTCTGAGCACTTTGTTCAACCCGTGCCCCTGCCTCCTTGCCGCGAGCATGAGACTGCTTGAGGCGCTGACGGAGAGGGGCGGGTCTCACCCCCTTGGATGACACCTTGTGTCCTGTCTTGCACCTTCAAAGGTGCTTCTGTATTTCCTTTACCTCCGGGCCTCAACCGGATGCTCTTTGCAGGGCGGCCTTGGTTTGGAGCATCTGTGAATCTCCCCAGGCACTAGAAGGGGCCTTTCGATAACAGCCGTCAGGCTGGAGATGCCCCGGGCTGCGCAGAGGGTACTTTACGTGGCCCGCCTCGTGCAGTCATTACAGCCCTCTCTTGAGGCGGGTCCAGTTTTTACTCCCATTTCTCAGATAGGCATGCGGAGGCTCAGAGAGGTTAGGACACGGATTCAGGATCACGCAGCAGATCCAGAGTTTGGAACCAGAGACGTGGCTCCAGAGCCACAGGCGTAACCGTGAGGCTCCCTCTATGGGAAGGGCTGGAGAAGAGCCTCCCCTGATGGGAAAGGCTGGAGGAGTCTGCAGAGACCAGAGCCTTGAGTGCCAGGCACAGGAATGTGGGCCTCGGTCTAAGGGCAGTGGGAAACCAAGGCAGGATTTGAAGCAGGGCAGGGAAAAGCCCCCGGGAGATGCAGTGATAGCAGCCCTTCCCTGCCAAGGGTGCGTTCTCCCCACTCTGACTTTGGCCACGTCTCATCACCGTGGCCAGTGAGGAACGCATTCAGCGGCAAACAACAGAAAACGCAACCACAAGCAGCTGAAGCACCCTAGAGGTTACTTTTGTCACAGAACAAAGGAATCCGTAGGAGGCAATAAAGAGTCAGCAGCTCAGTAACATCATTAAATGCCCAGGCTCCCTCTTTATTTCTCTTTCCCACTCTCAACCTTTGCCCACATGGTGGCAAAATCGCTGCCGCATCTCCAGGCGTCAAGCTCGCATTCCAGGCGGGGAGAAAGAGGAAGTAGGGTAGCAAGAAGGGGCAGCGTGCCTGCTGCTTTGGAGCGTCCAATTCCACTTTTCCTGGGGTCGCCGCAAAAGTCCCCTTCTTTGAAAGATGGCGCGAAGCATGAAGAAACCACTTAGTTAAGCATTTGCAAACTTTAAAAAAAAAAAAAAAAAAAGACAAGAGACTAAGTGAGCTGGAAAAGGGGGAGAGGGATAGATGACCCGAATTCCCGAATCCGTCAGTGTGTCCCCTGCTGGCTGACAATTCAGAGGAGCTTGGGTGGCCCTCCCCTCGTCGCCGTGGCTCCCTGCCTTTTGCTACCTGGCTTGCTCTGCGTGACTGATCCAGAACTACCCTCTTCCTTATCGGCGTCCTTCCGGGAGTAGCGCCCATTCAATTCGTTTCCCGCTTCTCATTCATTGCTTTGTGCTTCTCAGTTTAGGGCAAGGTAGACAAACGATTTCATGTGGGCTTTCCCCTGACACAAGTCCCAAGTGGCAGGTCAAGGACAGGTCGAATTCAGTCACAGCAGGTGATACAAACACCACGAAGGGCCGGTGAGGCGTCCTTTACAGCGTTCAGAAAACACCTGTGTGACACAGTGCCCGTGTCAGGAAAGCCAGAGCTTTCCAGAAGCCCTCCGCTTAGGTCTCCTGGCCGGGCTGGGTCACATGGCTGCTGTTGCAAGGGGTTCTGGGAAAGCAAGCACCTTTAGCTGAGCATGTGGCTACCGTTAGCTACAATGAGTCAGAGGAAGTCAGTATTTCCAGCTGTAGAAATGGCTTTCTGTAAATGGTAGCTATCAAGGCGTCTGGGAAAAGGACTGGGTTTTTTTGGCTAGGGATGTGGCCTAGTTTTTTTTGGCTAGCGGCAAGGGATCCTGGCAAGCCGAGCACACAGCCTCCAGCACCGAGGGATTCTAGAAAAGCGAATATCGGTATCTGGGCTCCTGGCCGCAAGGAATTCTGGGAAGGCAATGCATTTTATAGAGCAGAATTTTCCTGAACAAAACGGGGGGGGGGGCCTCTGTAGGCCAGGAAGAAGGTGGCCTGGGTGTGTGCCCCAGCTGGGTCGTGTGCCCACAGGGGACGAGGAGGAGGAGGAGGACGGGTCCCGGGAGGAACGGCTGCCTTCCTGCTTTGACTACGTCATGCACTTCCTGACGGTGTTCTGGAAGGTGCTCTTTGCCTGCGTGCCCCCCACGGAGTACTGCCACGGCTGGGCCTGCTTCGGCGTCTGCATCCTGGTCATCGGCCTGCTCACCGCCCTCATCGGGGACCTTGCCTCGCACTTTGGCTGCACCGTCGGCCTCAAGGACTCTGTCAACGCCGTAGTCTTCGTGGCCCTGGGCACGTCCATTCCTGGTAACCCCCCTGGGAAACCGCTTGTCCGGGGAGAGTCTCAGAGAAGCCCAGCAGCAGAGCCCGGGAGGAAGGTTGTGCAGAAATAAGGTGGTGGAATCCCACAGAACCCGGATGGTGGGTCCCACAGAAACGCAGTGAGGGAGCAGGAGAGAAACCAGGCAGGGAGGTCCTGTGATTCAGTAGGTAAACGGAATCCTCCCCAAAAGCAACCGTTGGGATGTCCCGTGGAACTAAGGTATTGGGAAACGTAGAACCCAGACAGTGGGCTCCATAGGAAGCAGGGGGCGGGGCCTGTAGAAAGCAACTTTTTTTTTTCATGTTTATTTTTGGAGAGAGAGAGAGAGAGAGAGAGAGAACAGCGGGGGAGGGGCAGAGAGAGAGAGAGAGAGGGAGAGAGAGAATCCCAAGCAGGCTCCAAGCCCGCCCTGAGTGTGGAGCCTGACTCGGGGGGGCCCCCCGTCTCACCACCGTGAGACGACGACCTGAGCCGAAAGCAAAAGTAGGCCGCCTAAACCCGCTGAGCCACCCAGGTGCCCCAGAAAGCAGCTATTGTGACTGGCTCTCCGATGCCTGCGCTCTATACCGGAGATTTGAGTTTTTAGCGAGATGTTGAGACGTGGGTGGAGGCCACAGAAACGGGGCTGCGTGCTGGACAGAGACCAGGTGGGGAATTGACAGGAAGGGGGTTGCATGTGGGTGGAACCGAACACTTGTTGTCCCACCAGCTGGCGATGGGGTGATGGGGCCAGTAGAAAAGTAGGCAGTGGGTTCAGGCAATGCAGACAGCGATTCCTATGGAAAGCGGGCGGCGAGTCCCATAGAAAGCAGGCAGCAGACCCCACTGAATGCAGAGACTGCGATCGGACGGTGGTTCCACCGGAAGCAGGCAGGGGGTGCCATAGAAAGTAGGCAGTGGTTACCACTGGATGCAGACAAGTCCCATAGAAAGCAGGCAGCGAGTTCCAGAGAAAGCAGGCGGCGGGTCTTGCAGAGCGCCCGGCACGGGCACGATGACCCACTTCGTGGCTTGCTTGGGGTCAAGGGCCTCAGGCGGGGAGCTGCGGCCGCGGGAGGCGGGGTCTGCCCGGGGGGAGGTGGGGGAGGGGCACCGGGGATGGTGTCGGGGTCTCCTGGAAAGCTGGCCTGGGGGACAGGCTGGGCCCCTGTGACCGCCGTGTCTCTGCCCACGCAGACACGTTCGCCAGCAAGGTGGCGGCGCTGCAGGACCAGTGCGCGGACGCGTCCATCGGCAACGTGACGGGCTCCAACGCGGTGAACGTGTTCCTGGGCCTGGGCGTGGCCTGGTCGGTGGCCGCCGTGTACTGGGCGGTGCAGGGCCGCCCGTTCGAGGTGCGCACCGGCACGCTGGCCTTCTCCGTCACTCTCTTCACCGTCTTCGCCTTCGTGGGCATCGCCGTGCTGCTGTACCGGCGCCGGCCGCACATCGGCGGCGAGCTGGGCGGCCCGCGGGGCCCCAAGCTCGCCACCACGGCGCTCTTCCTGGGCCTCTGGTTCCTGTACATCCTCTTCGCCAGCCTCGAGGCTTACTGCCACATCCGGGGCTTCTAGGCCCCCCTCGCCCTCCCCCAGAGACTCGGCTGCCCCTGCTTCGGACCCGCGTCTCCTTTTGTCCTCCAGAGAGATTCGGCCTCCTCTCTCCTGGGACTCAGCCTCCCTGCCTCCTGGGAATTAATATCCCTGCCCTCCGTCCCCACTAACATCCTCGTCCCTTCCCCTCGGGGGTCTCCCCGAGATACCCACAACTGCCGCCCAGCCCTGGTAGCCACTGTCTGCACCCCCGGGGACATTGCCACCTCGAGGCCCCTCCCCAGAGAACCGCCCCCTACCCCTCGACCTTCTAGAGAATCTGTAACATCTGTCTCCCTCCACACCCAGCCTTGCCCTATCCCTTAAGGCCCCCTTCCTCTAGAGGACGCCCCCCCCACCACCGCCACCACCGCCAGGGACCTGTGCCCCAGAGCCTCCGAACCCAGCCCTCCCTGGGGGACCTTTGAAGGAGGCTGATCCATCCCAGGATGTCCCTGATCTCGGCCCTTCTCCCCAACCCTCAGGGAGCTCTGTTCAGCCCCCGAGGGTGGGGCGGAGGCACAGGTAGGTGCGTGCAAAAGGGGGCCACGCCTTCCCTGATTTCTCCACTCAGGCCCTTGGGAGGACACTAATTCTCGAGGCTTGGAGAAGGGAGGGGAGAAGTGTGGGGTTTCGGAGCTGGAGGAGGCGCATTTGAACCTGCAACTTCTCACATTCCAGCGCCCCCACTCGCCTCCACTACCTCCTAGAGCCCAGCCACACCTTGGAGGGGGGGGGCCCTGTGTGTATATATAGTGTGTTTGGGGGAGGGGGGGCACGGGAGGGTGCATGTCTTGGGGAAAGGGGGTGACAGACTTTCCTTTTGCGAGGGCAGCAGACTCCCCCAGCCGTGAGAACTGGCTTTGGGGAGGAGGCCGGGAATCGAAGGGAGTCCAGCGATCTCCCCTGACAATCTAGAAGGCTCATTTTGCCCTCAGTGCCAGCCAATCCGGGCAGGACCCTCGAAGAGGAGACCGAGGGTCCCAGAGGACCAATGCTACAAGCCAGCAAATGCTGCCACATCTCTGCCTGATGGGGAGCAGGGGTGGGTGGGTGGGAGGGTGGGACTGGGGCCAGGGGGTCTGGGTGGGCATTTTTAACCTTGGAGGCCACCCATCTGTTGGTAGGCCATCTGCATTTTCTTACCGTTGTTTCCTGCCCAAAGGACACACTTGGGGTGTGCGGAGTGCTGCCCACTTCTTGGGACCCTGAGGATCACCCTGCAACCCCCGTAACACCCTGCTTCCCACAGGTTTTTAGCGTCCTATCGTCCTGTTGTGCATCACCCCAACATCCCAGACCTGTTACCCACTCCCCTTTCTCTACTCCTAGCTCATCAGCACCGGTCGTTGTCTCTTCTCTGTGATTTCTGTACAAGTTGCCATAAAACTTTGAAATTCTGCCTGAAACAAAACAAAACAAAACAGCCTTCTCGCGAGGAGTTGGGATTCTAGAGGAGGGAGCTCATGAGGTCTCTGGGATTTGGGCAACTGTGAAATAGACCAGGTACTCTGGGTCTTTCCATGCAGGACACCCACGGGCACCAGCCACGCCCAAAAGTTCACACCAGCTTCCCGTAGCCACGCCCCCACTCGCCACCCAGTTTGCCTAGCCACGCCCCCACTCCTCGCCCCCGGGAGCTTTCCTAGCCACGCCCCCATTCCAGGAGCCACCAACTATTCCCTTTCACTGAGCATCTTGGGAACACAAAAGAGGAGGACCCAGATTTGCCTGATCAGAGGAGCTGGGGTTGATGGGAGTTTCCCGAATAAAGCGAGTAATTTTCTCAGAATCCTGACATAGGAGGAGGGGTGTGTGTGTGTCCAGGTGAAGGGCACAGCCTATGTAAAGGTGTGCGGACTTGTGAGTTACCGGCTTTTTCATACTCCTGCAAGAGGGTTGCACGAATGGAGTATGGGGTGCATGAGGGTGGGGAGTGGAGAGAGCCCAAGAGACCTTATCAGCCACTCTCGGGAGCTTCGAATGTATCCCAAAAGCAAAGGGGAGCTTTGGAAGGGATTTAAGGGGGACGGGGGAGGGAGGGCAGGCAGTTGATGTGGTCTGATTTACATTTTCCCACTTGCCTTCCGGCTGCGTGTGAGACCCCGAGGCTGCGAGATCAGGGAGGAGGCTGGGGCGGCCAAGGAAGGGTCCTGGAGTGGGGGCGGGGGGGGGGGGGGTGGAGGTGAAAGGGGGTGGTGGCTCGAGATAATGGATCAGGCTGGATGGGAGGGTTCGGGGAGAGCGCACAGGCAGGGCCCTGGCAGGAAAGAGAGAGTGCACCCAAACGGAATAGCCAGGGAGAGTTTAACGAAAGGGCTATTTTAGGGGATTAAGGGGAGGGGGCCAAGGTCAAGGAAAACAAGCTCGGGGAAGGTGCAGTACCCGGGGCCAGCAGTAGAGGGAGCAGTTCCACCACCCCAGCTTGAAGGCTGAATTGTGAGCTGAAGCTACTGAAACTTGAAGGGGTGGCTAGAGCGGAGGCCCGGGGTATGGGCAGGGACAGCCCACACCCGAGAGACGGGGGAGGGGGGGGGAGGGGGGGGGTGGCTGGAGAGTGAGCACCCCAACCCGACCCTCCTCCCACCCACCAGTCTCCGGCCGGTGCCTTCCATTGGCTGAACTCCACCAGAAGCCAGAGGTCAACAGGTGGTGCATAGACGTCAGCCTCTTGGGACACAGAGCGGGTGGACAGTGGGTCCGGGAATTGGGGGGGGGGGGGAGGGGGCCGTGGTGGAGAATTTGCCACAGAGGCAGTGAGGTTTCTCCTGGGTTTGGAGAATGAAGGTGGGGATAAGTCTGGGGAACAGGTCTGGAGAACTCGCTGGGTACAGGTGAGTACATGCTGAGGGTGATGCCTAGGGGAACATCCAGAGACATCGGGGAAGGCGGGGGGGGGGGGGGGGGGCGTCCTGGAGCTCAGGGGAGGGGGGGGGGGTGTGCTTGACAGGGGCTTGGGATTTGTGGGCAGTGAGGCATCACCAAGCCACGGAGGGGGTGGGGCACAAGGAACGCGGGAGACCCGCCGGGGGGTGGGGGGGAAGGACCCGCCAGAGAGGTAGGTGGGAAACCGGCGGACTGGCTCCACCTGAAGCCGAGGGGAGAGCGTTTCCAGAATGAGGGCGTGGTTGACGGAGTGAAAGGTGGGGAAAGATGAGCAGTAGAAAGCGACCTTGGGATTTAGGACTGGACCGGAGCAGTTCGGTGGAGGGTGTGGGGCAGCAGGCGGG
Source organism: Panthera leo (assembly GCF_018350215.1). Classification (NCBI taxonomy): domain Eukaryota; kingdom Metazoa; phylum Chordata; class Mammalia; order Carnivora; family Felidae; genus Panthera; species Panthera leo. The sequence goes on from NC_056693.1 coordinate 9,935,486, forward strand.
CCGATCTAGAGTGAGGGGGAGGGAGTGGAAGTCGGGGAAACTGAGGCAGAGCATGTAGACCACGCTTTGGACAACCTTGTAGAGAAAGAGGGGGTTGCTGGAGGAAGATAGGGGCGTGAGCGGACTTTCCCCTCCAAGGTGGGAAGGGGTGTGGAGCAGGAGGGCATTGAATGCCGGGGCATAAGAGCATCTCACGTTCCTGAGGCCCACAGCAACGGGTAGCGATGGAGAGTCCACGACGCCAGGCACTGTGTCGGGTCCTCCTGCGGACCGTCCCCCTTCTACCGGCGCAGGAAACAGGCTCGGAGAGGGGAAGCAACTTGCCCGAAGTGTCACGTCTAGAAAGGGCGGGGACGGAGGTGGCTGAGGCCCAGAGCGCCACAGGGGACCAGGACACCTATCTTACCCGGCAAGGAAATGGGCGAGCCTGGCGGCAGGAAGCTAAGGTCTCAGCTTCAAAGAGAGGCACATCCAGGGCTTGGGACGTGGATGTGACGAGGGACGTGATGATGCTGCGAGTTCCACGGGAGTCAGCTCGTGAGGGATCTACGTGAACTGTCACGGAAGCCAGCAAGAGCACAAAGATTTCCTCTCTCGGTGCCTCAGTCCCCGCATCTGGAAAATGGGGATAATAATAATAATAATGGGGCTGATGATACAGGGGTGTATTAACTTATCTATATTTTTTAGAATAATACCCAGCACATAGTAAGAACTCAGTAGATGGAAACGTTATACTTTCTGGGTATTTCCAGCTTGCTCACTTTCTTAGTTCATGTTCTTTCCCCTCACCCCGGGCCTCCTTTTTCCTCCCCACCCCCCCAACTCGCAGACCACAATCCCCATCCCAGAAAAGCCTCAGGACAGAGCGACGCAGACTCCCTGCAAACCGGCTGTGCCCTTTTGAGTCTCCGTTGCTAAAACCCAAACGCAGGGGAGACGAATGGGGGGATATCCCCTCCTCTCCCTCTAGCCCCCCAATTCTCTAATTCACTTCACCCAGCACCTGCCCGCTCTGCGCCTGGTGCTCTGCTGGGGCCACTGCAGGGACCAGAAATGTCCCTGGACCCTGCTCTCGGCCGGCTCACAGAGCAGTGGGGGACACAGGCCGAGCAGGGTGGAAAAGGTGGCGGTCAGGTCGGGGACCCGTGAGTGGAAGGGCTTTGGAGCAGGACGCAGACGGCACCGATCTGGGGGGGCTGAAGGCGTGCAGGGTGTAGGGAAATGGCCGAGGGGTGGCGCGGGACTCTGGGGCCAGCCGAGGCGAAAGCCCGAGGGGCAAGGCGGGGTGTGGGGGGGTGAGGAGGGGGTTGAGTGACTTCCAGAAGCCAGAGAGGAGGGCCATCTGGAGAGGGATGCCCCCCCTCCCCAGCTGTGGCTCCGGTATAGGCGTGCTACCGACCCACACCCGTGGGGTGGGGCGGGGCCGGTGGGAGCTGCCACTGGGGGGGTGGGGGGTGGGGTGACGGCCCTGACCTCGCTCCAGCCCCTCCACTGGCTGGGCTCTACAGGAGTCATAGGACGGAGAAGCCTTGGACGCGTTCCATTAAGCCACGCTGGGGTAGACTGAATAACGCCCCCCAACGCACACTCACACGCACGCACACGTCCGCACGCTACTCCTGAGACCGCGTGGACACTATGTTCCCTTAAACCGCAAGAGGGACTTTACAGATGTGATTAACGGCGACATCTTACCGAGCGGACCTTCCCCTTGACGATGTGCGTGGGGTCTCAGTGCAACCGCAAGGGTCCTCCGAAGAGGGGAGGTGGGGGGGGGGGGGAGGGCGGTGATCACCGTAGGACATGGGACAAGGGAAGCGGAGGTTGGAGTCACCGGGCAGTGCCACCAGCCGAGGGACCCCGGGCGCCCCTGGCCTCTCCCCTCGAGCCTCCGGAATGAGCTGCGGTGGCCTTGACTTGAGACCTCTGGCCTCCAGGATTGTAAGAGAATAAATGCGTGTCGTTTGAAGCCCCTGGGCTGGTGGTAATGCGTTAACAGCAGCAACGGGAACCGAACACAGAGACCCGCCGAAGCCTTCTGCTGCCACCTCCCATCTCTCCGGACCTCAGGCACATGAGCATGTGGTGGAAATTTCTTTTCTTTTTATGTTTGTTTAGTTTTGAGAGAGACAGGGCGTGAGCGGGGGAGGGGCAGAGAGAGAGAGGGAGACACAGAACCCGAAGCAGGTTCCGGGCTCCGAGCTGTCGGCAAGGAGCCCGACGCGGGGCTCGAACCCAGGAACCGCGAGATCACACAGGACCTCGGCCCAAGTCGGCTACTAAACACACTCACTATGTTTTGGCGGTGTTTCCAGGCTCGAGAGTTTGCATCCTCTAGAAAGAAGCCTCGGAACCCACTTTCCCAGCCTCCTTTACATCCAGGGCACAGACATGTGAGTTGGATTCCCCAAACTGACTCACCAGCAGGAGTCCTGAATTCCAGAGGAGCACCTTGCAAAGGGGGCTCCTTATGGGTTCCACGTAGCTGGTGAGGACAGTGTGACACAGGCATCCTGTGACTTTGGGGGGGGAGCTCACTGGCTGTAAGGAGCACAGACACAGAGGCAACATCAGCACTGCGGGGCAGGGGGAGGGGCAGGTGCAGTTACATCATGGTCCCAGGAGCAGGTGCAAAGGTGGGGGGGGGGGTGCATCTAAGACAGAGGTTTTCAGGGATCATGGAAGCAGCTTCCTTGTCAGGTCACTTCTGGGCGTGGTTTGGGGCTCTCTTTCTGGAAACAGCCTCATGCGTGGTTCTCCAGGCCACTCCATGCTCCCGTGAGCCACTCGTATCCTTTTTTTTTCCCCCATAAATTCCATATGGTAAATTGTATTAGCATTAGTAAATTTGATTTGCTTTCCCGGTGGGAAAATTGTACCTTCCTGCCCCTTTGAATTCAGGAGTGGCCAAGTGACTTGCCTCAGCTAAAGAAAGAGGGCAGAGGTGATGTGTGACCCTCCTGGGTAGAAGCTTTTAAAGCCAGTGCGTGCTCAGCCATGCCTCTTTCTCCTCAGCCATGGTGACGGCGTAATGTAGACACTAACAGCCCAGGGTCCCAGAGTGAGGGTGTCGTGCAGCCAGCTTGCCGTGGGCTTGTAGCTTGATCGGGAAATAAATCTGGGGCACCTGGCTGGCTCAGTCAGCAGAGCATGCATGCGACTCTTGATCTCAGGGTCATGAGTTTGAGCCGCACGTTGGACAGAGAGATTACTAAGAAAAAGAAGGGGGAGTGCCTGGGTGGCTCAGTCGGTTAAGCATCTGACTCTTGATTTCAGCTCAAGTCATGATCCCAGAGTCATGGGATTGAGCCCTGAGTTGGGCTCTGCACTGAGTGTGGAGTCTGCTTAAGATTCTCTCTCTCTCTCCCTCCCTCTGCCCCTCTTCTCTGCTCAAACGTGCTCTCTCTCTCTCAAAAAGAAAAAGAAGAAAGAAAGAAAGAAAGAAAGAAAAGAAAGAAAGAAAAAAAGTGAAAAGAAAAGGGAGAGAAAGGAAGGAAGGAAAGAAAGAAAGAGAGAAAATGAAAGAAAGAAAAGATTGAGAGGAAAAAGGAAGGAAGGAAGGAAAGAAAGGAAGGAAGAAAGAAAAGAGAACGAAAGAAGGAAAGAAAAGAGAAAAAAAAGGAAGGAAAGAAAGAAACGAGTGAAAAGAAAAGAAAGAAAAAGGAAGGAAGGAAAGAAAGAAAGTGAAAAGAAAGGAAAGAGAAAAAGGAAGGAAAGAAAGAGACAAAAAGAAAGGAAAGAAAGAAAAGAAAGAAAAAGGAAGGAAAGAAAGAAAGAAAAGAAAAAAGGAGAGAAAGAAAAAAAGAGTGAAAAGAAAAGGGAGAGAAAGGAAGGAAGGAAAGAAAGAAAAGAATGAGAGGAAAAAGGAAGGAAGGAAAGAAAGGAAGGAAGGAAGGAAGAAAAGAGAACGAAAGAAGGAAAGAAAAGAGAAGAAAAAGGAAGGAAAGAAAGAAAAGAATGAAAAGAAAGAAAAAGAAAGGAAGGAAAGAAAGAAAGGAAAGAGAAAAAGGAAGGAAAGAGACAAAAAGAAAGGAAAGAAAGAAAAAGGAAGGAAGGAAAGAAAGTGAAAAGAAAGGAAAGAGAAAAAGGAAGGAAAGGAAGGAAAGAAAGAGACAAAAAGAAAGAAAGAAAAGAAAGAAAAAGGAAGGAAGGAAAGAAAGAAAGTGAAAAGAAAGGAAAGAAAAAGGAAGGAAAGAAAGCGACAAAAAGAAAGGAAAGAAAGAAAAAGGAAGGAAAGAAAAAAAGAAAGGAAAAAGGAATGAGAGAAAGAAAGAAAAAGAGTGAAAAGAAAAGGGAGAGAAAGGAAGGAAGGAAAGAAAGAAAGAGAAAAGAATGAGAGGATAAAGGAAGGAAAGGAAGGAAGGAAGGAGGAAAGAAAAGAGAAAAGAAAAAGGAAGGAAAGAAAGAAGTGAAAAGAAAAGAAAGAAAAAGGAAGGAAGGAAAGAAAGAAAAAGTGAAAAGAAAGGAAAGAGAAAAAGGAAGGAAAGGAAGGAAAGAAAGAGACAAAAAGAAAGGAAAGAAATAAAAGAAAAAGGAAAGAAAGAAAGAAAAGAAAGAAAGAAAGAAAGAAAGAAAGAAAGAAAGAAAGAAAGAAATGTTTATTTCCGTCGGCTGAGAGATTTGGGGGATGTTTGTTACGGCAGCATCACACGGTCTAAGCTGACGTGTACACTCGGCTTCTGTGGAACCAGTCACCCTCGGCCGTGTGCACCCAAGACCACAGACAGGTGCTCAGGGAACAGACTACATGAGGATTCTCAAGCCGGAGTCTGCAGGTACTGAGACCAGCGGACAGGTTTCGGGAACTCTCTGCGCTTGCCTACAAACGGCACACGCGGGACCGTTTTCCCAGGACGGGGCTTGTAACCAATCCGGACTTTCGGATCGGTTAAGGACTCGAGAGACTCAAAGATGTCGGTCCTGGAGTCAGACGGCATGGGTTCACATCCCGGCTCTCCCACTCGCAAGCTGGGCCACCTCGAGCAAGTTACTTAACCTCTCTGGGCTTGTCTCTTTGCAAAACAGAGCTGCTAATTGCCTAGAGAAGGAAGTACGTGTGAAGTGAATAGTGCCCGCAGGATGGCCCTCATCCCCTTGGCTCAGGATGGCTCACCTCCGTGACACCGTTCCAACCGGAAGGACGGAGTCGTCACGCTTAAAATCTCAGGGGATGTTTCGGGGAAAAGTGGGAGAGCGGATGTCGAGGCACCGTGAGCAACGTCTAACGCAGAAACCTTGGAGGAAGCCTGCCCAGCGGTTTCCGGGAAACTCTGACCGATCAGAACGGTGGTGCGGGATGAAACCGACCCCGAAATTAACGCCCAAGGGTCCTGGACCCGTGACACCTGCTGTTCTGAGATCGAGGCCCCCAGCGGGACCCGAACTCGTCCTCGCCCCCATCTTTCCAAACGCCCCCCCGCCCCCCGCCACCGCCCCGAGTGCTTGGCCTGTTTCTCCCCAACATTCTAGCCTGTTTCCCCCCAAAAGACCTTCCGCCTAAAACCCCACCCCAACTGCCCCGTGTCCTACTCCTCACCGCGGTTCCCTGAGCCTCCAAGCCCCCTGCCCTGCTCGACTCTTGCTACGTTAACAAGCCACTCCCAAAACTTACTGGCTTGAAGCAACGGGTGAGTAGCATCTCCCACAGTTCCGGGGCGACTTAGTTCTCGTGGGCTCTGTGGCTTGACCTGGGTGGTCTTGGCTCGGGGTCTGTCCCCGGACGGCGGCCGGGTGTCAGCTGGGGTCCCAGTTATCTGCAGGCCCCGCGGGGCTGGCGTCTGAGGTAACCCACGCGTGTGGCTCAAAGCCTCGCCGGGCCTGCGGCCGGGAGCCCGTGACTTTCTCGACGATTCCTTGGCCTCGTGTCCCTGCACTTCTGTCTCTCCCCGTGTCTCTGTCTCCAAAGGTCTCCGTCTCTCTTCCAGCGGCCCCCACTCCTCCCCGGGGTGGCCCAGACCGACCTCTCTCCGGCGTGGCGGCGGCCAGGTTGCAAGAGAGGCACTGTAGAAGCCACCACAATGGCTCGCGTCACTTTCGACTACATTCTGTCGGTCAAAGCCGGTCACAAGATTGCCGCGGGGGGAACGCAAGCGGATGCCGCCTCTTGATCCGTGGGGCGTGGGCATAAAGAGAGTCGAGGGATGGTTGGTGGCCACTCGTGGTAGGCTGAATACTGTCCCCCAAAGAGAGCCGCGTCCCGACTCCATGAATGTCACCTTATAGGACAGAGAAGGATTTTGCCGGTGTGACTCAGTAAAAGGATGGGGGGGGGGGGCGGGGAGGGCTCCTGGGGGGGCTCAGCCGGTTAAGCATCTGACTTAGGCTCAGGTCATGATCTTGTGGGCTCTCGAGGTCGAGCCCCGCATCGGGCTCCACGCTGACGGGGCAGAGCCTGCTTGGGGTTCTCTGTCTCCCCCTCTCTCTGTCCCTCCCCTGTTTGCACTCTCCCAAAAATAGACAAACAAACAAACAAATACAAGGTCTTGAGACGGGGAGATCACCCTGGATGATCCAAGTGAACCCTAAACGCAGTCACGACCTCCTTGTAAGAGACAAGCAGAGGGAGCTTAGACGACACACGGAGGAGGTGGGCAAGCGGAGACGGGGGGGGGGGGGGGGGGGGGGGGGGGGGGGGGGGGGGCGGGAGAGATTTGCGGACGCCGGCCTTCAAGATCGGGGTGATGGGGCCACAAGCCAAAGAACCCCGGAAGCCTCCAGAAGCTGGAAGAGCCAAGGAACGGGATTCTCCCCTCGAGCCTCCGGCGGGGACGCGGTCCCGCCGCCCCCTTGGTTTTGGCTCAGAGACCCATCTGGGAATTCTCGGCTTCCAGAACTGTGAGAGGACAAAGCCGTGCTGGTGTAAGCCCCCAGGGGGTGCTATTTGGTGACGGCCGCTGCAGGAAGCTGACGGGCCATCTCTCCAGCTAATTCACCAGCGCCCCTTGTCCTTGTGGTCTGTGTATCTCTACACCTCGAACGCATTGCTTTTGGATTGCGATAAAAACGCACGAACGTTTACCGTCTGAACCATTTGCAAGCGCACAATTCAGCGACACTTGGTGCATTCACCACTACCTGCTTCCAGAACTATTTTTGAGAGAGAGAGAGAGAGAGAGGCGCGCGCGTGCGCCAGCGGGTGGGGGAGGGGCAGAGAGAGGGGGACAGAGGATCCGAAGCGGGCTCTGCGCTTGATGTGGGGCTCGAACTGGTGAACCGCAAGATCGTGGCCTGAGCCGAAGTCGGACGCTCAACCGACCGAGCCACCCAGGCGCCGTCGACTCGAATCCACTTCCTGTCTCTGTGGATTTGGCTCTTCTGGAGATTTCGGATAAAAGGCATGGGGTTTTGGGGGATCCATCCACGTGGTGGCAGGCGCCAGTAGAACTTCATTCGTTTTTATGGGTAAATACTCTTCCGTGGCACGAACACACCGCGTTGTGGTTATCCGTTCATCAGCTGATGGGTGCCACGTCTTGAACTCTTTTTTTTTTTTGTTGCTGTTTGTTTCTTGGCCATGGCTCCCACGCTCGCAGCGCTGGAGGCTGGGGAGGTCTCCTCGCGGGGGGTCCTCCCGAGAAATGGGACCGACAGGTTCCAAACGGAACCATCTATATGCAGACACAGAGATAGGCTTGTTTTAAAGATTTCCTTTTTAAGGAATCTCTGCACCCAACGTGGGGCTCGAACTCACAACCCCGGGGAGCAAGAGTCGCTCACTGCACCAGCGGGAGCCAGCCAGGGCGCCCTGATAGGTTTATTTGAAAGAACTGGCGGGGTTGGGGGGGGGGGGGGATGGGCTAACTGGGGAAGGGGCATGAAGGAACCTACTTCCGAAATCACTGTTGCTCTATACGCTAACGAACTTGGATGTAAATTTAAAAAAAATAAAAAAATAAAACAAGTTAAAGTCACATGTATATATGTGAACTGAAAAAAATAAAAATAAATAAATTAATTAATTAATTAATTAATTAAAAGATGAAAAGTAAAAAAAAAAATTAAAAATAAACATAAAAAAGAAAAGAATTGGCCCATGTGATTGGGAGGGGTGGCAAGTCCAAAGTCTGCAGGGCAAGTCAGAAGGCTGGAGACCCAGGGAAGCAGTGACATTGCAGCTCAAGCTGGGGGGCAGTCTGGAAGCAGATTTCCCACCTCCTCCGGGGGGGCCTTCGGTCTTTCTCTCGTGAGGCCTTCAACTGATGGGGCGAGGCCCACCCACATTATGGCCGACACTCTGCTTTACTTCAAGTCAACTGACTTAAATGCTAATCTCATCGGAAAAAACACCTTTCGCAGCCAGTGTTTGGACCAAACAGCTCAGGCACCACAGCTGGCCAAGTGGGCAGATGTAATTCACAGGGGATCTCTCTCTTCCCTCGCCCACCCTCTGGGCCCACCCCCCACGTCCCTGCCTGGCCGCTGTCTGAGGCTGGGCTCCACAGAAGCCGGCCCAAGTCAAGGAGGAGAGGCGAGGGGCTTATCCGGGAGGTGATTCCAGGAGACACTGGAGGGAAGGAAATCGTGAAGGGTGTGTTGATGGGCACGTCTCCCCCTGTGGGCACACAGGGTCTTAATCCTGCTGGGACCACTCAGGAAGGGTGTGGAATGCTCTCTGGGGTGCCCAGCCTCAGGGTGAGGAAAGTGGGGGTGTTTATCTCCTAACTCTGGGCTTCTTCCGGGACTTGGCCCCCGGCTCCTCTTGCCTTGGCCAGAGACTGCACTCATTGCGGGCTGCAGGTGGCAGCGTGGGGACAGCTGTTGGGTCACAGCACAGCCACGGGGCCTTCCGCCTTCCCTCGTCCAGTGGGGAAATGCATGGGCACCCAGAGGGGAGACATGACCATCCCTCCAGGCCCCTCCTCGGCCCCTGCTGTCCCCCTGAGGACTGAAGTCGGGGAGACCTTCCGGGCCCTCGAGGCTGGGGGGAGAGAAGGGGTGGCCTTCCTGGGCCTCACTGTCTCCCAAGGCGCCTTCTCCCTTGCTCCCCCCGCCCCCCACTGCTGGCCCCCCTTCTGTGCTGCCTTCTCCCCGCAATTTTCTCCCAGGAGGCAGAGGGAAAGCAATGTCAAGGATGATGGATTGAAAGGGCCAGGTGAGGTCAGTAGAAGAGGGACCACAGGGCTGGAAGGGAAGGGGAACAGAAAAGAGGAGGGGGCCACGGACAAAGCAGAGACAAAGACAGAAGGCGACGGGAAAGTGGGCTGGGAGAGGGGGGATCCCGGAGACTTTAAAATGCAGCGCTGAGGGAGGTGGGGGGGGGGGCAGGTCGGGGTGAGGGAGCCACAGAGACAGAGACGGGGGGGAGAGACTGAGAGGGAGAGTAAGGATGAGAGACAGAGAGAGATGGGGACAGGGAGACAGAGAGATCGTCCGGACAAAGAGAGACAGAGAGAGAAAGGAAAGGCTGGAGGGAGAGACACCCAAGACGGCCAAACGGACAGACAGACACACACACACACACTCAAGACAGGGAGGCGTGTGGTGAAAGAGAGGGAGCCGGGGGGGGGGGGGGGGGGGGGGGGGCAGAGGGAGAGGAGGAGGGAGGGGGGGAGGGGGAGGAGAAGGGCAGGGACGAGACCCAGAAAGCGGACACTTAGACACAGAGAGAAGCTGGCAGAGAAAAGCCGATTGGAAGGAAAAGGAGGGAAGGGGAAGGGACGGAAAGACAGGAGTGGGGTGGGGGGGGGGCGGGAGTCGTGGCCAGCGCCCCTCCCCCGCCTGGGTCAGGCTGGTCCTCCGGTGGCCTCTGCCAAGCCATGGCTAATGGTATGATTGCTTGGCGGGGCGGCAGGCGTCAGTGACAAATGAGCCGCCCGAGTCGCCAGCTCCAGTGATGGATGGGCCCGGGAGGCGGGCGGAGGGGGTGGGCGCGGGGAGGGGGGCCTGCAGCCAAGATAAATGTTTCCCTCTCCCGGAGCCACGCAGGGGAGGCTCTGGGGATTCGGGCGATGCATCGGTGAAGGGCCCGGGAGGAAGGGGGGGCGGGGGTGAGGGAGACACAGAGGAAGGCAGAAAACCCAGGGCCGCGGGGGGGGGGCGGGGGGCGCAGGAGGACAGGAAAAGAGAGAGGTGAGGACACAAAGGCCGAGAGGACAGCAGTCCCCAGAGACAGAGAGAGAGGGCACAGGGGGAGACAGAGAGACCATCCAGAGACAGGGGGCCGCAGAGACGAAAAGATGGAGGGAGAGACATCTGACCCGCGCCCAAGACAGAAGCGGAGACCCAGAGAACCTTCTTGTAGGATCCCTTCAACCCCGCCCTGAGCAAGGACACAGATCCTTGCAGAGCGTCCGAGAGCGAGGAAGGAGGGAGAGAGCGGGAGAGACAGACGCTGAGCTGTTGCCGGAGGGGAAACTGAGGCAGAGAGCTTGTAGGACCACAACAGAAGACAGAGGGGCCCTCCCTCGATTCGGAGCTGATCGTGGGGATGGCTGGGGGCCCCTGGGGATCCCAGCCGCCTGTGGGCAAAGCCCCCAGAGAGGACCGAGCCGAGGGGGAGGGTCCTCCCAGGGCTCGGGGCTCACGTGGGGGGTCCGTGCCCACCCTGAGATGCAAGCACCCAGACCTGCACGCTCCCTGGGGGGTCCAGATGTCGCCCTCGGAGGTGCAGCCCACGGGGCCTGAGGTCAGAGGGCGATGGGACTGGAGTGTGTGTGTGTGTGTGTGTGTGAGAGAGAGAGAGAGAGACAGACAGACAGACAGACGGACAGGCCGGGGGCAGGGCAGTGAGATGACGGCAAACACTCCTCTCTCCTCCTGCCAACATCTTCCCCCTCTCTTTAATTAAAAAGATTTTTGCCCAAGAGTCAAAGACCCTCTTCCTCGTTTGTGGGACTGGAGCGTCCCTGAGCTCAGAGGAATGGAAAAAATGGCTCTTGTCTCTGTCCCCTCTCCGTTCTCTGTCCCCGCCTGGGACCCCCACCCCTGTCTGTAGCTCAGTCCGGGCACCCCCCCTCCCCCACTCGCTCCCGTCTCTTTCCGGGGCTGTTTCGGGCCAAGTCACACCCCTCACTGGCCTCACAGGGACACCCCGCCCCAGTTAGGACGCACTCCCCACTGGGGCTGTCACATCAGGTCACTCTTTTTGTTTTCAGGATCAGCCTGGGGAGGAGACCTCGGCCTCCCGCCTCCCCAGGAGCAAGGCGAGGCTGGGAGCCCAGACCCCTGCCTGGCTCCCCGACCCCTGAACCTCAGCTGAAGGCAGGGGAGGGAGGCGGACAGACAGAAGAGCTTTGCATCTTTAATTAAAAAGTGATTTAAATTAATTTTCTGCTCCAAAACCCTATCTGGGGGGCGGGGTGTGTGGCAGTGATTAAAAGCCTTTGGGCCCCTTGGCTTCCGCCTCCCTTAAAGGGCCAGCGTCACCCAAGGGAAGTTGCGAGGGGCAGCTTCAAGGGCAGTGAGCCTGGCACAGGGGACCCCTGGCACAGGGGACCCCAGGTTCAGCCAACGCCCCGGGGGGCTCGGCTCTCCCTGGTTTAACCATTTCGCTTGCATCCTTTCCCCCCCAAGCCCGTTGCCCACCCAGCAGATGGGGAGACTGAGGCTTCAAGAGAGAAGGGTCGGAGGTGGCTCTGGACCCCAGGTTTCCTGGAGGAGACCAGAGGTGGCCAGGCGGGAGGGCCGTGGCGTGCCGAGAGGGGTCCAAGGACAAGTCAGGGACCCAGAGACAGACAGGGTCAGAGATCCCGTGTAGGACAGAGAGAGTGAGGGCTCGGGAGAGAGTGATGGAGGGTTCTGGGTTGCAGCTGGGCCCTGGGGCAGTGGGGGGAGAGGAGGGGACCTTCCCAGGGGCGAGGGGGCCCGGGCCATGGTCCTCGCCCTCCTCAAAGCCCTCCGGCTGGGAAGTTCTGCCCCGATTTCTCCTGCTGTAACTCCAGCTGTCTCGCCCCTGCCCGCGGCCTGGGTGGTTTGGTTTCATTTCCACCAGCCAGGAGGACGGAGAAGCGGACTGCGGCAGAGCAGAGCTGTTTATGAGGGTCATAAAAATATCCTTAGCGAGCCCAGCGGGGGTGCTGCCTCCAACCCTTTCCCAGGCCCCCCCTCCCTGGATCTCTGTCCCCTGCCCCCAAGTTTCTGCCCCTTCTGCCTGGATCTCATGTCATCTCGTTTCTCCCTCGTGCTGTCTCTCGGGAGTGACGGTTGGTAACTTTTGGGGGTCTAGTATCCCCCTTTGTGACAACAGGAGGAAAACAACGGGGCCGTTTCCCTGGGAAAGGAGCACACAGGCCCGAGCCCCACCGTTGACAATTTCAGGGAGTTCACGGGCCTCCTGACACCCATTCGTTCATCCCCCGGGGAATCTGAGGACAACCAAGCCAGCGAGACAATGAATCCCAGGTGTCTCTCTCCTGCCCTCCCTGGCCTCCTCACTTCCTCCGCCACGCCAGGCACATTCCTGCCCCAGGCCCTTTGCACCTGCTGTTCCTCTGCTTGGGGTGATCTTCCCTCCGAGGTGCACACGCCTCCCGCCGTCACCTTCTTCAGGTCTCTGCCCAGATGTCACCCCCTCTGAGGCCCTCCCCGTCCAGCTTACACAATCTCCTCTGTCCTGCTTTCTCTCAGAACACTTGTCACCTCCGGGCATTATTCTACACTTAGGCATCTACTTACTGGTCTGTTCTCTCTCTCCCTCGCCATCGCCGATAGAACGGGAGCTCCAGGAAGCCAGGAAGTTTGTCTTTTCCCCCTGTTATGTCTCCAGAAAACCACCCAGCACACAGTCGGGGCTCGGTATTAATTTCGGTCGCAGAAACCTGCTATATCTCATTAGAACACTAGTTGCAAAGGCTGTCGGGGTCCCGGATCCTCCAGGAATCCGATAAAAACTGCGGGCCTGCTCTCCGAGATATGTGAGCAGCACATGATTTAGCCTTAACTCTGGAGAATCCACAAACTGAGAGCGGGGGTGGGGGTGGGGGTGGGGGGGGCCGTCCTGTAAAAGGCAGGGGTCGAAAATGGGCGGGGGGGGGGGGACAGAGGGATACCCCCAGGCCTGCACACACCCGGTGCCCGGGCTGACCCTCTGATGGTCCAAGGCCCAGCCTCGGTGTGTACAAAGTCCCGCGGACCCACAACCCCGAGACTCACCATATTCAGAGACAGAAACAGCACTTGGAAATCTTAAACACACCCGCATCCCCAGGCATGGGCCCACAACCAGACACACAGACACAGCCGGGGACACGCGCAAGCGCGCACACACACACACACACACACGCACACGCAGATGGCCTCACACCCGGGCACATGAGCATCCCTGTCTCCCAGGGGAGGGAAGTTAGGGGGCCCAGAGCAAGAAGAGAAACTAAAATATGGGGTCCTCTCCTCGGTCTGATCTGTCTGCTAGAGAGAGAGAGAGAGAGAGAGAGGCAGGCAGACGGACAGAGACAAAGAGAGGCAGAGACAAAGAGACAGAGAGACAAAGAGGGAAGGACATGGGGAGAAAGCGAGAGCGGCGGGCGGACGCGGGGGGAGCGCGGCGCCGGCCCCCCCCCCCCCGGGCCGGAGCGGGGAAGGGCGGGGAGCGCAGGGAACCGGCCGACGGACAGAGACCTGTGGCGGCCGCCGGGCGGGAGGCGGAGGAGGCCCGGGCAGGGGTGGGTGGGGGGGGAGAGGGCGCCGCGGAGTGGGGCGGGCCGGGGGACCGGCGACCCGGGGAGACCCCGACACAAAGGCGGCCCCGGGAGCGGCGGCGGCGGCGCGGGGGGAGGGGCCCGGCCGCCCCCGCCCGCCCCGCCCGCGGCCCAGCCACCGGCGGACAGCGGGTTAAGCATCTCGATGTGGAACTTCCGGATGTGACCGCAGAGAGAGGGAGAGACCGGGAGAGACCGGGAGACGGGGAGAGACCGAGCGGCCCCGCCGCCAGCATCACCCTCCCCTCCCCCGGCCCGCCGCCCCCTCCCCCGCCCGGGGCCCCCTCCCCGCCCCACCCCCGCGCGCCCCCCACCCCCGCTCCCCCCTCGGCATTCCCCCCCCCCCCTCCGCCAGCCCTGCCGATCCTCCCGGGCCCCGGCGGAGGGAACTGGGGGCCCGGGGAAGGGGCCTCGGGCGACCGCCCCCCCGCCCCACTCACCCCTTCCCTCGCCGGCATGAGCCCCTCGCCGTGACCCCCGCGGTGGGGAGGGCGCCCGGGGTCCATGCTCGCAGCCTCCGCGCTGCCCGGCGCCGGCCACTGACGACGGTGGGGGTGGGGGGGCCGGGCCCCCAGCCTCCTGCCCCACCCCCTGGCGTCGGCACCGCGGCCCGTCGGGGGCCGCTGCCCCGGGCTGCGCCCGCCCCGCCGGCCAGGCCCTGGAGGGACCCGGGAGCCGCCGCCGGCGTCAGCCCATGGCCCGGAGGGTAGGTCTGAGGGCGGGCGCCCGGCGCCCCAGCCCCGCCGCGCACCCCAGCCCTGCACCGCCCCCGCCCCGGCGCTCCGGCCCCCGTCGGCCCATCCCGCCCTCTCCTCCACCTCTTTCTCTGCCTCCCCTGCCTGTGCCCCGGGTCTCCTCCTGTCTCCTGTCTGCCCCGGCTCTCCCCTCTCTCCGCCCCCGGGTCTCCCGCTCTATCTCAGGTCCTTTATCCTACCCCTTCCTTCCTCTTCTGCCCCCCCCCCCCCAATCCTTCCCCGAGGTCTACTTTTGTTCCAAGTCCTCCTGAGGGGTCGGGGTGGGGACAGTGCTGGGAGAAGGGGTGGGGGCGGGGGGTCTGGCCAGGCCGGGCTTCCATGGTCCGTGGTCCTGGGGATGGGGAGATCAGAGGAGACGGGCGAGGAGGTGAGTACGCACCTTTGGGGGCGGAGGGGGTGGGAACACGCAGGACGGAAGACCCTTACTGCACATCTTAGGATGCGCGAGGAACCGCGGGGAACAGTCGGGATTCAACTTTGGGGCTCAGGAGAAGTTAGGAGAGGACGACGAAGAGAAAGACGGAGAGAGGGACCCACGCACGCAGAGCCTGGCATCCCGCAGGGGCCAGGGCGCCCCACGGCAGGAACGCTCGCGCGCCTCTGAGTCTCTTGGCCTCTTTGAGCCTCAGTCTCCTCCTGCCCAAGGAGAGGGTTTGGCCTGAGTGGCTTAAGGTCCCTCTGGCCCCCGCCGCGCGCGCGCGCGCGCGCGCGTGTGTGTGTGTGCGCGCGCGCGCTTCTGTAATGACAGTCGTTCTCCTTGCGGCGGGTGGCACCGGTGGGTTTGCCGCGGTTGCGCGGGGTTACACTCGGTTCAACAAGTGTTTACGGAACGTGTGCCTGGCGCTGTGCTCCGTGCCTCCGTCGCCCATGCACGCATGCGCGGAATGTCTCGGTCGCTCATTCATTCGCTCACCCACTCAGTCCTGGGCCTTGGCGGGAGGGGGTAGGTTCATAGGCGGGGTGGGGTGTGACACGTTGTTAAGGGACACTCAGATGTGCATATTTGACAACTGTGTATACATGCATAAATGATGTGCTGCTTTTATGCGAAGGGTCCCGGAGTGAGCCTCTCTCTCTCTCTCTCTCTCTCTCTCTCTCCCTCTCCCTCCTGTATCTCCTCCCCTCCATCCCTCTTTCCTCACCTCTGTCTCTGTCTTGCATCCTGCCCCCAGACTCTCTCTCGGGATCTCTCCACGGCTCTCTCCCCTCCTCCCTCCTGTCCCTGCTCTGGGAGGAGCTGACAGTTACCAGCCAGCTGATCCCTGACCCCCACCCTCACCCTCAGACCCGAGACCTGGGTCAGTCTCTCTCCTCTGGACCCTCCTGCCCACACACCAAGAATCTCTGACGGGACATTCTCACAGACCAGGGGTATAAGGGAAGACCCTGGGACAGGGCTCTCAGTCCCAAAGAGACAGCCCCGTGGGACATCCGGGGCCCAAGGCGGCTGGGCTCAGACACAGGGAAAGAAAGGGCTGGTTCCTGAGGGCAGGGAGAGCATCTCCTGGGTGCCAGGGTAGGGAGGTTTCCTGATGCCTCCCTGGGGCTCTCTCCCTCTCACCTCCCCCCAGTACGATGAGCTGCCTCACTACCCAGGCATCGTGGACGGCACTGCAACCCTGGCTGGCTTCGCAGAGGCAGTGGCCGCGGCACCGAGAGCCCCCGGGCCCTATGGCCCACACCGGCCTCCCCAACCCCAGCCCCCGGGCTTGGACAGTGATGGCCTGAGGAGGGAAAAGGACGAGATCTATGGGTGAGTGGGGACAGCTCTCGAGATGCGGGCCCCCTCTTCCGTGTCTCTGACTCTCTCGCGCTGTCTTGATCTCTCCATCTCTTCCCCTGGGTCTCCTGTCCTTCTCCCAGGTGCTCTGTCCTCCGCAGGCCCCTGGCCTCCCCTCATGAGCCTTCTCTCCTGCTTCCCCTAGACACCCGCTCTTCCCGCTGCTGGCCCTGGTCTTTGAGAAATGTGAATTGGCCACGTGCTCGCCCCGAGACGGGGCCGGGGCTGGGCTGGGCACACCTCCAGGCGGTGACGTCTGCTCCTCTGACTCCTTCAACGAGGACATCGCTGCCTTTGCTAAGCAGGTAGGCACCCCGTCTGCTCTGGGCCAGGAGAGCCAGTGAGGAGAGGAGGGCTGGAGACAGGACGCACCCTCTCTGGCTTCTCTCTTCCTTCCAGGTCCGCTCCGAGAGGCCCCTCTTCTCCTCCAACCCGGAGCTGGACAATCTGGTGAGATCTAGGCCCTCCCCAACGCTCCCTCCTCCATAGGGGTCTCCTGTCCCTCCCTCCACAGCCCTGGGGTTCGTTGTGGGAGCGGAGAGGAGATCACCTGACCCCCTTTCCCAAATAGTGATCATTGTTGCCCGTTCACAATGACTATAGCCAAGAGTTTGAGAATGGGGACCGATGGCCTGGGTTCAAGTCCAAGCTCTGCCACTCACTAGTTCTGTGAACCAGGGCAAGTAGCTGCGTCTCCTTGTGCCTCAGTTTCCTAGCTAGTAGCAATTTCTATCTTGTAGGGCTGTTGTGAGGGTATAATGAGCTAAAAAGAGTCAAGCACTTAGATCAGTGCCTGGCACTGAACAGAGACTCAATAGGCATTGGCTGTTCTATCAGTCAGGATGAGAACCTACCCCAAAATGAGGGCAGGGACTTGGCTGCGAAGGGGAGAGGAGAGAGGAGAGAAAGGAGAGGGAGAGGGAAGGAGAAATACCCTGGCCTCTCTCTTCCTTTTGGTTTCCAGCTCCCGCCGGGGCTTCCTATTGGCCGAACCCTTTGGCAAAGGAGTCTGGGAAATGTAGTTCGCAGGCAAAGGGTGGGACGTAGAGCAGGGGACAAGATGGGGTATTTCCATTATAGCGTACGTTCCTTCTCTCCTCTTCTGATGGATCCTTTCCTGTCTCTGCTCCTCTTGCTTCTCTTCCTTTGTCTCTGACTCTCTAACATTCCATCTTCCCGTAATTCTGGGTCTCTGTCTCTGTTGCTCTCTGCCCCTGTGGTTCTGTCTCTCTCTGTCTCCCTGTCCTCTGTCTCTGTCATTCTATCTCATTCTTCCCGTTCCTCTATCTCCTTTTCTCTCCTTTCTCCTCCTCCTCCTCCTCTCGTCCTTCTCCCTCCTTCTCTCTCTTTCTTCCCCTGCTCCTTCCCTCCCTCTCCCCCCTCCCCGTCCCTTCCTGTCTCCTTCTACAGATGATACAGGCCATTCAGGTGCTCCGGTTCCACCTGCTGGAGCTGGAGAAGGTGAGTGCTTCCCACTCCCCTCACACCCTCGCTTGTCCCCCCCCCCCCCATCCCTGCTCTTCTCGCCCCCTCCACCCCTCCTTCAGGCTCTCTGCCCACTGGAGTTGGAGGCGAATGCTGCCCCCGTCCCTGTACACCCCAGCCCTGGCCCCCGGGTGGCCCCCCCAGTACCCCGGTGCCCCCCCAGGTCCACGACCTGTGCGACAACTTCTGTCACCGCTACATCACCTGCCTCAAGGGAAAGATGCCCATCGACTTGGTCATCGAGGATCGGGATGGCGGCTGCAGGGAAGATCTCGAGGACTACCCGGCCTCCTGCCCCAGCCTCCCAGATCAGGTGGGCCGGGGATGGGGCACCAGGCGTCACCCCGCGACCAAAGCCGTGAGCAGGCACAGCTGGGCTACAGCGTGGGGGCGTGCACACCACCCAGACTCAGCCACAGTCAGACACGCGGGACCACAGGGCTCGTGCCCCCCGGCGCGGCGGCTACACAGACCGGGACCCGGCCGGACGACGGTGCATGCGCGCGCACACACGCACAGGCACACACTCGCGCCAACAGACCACCCATAGACTCGGCGACACCCACACACCCTACCAACACCCGCGACGGTTATACCACATGATACTTGCACCCGGATACAGGCACCCGGCCACAGCACAATGACACAGACCCAGGCGTGCCGCACGCAGCAGACACAGACGGGCCCCGAGGACCCTCTGCCCCACAACTCCTAATCTGCACCTGCTGAGCAAGAGCCCCACGGCTGCGGGGCCAGTTACAACCCATTCAGAGACCCAGCCATGTCCCGCGTCTTCGCACAGCCTCCGATGCACACCCAGGCCGATCATCCGGCCCCACAGAGTCGCAAAGCCGCCCGTGTCGTAATCCACACACGCTGTCTCGCAGACGGGACAACCGGCCGCTCGAACAACATCCACAAACTTAGAACACTGGGGCCCTGTGATAGTCACACACAGCCAGCTGGCCGTCTCAAAGAGTAATGCAGCCATGCTCCCATCCTGTCGCGTGTCCCAGCTGTGCCCATGTAACTCGCAGCCACGCCACAGCCGCCCCCTCTCCGGGGTCAACCGTCCCATCTCGGGCAGGGACGCGAGCACACTGACGCGTGCCACACCACAGTTTCAGGACCGCTTCAGGCACACCGATGTGGGTGCTCACCCCAGCATCCCATCAGATCTGGGGCTACCCCTGGAGCCGCGCTCAAAAGCCTTCAGACTGATGATTCTCCAGTTTGCATGCCCGCCCGCAGTGCGCTCGAACGCACAATTCCAAACGCAGACATACCAAACCCTCAGAAACCTTCTCTGAGCGGCGGCGTCCCCAGCTCAGCCCCCGCAGGACACAGAGGACGCGCCCACACTGGGCCGTTTGGGGAGGGACTGTTTACAAAGCAGCGAGCGGGGTCAAGGGCAGTCGGTGGGGCAGGTGGGGGTACCCTGGGGGTTCAACAAGAGCTGAACCCACCCAACCTGCCTCCCAACAATTGAACTGATCCCTCAAACCAAATGCCAAAGAGGTCTTGATTCGGTCTGTGTGGGTGGGTCCGCCTCCTGGGACGCAGAGTGGCGGTGGGGGTGGTGAGGGTGCATCCAAGGCATTCTCAAGTCCCTCCAAATGTGTCGGAGTTAGGACAGAGGAAGCACAACCCAGAATTTCCCTGATGGGCAACTCAGAGAACCGCCCCCCTCAATCTCTGAAAACTGGAAGTTGGTTTTTTGGTTTTTTTTTATCCCCCGTAAGTTTAGCGCAAACTCATTTCACAGCAAAATCTGACCTGAACTAACGAGGGGCTATTTATAGCCTTTATTTATTCCACTTCGTTAAATATTCATCCGTTTTGCTGCAGAAATGTTAATGAGTTTGATGACGAGGTGAAGTCCCAGACCCTAGGGGTGTTATGAAATACGCAGTGTGTGCACGGATTTACTGTCTAAAAACGTGAAGAGTTCTGGGGCGCCTGGCTGGTTCAGTCGGTACAGTATACGCGACTCTCGATCTCGGGGTGGTGAGTTGGAGATTACTTTTAAAAATGAATAAATAAGGGGCACCTGGGTGGCTCAACTGGTTGAGCGTCCGACCTCGGCTCAGGTTATGATCTCGCTGTCCGTGGGTTCGAGCCCCGCGTCGGGGTCTGTGCTGATGGCTCAGAGCCTGGAGCCCGCTTCGGATTCTGTGCTGCCCTCTCTCTCTGCCCCTCCCCCACTCACGCTCTGTCTCCGTCTCTCTCAAAAATAAACATTAAAAAAAAATTATAAAAATAAATAAAAATGTGAAACACTCTGAATTCTGAAACACTGCTGGCCCCCGAGGATTTCAGATAAGGTGCCCTAGATCTGTATAAACGCCTCTTCACCGGGTGATTGCTATGTGTCTTTATGTAAATTAACTCCTTGAGTCCTCACCCTGCTCTGCGAGGTGGGGAGAGTTTATTGTCTTCCCTTGAAGACACAGAGGCACAGAGAGGTGAAGCGACTTGCCCAAGGTCACACAGCCAGGAAAAAGGCAGGAACAGGCTCTATTTACACTCAGGGGTCCCAGCTCCAGAGCCCCTGGTCTCAGCCACTGTGCTACATTGGCGCTGACCTCCAACTCTTGTTTTCCAGAATAATACTTGGATTAGAGACCATGAGGACAGCGGGTCCGTACATTTGGGGACCCCGGGTCCCTCCAGTGGGGGCCTGGCCTCCCAGAGTGGGGACAACTCCAGTGACCAAGGTAAGAAGCCTGGCAGGTGGAGGACAAGTGTGGGAGTCAGTCTGAAGATTGGAGTTAGACAGCAAGTAGGACTTCCACGGGCACAAGGACGACTGGGGTGTGGAGCAGTCTCATGGGTGAGGGTTCTGGGTCTCTCTGGTACCCCCCCCCCCACTGCCCACAAGCACGGCATGCCTGTCCTCCCCAGGAGACGGACTAGACACAAGCATGGCCTCTCCAAGTTCTGGGGGAGAGGACGAGGAGCTGGACCAGGAGCGGCGGCACAATAAGAAGAGGGGAATCTTCCCCAAGGTGGCCACCAACATCATGAGGGCCTGGTTGTTTCAGCACCTCTCGGTGAGAGCCCCGGGCCCAGGGGCAGCGTGGGCGTAGAGAGGGAAGGCGGATGGCCGTGTGGAGACTGAGGCCCCGAGAGAGACCCCGAGATGGGAGATCCAGGCCCAGGGGAAATGTTGAGGGCGAACCTCAAGGGGAGGGGGACTGGCAGGATCAAGCATCCATGAGCGCTCCCTGTATGCCAGGTGCTTGCTGCTAAGGGCTCCGAACTCATTCAGTCCTGACCTCAACCCCCCACCCGTCTGTTCCCCCCACTCCCCTCCCCCCATCGGTCATCACCATCCGGCCAAAACAAAGCCTGCGAGGATAGGGCTGTGGGTGGCTCCATTGTGCAAAGGTCTTCCAGCCAGAAGTGGGTTCGGAAGCAGGTGGTTTGGCCTTAACCGGTGCGCCGCACTGTCTCGTGGGGAGAGCTGGGGGGGAAGGGAATAGAGACAGGAAGAGAGTCAGGGAGAGGCTGAAACAAAGAGAGAAATGGAGAGATGTGGGGTGGACTGGATCAGAGCAGGGTAGACACAGGGAGAGAGTCACAGGGGGACTGAGAGAGGGAGAGGGATTGGGACAGGGAAGGACACACACAGGAACCCGTGACAGAAACTCCGAGAGGGCTGGTGCTGGGCTCTGCCTCCTTTCCGGTGCTGGAACCCCCAGCTTCGGTCTCCCTAATGAAAGCTGGCCAATTAGCCTGTAATTGCTGGAAGAGGCGGGGGCGCTCACGGGCATAATTGCCCGAAGCTTGGCTTCTCCGCTTCCTTCCACTGGGCCTTGGGGGGAGCGTGGACCAGCTCAGACGAGCTTTCTCCTGGCCCTGCCCCAGCCTGGGCTCCCCATCCCCATGGGGCCAGGCCTTGGGGGGTCAGATGGCAGCTGGGCAGGCAGGGTGACTCTTGCTGGTGGCCACAGCACCCGTACCCCTCGGAGGAGCAGAAGAAACAGCTGGCGCAGGACACGGGGCTCACCATCCTGCAAGTCAACAACTGGTGAGTGACCTAGGAGGCCTGCGCGGTCCGTGGGCCCGCCCGGGGTGGGAGGCCGGGCGCTGTCCGCGGTGCTGACGGAGGCCGCGAAGCCCCTGGGAGCCTCTCGTCTCCCCTCGCCTGTCCCCTTCCTCTTTTCCAGCTCTGTCTCGGGTGTTCATTGCTGCCTCCCTCCTATTCCCTCTTTACACCTCCCTCTGTTTCCATGACCCCCTCCCAGGTTCATTAACGCCCGGAGACGCATCGTGCAGCCGATGATAGATCAATCCAACCGCACAGGTACAGGGAGAAGGCGGGGAGAGAGGGTCTAGTGTTCCCCGGGGAGTGTCAAGGCTGGGACCCGCACACCCTGGGGCTCAGCCTGCACCCCTCAACCTCCCTCGCAGGGCAGAGTGCAGCCTTCAGCCCAGAGGGCCAGCCCATGGGGAGCTATACGGAAGCTCAGCCACACATGACAGTCAGGCCTCCAGGTAAGGCTCCGCCCCTTAACCAGGCCACGCCCCCAGCACACCAGGCCCCTCCTCTAAATGATGATGCCCCACCTCTTGGGATTAACTTCAGGAATAGTACTTCATTCGCATAACAGTGGAGCTGGGGAGACAATTGTAGATTTCCAGATGCCCACCTTTTCTTAGCCGAATTCGCTTCTTCCAGGCTCTGCCCATCCATTGGAAGGCTCTACTTTTCCTCAAAGGACCAGTCCTTTCTTAAATGATGACTCAGTCGGTCTCGATAGATGGATCCCCTGGGGAAGGAGCAGGCAGGAAGGATTTAGGGGCATATGGAGATGTCTGGTGAAGAACCACTAACCCTCCTCTTTTGTCTTCCAGGGCCGATGGGGATGAGTCTGAACTTAGAAGGAGAGTGGCATTATCTATAGATTCAGGACAAGTGTAAGTGTCCAATGTCTAGGGGCACTGGGTTGGGGGTTGTGTGGCTCTCAAACCTTGGTAAGAACTCCAGATTCCAATATTCCTCCAACCCAGAGCAGGGTCAGCAGGGGTCCCTGAACTGAGGGTTCCCCAAGGCTTAGTGGGAAGATGATTCATCTGTCCATCCATCCATCCATCAACTCATTCACCCGTCTCTGTATTTATCCATCCATCAATCACCCACCTACACACTATCCATCCAAAATATATCCACTCCCTATCCATCCAACCACACATGCGCCCACTTATCCATGCATTCGCTCAGCTACCTACCTCCCCGTGATCCATCTACGCAGGCAACTACTACCTGTCTTCATCAGAAAATACATCTACCCACTCATCCACCCACCTCCCCATTGGTCCACCCACTCGCATATCCACCTAGAATGCATTCACCCACCTACCTTCTCCCCCATTCATCTGCCCACCTATCCATTTATACGCCTCCAAAATATGTTAAACCCTCGTTCCACATCCTGACCAGCCTCCGGTAGAATCCTGCTCTTGAGAAGATTCTGGGCTTGTGAGGAAGTGGACATCAGAAACGAATGACAGTCCAGAACAACAGCGAAAACAATATAACACAGCTTGCTCAGAGGAGGGAGACATCACTCATCCCTGAGATATTAGGAAATATTTTATAGAGGAAGTGACTTGTGGGTAGGGCATTGAAGGATGAATAGGGATCCAATGGGGAGGAAAGGGGGGCAAGGTAGTAGGGTGCATTCTTTTATGCTCCCAGGTCTTAAGACCTTACAGCATCTTCCCACTTAGTCTTCATAAAAACCCCAAATTTGGGGGCGAAAAATTATTCTTATTTCCATGTTACAGAGGAGAAAAGTGATGCTAAGAAGAGGTCACTTGGGCAGGTTCACTTGGCTCAGAAAAGCAAAGGGAACAGCATGTGCAAAGCCCCAGGGTTGAGAGGCTTCCTGGAATTTCTAAAACACAAATCAGATCTTGACTCTCTCTGTATTAAGACTCTGAAAGCCAGAGTCTTTAGCACTGCTTCATTCATTCATTCATTCATTCACTCATTCATTTAATGCACATTCTCTGAGCATTTCTGTACCCTGCCCCCATAGGGCTCACTGTCCAGTGGGGGAGACAGACCTGTCTTCAGACAGTGATGTCCCAGAGTGGGCAGGGCTGGAGTGACGGAACCCAAGAACTGAAGGAGCCCAGAGGGGGCATCAAACCCAGGCTGGGGGGTTCAGGGAAGACTTCCTGGAAGAGGGGACTTGGAGCTGAGACCAGGAGAATGGAAGGAGCGAGGCAGGAAAGGAGAGAACAGCATATGCAAAGGCCCAGGGCACTTAGAAGGCTCACAGCTATGAGATAGCACCCTGCTCCCCCCACCCAGTCACAGCCATGAGGGGAAGGGAGGACTGGGCTAGGCTTGCACTGGCAAGCTGGGTGGATGAGTAATGAACTCAGGTCCAACAGGAAGGCTGGGAGATGGGAGTGGAGACCTAGGAGGACTTAGGCATGGAGGGGCATGGGGACTGGAGCCCGGGAAGGAAAGAGGGACAGGTTTGTTCAGGGACTGGCAGTGGGAGGTCAGTGGGGGTCTCAGCTCTGCCCTGACCAACGGAGGACAGGTGTGGCCTGGTCTGAATGTCAGGAGAACCTCGGGGAGGTGAGGGGTCTTGGTCCGTCTCTCTCCCTGTCTTCCTTTCTCTTTCTTGGTCTTAATTGTCTTCTTGTCTCTTTTTACATCTCTGTCTCTATGTCTCCCTTTTCCATTTCTGTTCTGCTTCCCTCCCTCCCTCCCTCCCTCTGCATTTCTCTTGCTATGGGGCTGATGGGGGCTGCACAGAGGGGCTGATGTGGAGCCAGACCCCTCCCCACTTCCTGACTTGGCCTCTTGTCCCCTGTTCACAGACCCCAGCCTCCGGACTGTGACCGCCAGGCTCACACCTGGTCCCGGTCCCTGCCTGGCCCCCTGACTTCAGGACCCCACCTCCTAAGGCCCCCAACGCAATGCCTACCTCCCTGGGGCCCCGCCGGGACATGGGGGCCTGAGCGCCCACTCGAGGGGCTCTCAAGGACAAAGACAAGGCCTCCAGGCCCCGCGCCCCACATCTGCCCTCACCTCTGCCTCGAACCCAAGCTGAGATCCTGGGCCTGGGTCTTCAGAAGGTGGTGGTTGGGGATCCCCCTGCCTCCAGGCTAGAGAAGGGACTGGAGGTGGGCTGGGGCTGTCAGGGAAGGAGGGTCAGCTGGATCCGACATTTGGGAGAGGCCCCCTCACCCTCCAGCCCACTCCCTCCCCTTCTCTCCCCTACCTCCCTTCACTGATGTCTTCTACTTTTTTTTTTTTTTAATGATAAAGTCTTAAAAACAAAAAGCCACCGATCTGAGTTCTTGTGTCTCTTTTGAGATTCAAATACTCATCAATTTGAAGCACCTGAGTGACTATAATAATAATTGATACTCTCTCTCCCTCCCCGCCCCCTCCCGCTCTCTCCGCGCTCTCCTCCGGTGCTCCCACCCGTGGCTTTGTGGTTTAAAACACCAACTTCTTTTTTAGCTCATTATTCTATAGGTCGGTATACTACACTCTGCTGGGCGGTTCTTGGGATTTCAAAACAGGGCTCTCCTGTGTAGCATGGCTGGCGACAGGTCAGCAAGGGGGCTCCGCTGGCTGGCAGCGAGGCCACAGGAGTGACTGGACCTCACGATGACATTGATGACAAGGCGGTCTGGTTAACTGGACCCCAAGAGAGAACAGAAGGGCCCAAGGCCTCCTGAGGCCCTGGCTTGTGTCTGATACCTGGTTATCTTGGCCACAGGTCTCAAGACCGGCCCGGATTCAAGGGAGGAGAAGCAGCTTCCACCCCTTACAGGGCGGGGAAGGGGGGCTGCGAACTCACAGCACAAGCGATGGGGAGGAATGAAGAATTATGGCCGCTTTTGCATCCCTCTCCCACACTGTGGCTCACAGATGACTTTTCTTCGTCTGTCCCATGGGAGATAAATGCAGTTACCCAGAGTGGTCCTTGGAAACATGTATGTGTGGCCAACAGACCAGACTCCAGCCCAACGTGCCTGGGTTCAAATCCCTGCTCTGCCCCTTACCAGCCCCATGATACTCACTTGGAACACACAGACCTGAGCTTGGAAACATGAGGCCCTCAGAGGCCATCTCAAACCACCAGTCACTCAATACTCATCTTTTTTTTTTTTCTTAAGTTTATTTTTTTTTAATTTTTAAAAACATTTTTATTGAATTTTGAGAGACAGAGAGACAGAGTGAGAGCAGGGGAGGGGCAGAGAGAGAGAGAGGGAGACACAGGATGGGAAGCAGGCTCCAGGCTCCGAGCTGTCAGCACAGAGCCCGACGCGGGGCTCGAACTCATGGTCCGTGAGATCATGACCTGAGCAGAAGTTGGACACTTAACTGACTAAGCCACTCAGGCGCCCCCTTATGTATTTATTTTGAGAGAGACAGAGTGTGCGTGTGTGTGTGTGTGTGTGTGCACGCGCGCGCTCACGTGTGTGAGCAGGGGAGGGGCAGAGAGAGACAGAGGGAGACAGAGAATCCCAGGCAGGCTCCCCGCTGTCAGCGCAGAGCCCCATGCAGGGCTCGAACTCACCAACCGGGAGATCATGACCTGAGCGGAAACCAAGAGTCAGATGCTTCACCAACTGAGCTACCCAGGCGCCCCATCAATACTCATCTTCTACGATGCAGCAGCCTCTGGACCCTTGTGATGCAAGCAGGGAAACTGAGGCCCAGGGCCCCCAAGCCTGTTCTGTCTCAGGCCGTGTTAGGCTTTGACCCACAGAGGCCTTGAGCCCCGACCAGGTGCTCAAGGGATCAAATATCCCTCATGGGAATCTCAGCTGCCGTCAAGTCCAGGATCTGCCGATCCCGCCGATCCGTTCCCAAGACGCCATGGGGCTCAGTGGCAAATTGGAAGTTGCTTGGGTTTAGACCCTTGTTTGTGGAAAATAGCTCAGTGCCCCTTCCGGGCCTCTGTCCTGGCTCCTCCCTTTGCCCCGGATCCCCTTCTCCACCTTCTCCGGCTGAGTCACCTGGGCAAAGATGCAGGAGAGGCCAAACCATTTTGTTTCCTCCTCCTGTCCCCTCCCTGGAATTCTCCCCGTCACTCGCCCGTTCACCCGGTGCCACCTCACAGCGAGTGCCCGGGGAACAGGTGGGGAGAACCAGCAGTGCCTTGGAGACTCAGCTGCCTCCACCCTCATTGACTCAGGCCACCGGGGTCTCCTGGGTGCACGGCCCTGCTCTCCGGGCCCATCAGAGGGACCGCCGTCTTCAGGGGCTGGTGTCCTGGGGTGGGGGACCCCCAAAGGGTTGAGCAAATGAGCACATGACAGGAGGTTGGACACAGTAGAGCAGGGTGGGGGTGGGGAGTTACCTGCTGCGAGCCGGGTGCCAGGCTCTGTTCTAGAAGCTTCATGCCTGCCAACCTGGCAGACCCTCACCGCGAAGGAAGTGCGATCACTGCCCCCATTTCCCAGATGAGGAAAGTGAGGCCCAGAGAGGTGCCGTCACACGGCTGGGGACTGTGGATCTCCGTTCCAACCGGAGGCCTAGAAGCTCTGAAGCCTGTGCTCTACCTACGCCCCCACCGCCTCTCATTTTGAAAAATCTAATTCAGGGGGCACCTGGGTGGCTCAGTGGGTAGAACGTCCCGCTCTTGATTTCCGCTCGGGTCACGGTCTCAGGGTTCAGGGGTTTGAGCCCCATGACGTCAAGCGCTGACGACGCACGGCCCGCTTGGGGTTTTCTCTCTCTCCCTCACTCTCTCTGCTCCTTCCCTGCTTGCGCTCTTTCTCTCTCTCTCAAAATAAATAAACTTAAAATATATATGTGTGTGTATACACACACACACACACACACACACACATACATATATAATTCTAAGAGTCTATGATTTTTAAAGGGGCTAATATGAACTATTCTCTTTGTTAGATATTATTTGGGCCATTAAGATTAGTGTTTATCCTCCCCAAACTCCCCAGGACTGAAGTGGGACGGGTGAGGGACAGACAGCAGGAAGGACTTCCCGGCCCTCCTTTGAGGGCAGTGGGGGGAGGAGGCGGGGCCGGGCCAAGGCCTGAGGTCGGCTGCAAGGGGAGGCCTTCGGGGGGCGATGGGGGAACTGGGGACGCAGGCGGGTGGGGGAGGGGCAGCCCCCCTCCCCCTCCTCCACCTGCTGGGCGGCTGGAAATGCCTCTCGCTGAATCCTCTCTAATTAAACCAATTGGATGTGCCACCGGGGACGAGGGAAACTGGGCGGGAGGTTAATTGTAACTAAAAATACCTCCCTCGTTTCCTGGGGCGAGGAGGCAGCGGCCGCCGCCCGGGGTTGGGGGGGTTGGGGCCGGGCGGGCGTCGGGAGTGGGACGGGCCCCGGGAGGTGGGGACCCCGCGTGCCGCCGGGTGGCGGGGCTCGGGCGCGTGCGGCTGGGGGAGGGCGGTCGGCACGGCGCGTGTCCGCGGCTGAGCCTGTCACCGCGCGGCGCGCGCGTGTCCCTGAGGAACGGCTGGGTCCCTGGCTGTGTCTGTCACGCTGGGCCTCGGGGGCCGTCGCGCGATCGGGGTTACAAGACGCGGGGCGTCGCTACCCGAGTCTCGGCGGGATTGTGTGGCAAAGCGGGTCTTCTTTATAACCGGGGGGCGCTTCGTAGGAGTCCGTGGCGGTGTCTCCGTGTGTGTGGCTTTGTAGCCTCTTGTGAGCTGTGTGTCCAGGACAGCAGGACTCTGGGTCATCCCGCTCGGGTCCCCGTGAATGTGGGGCAGGCAGTGAGGCTGGGCTCCCTCCAGAGGGCGCCGGGGAGCCACGGAAAGCTGTTTGTTTGGAACCGCTTTATTGGAATAAAATTCAGGGCCATAAAACCCTTCCATTTAAAGCGTGGGGTTCGATGGCTTTCGTAAATTCACAGAGTTGTGCAGCCATCACCGTAATCAACTGGGCAACATTTGCATTAATCCCCAAAAGAAACCTTCTACCCCTTATCAGCCGCACCCCTCCGCCCTAACTCCCAATCCACTCTCTGGCTCTGATGGGTTTGTCCGTTCCGGGCATTTCAGATAAATGAAATCATACAGTATATGGTCTTTGGTGTCTGGCTTCTGTCACTCGAGATCGTGTTTTCGGGCTCATCTATGTTGTAGCGTGACTCAGTGCTTTGTTCCTTTTCATGGCTGAATATTATTCCATTGTCTTGGAAGGATTTTTTTTTTTTTTAATTGAAATGCGGTTATTAACCTATTTTTTAAGTTTATTTATTTTGAGAGACAGAGAGAAACAGAGCACATGAGTGGGCCGAGGGGGAGAGGGAGGGAGAAAGAATCCCAAGCAGGCTCCACACTGTCAGCACGGAGGCCGATGTGGGACTCGAGCCCACAAACCGTGAGATCATGACCTGAGCTGAAGTCAAGAGCCTGGCGCTTAACTGACTGAGCCACCCAGGCGCCCCTGTCTTGGAAGGATTTTGAGCACAGAAAGGACAGAATCGGGTTTGTGCTTTGCCTGGGCTGGGGGTGGGGGGGGGGCGATAAGAGTTGGGTCGAGTCCCCCGAAAAAGATACAGTGAAGTCTTAATTCCAGGACCTGTGAATGTGACCTTATTTGGAAACAGAGTCTTGGCAGATATGACCCAGTTAAGATGAAGTCATAGGGTGGGAGAAAATGAAAAGGCTTGACTTGGGGGAAATATTGTGACAAATATATATATGTGACATATATTATATAAAGGACTATGTATATTACATAAATATATCAACCATATATTAAAAAAATTTTTATTAAGTAAACCACCCCATGTGGGGCTCGAACTCACAACCCCCAGATCAAAAGCCACACGCTCTACCAACTGAGGCAGCCAGGCACCCCTATAAACTATATACATAATATAAATAACTCTTTCAAGTCAAGAAGATGATTCCTTTTTTTTTTTTTTTTTTTATTTTTTTTTTTTAACGTTTATTTATTTTTGAGACAGAGAGACACAGAGCATGAACGGGGAGGGGCAGAGAGAGAGGGAGACACAGAACCGGAAGCAGGCTCCAGGCTCCGAGCCATCAGCCCAGAGCCTGATGTGGGGCTCGAACTCACAGACCACGAGATCGTGGCCTGAGCTGAAGTCGGCGCTTAACCAACTGAGCCACCCAGGCGCCCCGATGATTCCTTTTTAAGAGTCAAAATACCGGAGGCTCCTGGGTGGCTCAGTCAGTTAAGCATCAGACTCTCGGTTTCGGCTCAGGTCATGATCTCACGGTTCATGGGTTCGAGCCCCGCACTGGGCTCTGCACTGGCAGTGGAGAGCCTGCTTGGGATTCTCTGTCTCCCTCTCTCTATGTCCCTCCCCTGCTTGAGCTCTCTCTCGCTCTCTCAAAATAAATAAATATACATTTTTTAAAAAGAGTCAAAATACTGAATATAAATTACAAAAAGTAGACCAACAAACGGCTACTAAGCCTGCGAAAAGATACTCAACATCATCAGCCATCATGGAACTGTAATTACAATCGCAATAAATATCGCAATAATTACCATTAGCCTGGCTGATGAAAGCTCTCATACATGGCCGGGAGGCGCACACGTTGGCAAGACAGCTTTGGAAGACAACTGCAAAGAACCTACTAAAACTGAACCCATGTGCGTCGCGGGACCCAGTGACTCCACTCCTGGGCGCGTCCTGCACAGAACTGCACACGTGTGTTCACCAAAAGCCACACGGACCGTGTGGTCGTAGCAGCATTAGCTGTAACTGGACCCCGGCCAACTGGCCATCAACAAAAGAATAAATTAAACAAAGCGTGATGAATTCGTACAACAGAGTGAATACACCACAGCCCCATACAACATAATGGCAGCCAAAGAAGCCAGACACAGGAGGGTCCATTGTTATGAGGTTCTAGAACGGGCAACACTAGGTGATGATGTTAGAGGTCAGAGCGCTGGTCACCCCGGGGGCCTGCGCTGGGGCGGGGAGCGCAAGCCAGCTGCCGGGGTGGGGGGGCTGGTCACGGTCTGGTTCTCTGGATGGTGACACAGACATGTTTCGCTTCCTGGGGAATTTCACCAAGCTGTTCACTTACGACTTGAGCGCTTTTCTGTATGTTATGCTTCAAGGGAAAGTTTTAAAAGGTCGTTGAGTGAGTGCACACCCACCTTGCATTTTGAAAGATGCTGCGAGATGGAGGTTGTATGAATTCCCCCCAAGGCGGCTGCAAGTTCCTGTTCGCGCACATCCTAGCCAGCAGTGAGCATCGTCAATCTTTTTAATCTGGGCCAATCTGGTGGGTGCAAAGCGGTGTCTCCGTGAGCTTTATTTCCTGCGGTTTTGAGAATGTCCAAGCCACAGCCCCCCACCTGGAGCTTTTGTGCGCATTTTGGAACAGACCTAACTCCCCAGGTTAAGGGGTGATAAGAACTTCTGTTCAAGGTCATCAAATTCACCCTTAAGGGGCTGTGACCCCTGGCTCTTCAATTCAGACAAATGCCCTGGTGGCCATATCTGGGTATTAAGAGTCTTTTCCCTTCTTCCAGCAGGTTCCCTCACCCCGTAGAACGGTTTTATTGGGTCAGAGCCCAGGGGATGCTTAAGTCTTTTTGGCAGACATTGGGTGGCTTCCATTTTTAGCAGTGCACCCCCCTCCCCACTACACACACACACACACACACACACACACATAAAAAGAACTCTGTTTCTTGCCAATAGGACATTAATTTTATGTTTTAATATGAAACAAGGAGGAAAAGCAGAAACAATCCTGACAAGCTGTAATGTTCTGGGGACATTTGGCTGTCCAGTGGGTGGGAAAAGCTCTGACGTTAGTTTCTCCCATAACCATTTATCTTCCCATTTTTAACACCTTGTGTCAGGGAAGGTATTCTCAGGGGCCATAACAGCAAGAGAGCTTTGACCACCAAAAACTGAAAAAAAGTTGAGTAAAGCCACCATAGATAAAGCCAAAAGACAAGCAGCAGACTGAGAGAAATGTTTGTAACATCAATAATGCTTAAGACCCAACATATATAAAGAGCTACAACAAACCAATAACAAAATGACAAAGAGTTTAGGATTTGAACCAGCACAGAAGAGAAAATACAAATGGCTCAGATGCTTGGGCTCACTTGCAATCGGGGGAATAAAAATAATGTAAGCCAGTACAGCATGTATGGAAGGACAGGTAGGAGAATCTATCAAATGACCTATAAAAACGTACTTTCTGGGGGAACCTGTGTGGCTCAGTCAACTGAACACCTGACTCTTGATTTCAGCTCAGGTCATGATCCCAGGGTCGTGGGATCGAGTCCCGCATTGGGCTCTGTGCTAAGTATGCTTAAGATTCTCTCTCTCTGTCTCTCCCTCTGCCCCTCCCTCCCGCTTATACTCTAAAATAAAAATAAATCATTTAAAAACTGTACCTTCTCTTGGACCAGTGATTCTACCTCTAAGAATGTATCCTACAGATGCTCATGTATCTGGAAATGACACACATACAAGAATATTCGTGACAGCTTTTTATAGGAGCAAAAGATTGAGAACAGCTTAAATGTCTCTCCATATAGGCCTGGTTAGATAAATGTTTGGCACATCCATGTAACGGGCCAGTAGACAGCCAGGCAAAACAAGTCAGCCGGCTCTGTATCAACACAAAACCATCTCCTAGAACAGTGCCTGGCACATAGTAGGGACCATTGAGCGTTTGCTACTCTGGCACAATGCATGCACTTTCTCTGGAAAGATGACAGAAATGGACAGAAATGTAGATGGTTAAAAAGGAGTGGAACCTTGCAGTCTGTGCCAGGGACCCCTCGCAGATGCTCTTTCCCTTCTGACCCCTGATCGCACTCCTGGGAACGTGCCCTAAGCAAAGGCCGGAAGTCTGGGGGGAGGCCCGACGCCGAGGCAGGTTGGCCCGAGTGCTGCGCAGAATGGACGGAAAGGCGGTAATGGACGTGGGCAGGCCCGGCCGCTCCGGGAGGAAGCCTCCGCGGCCGCTCCCCGAGGGGTCGGGCGCACGAGTAACGACCGGGACGCGTTTACGTCAGCCGCTTTGTGCAAAGACGCAAACGGGATCTGCCGCCGTCCCCGCCCCAGCGCCCGGTCCCGCGGGCGCGGGGACTCCGGGGGGTGCTCTCTCCTTGCCACCACCTTTTTCCAGCCTCCCCGAATCTTCTATCGTGGAGAAAGCCTTTTTAAAAATAGGAATTCGTGAGGCCCCAGAGCGGTTTCCCCGATTGGTTAAGCGTCCACTCTGGATCTTGGCTCCGGTTTTGATCCTAGGGTTGGGAGCTCAGGCTCTGCCCTGGGCTCCGCCCTGGATGTGAAGCCTACTTAAAAGCAAAAGCAAAAAAGGAATTCAGATGCGGACAAAGAATCCTCCATACATAGGAAGCTGTGTGCTGTTGGCTCTACTTGATTAAGAGACGCAGAAATCATCCAAATACAGAACAGTAGGAAACGGGTTTTTACAGGTAGTGTGTCTACGCTTGGGAGGTTTCACCGCCATCTTTAAAAGGCAGCTTTTGGACAAATTTTTAATGAGCTGGGGAAATACTGATGATCTGTCTCAGAACTGCTAAATGGGCCAAGGGCACAGTAGCACCTTGACCAGCGTGAAGACGTCTGGAGACACCTGCACAGAGAAAGGCGCGTGGAGATTGTGCCCCTGAAGGTGAACCACGGTGGATTCTTACCTCCTTCCCTGCATCGCTTTTCTGTACCTTCTCCGGGTCCTCCCGGGCTCCTCGCTGCAGGGGACACCGGGTGGGCCCGACCGACCTCTGCACCCCTGGCAGCAGAGGCTGGAGGCAGCGACTGGTCTCCCGGCCGCCCCCGCAGCCGCCTCCTGGAGAGGGCAGGCTCCCGCGGGTGGACTCCCTCCAGACCCGTGGGCGGCAGAGGAGACCCCCGGGGCCACGGCCAGGACTGGGCGTCCTCGAACCCATCGGTCCTGGCAGCGGCCTCGGAGGGTTCTGTGCTGTCGTCCTGGGTGTCACTCCGGAGCACGTGGCCCAGATCCGCGCTCCAGCCTCCCACGGTGTTATAAATACCCGATCCTCCCCACCACCGTGTTAAATCTCTTCCTGCTTAAAACACCTGCAGCGGCTTCTGTTTAGGCTCTGACCCCTGCGCCCCACAAGCGTGCATTGCTCGTGCATTGCTCTTACACTCGGGGGTGGGCCGAGGGCACAGGGTGCTGAAATTTGTCCCATGCACTTGTTTGCTACCATGGTGAATCACACTGATTGTTTTTCAAGTGTTAAATCGACGCTGCATTCCTAGAACAAACCCCATTTGGCCAGGATGTGCTTTACTGTGCTTTCTATAAACCGCTGAGTAGGAGTCGCTAAACTTTTACCGAGGATTTGGTGGCTGTGTTTGTACAGGATACCCTAGTTTGCTTTTCTTTTTATAAATTTTTTTTACTATTTATTTTTGAGAGAGAGAGAGAGAGAGAGAGAGGAGTTGGGGGCAGAGAAGGAGACACAGAATCTGAAGCAGGCTCCAGGCTCTGAGCTGTCAGCACAGAGCCTAATGCAGGGCCCGAACTCAAGGACCGCAAGATCATGACCTGAGCCAAAGTCCGACGCTCAACCGGCTGAGCCCCCAGGCACCCCGGCAGTCTGCGCCCTTCAAGACGTTTCTCCCTTTCAACGGAGCCACGGGATTTACCAGCATCAAGTGGTTCACTGCATTTCCCAATCCTTCTCATGTGTGTGGCGGGGTGGGGCTGGGGGCCCCAGGGGACGAGGGAGAACGGCCATGGACCCTGCAGCAGGAATGGCCCCAGTGACCGTGCGGGACGCGCGGGCCCACGTCAACACCGACACCCCCACCCCCGGCCCAGCTGTCAAAGCGACGGATGTGCGGACGGACACGCAGGCCTCCCTGGTCTGAGAAAAAGCCAGGCCGTGGGGCCAGGGGAGAGCAGCAGCCGTGGGGAGGCCAAGGTCCTCCACCTGGGATCCGGAGGCCCTGCTGGGTCTGACCCGCCCGCACCTGCCCCAGGATGCCTCAGAGGGCCCGAGGCAGCGGGAGGGAGGAGAGCCAGAGCGACGCAGGGGACGACCGGGGGCAGCTGCCACTTTCCAGACGGGCAGGAGCAGGCTCCAAGGTCAGAGTCAGCACAGGAGACTTTATTCACGTATGCGCACCCCTCCTGGCCGGGCTGGGCCAGACCCTGCGGCTCGGAGCCGAGGCCGCGGGTTCGGGCGGGAGTCCCAGGGTCCCTGGGGTCCCAGGCTCACACGTGCTGCCGCCGGTGCCGCAGAACCTCCGTGGGTGTGAACAGGAAGTCCTTCTGGCAGGCCGCGCAGTGGTAGGGCTTCTGCAGGACGGACGCCTTCTGGAGGGGCTCGGGGGCGGCCTCCTCAGCCCCTGAGAGAGAGGGGGAGGGAGGCTGTGGGGGGGGGTGCTCTGCCGAGCGCTCCCCACCCAAATCCCAGGCACCCGCAGGGCTCAGGCTGCCCCCCCCCCCCACCATCCCAGCCTCTGGGGAATCTGGCTCTGCCTCCTGCGGGAAGCCTTCCTCAATTAGTACACACACAGGCAAGCCTGAACTCTGTGTCCCATGGGGTGAGTGACTGAGACAGACAGACAGACAGAGCCCTGGGGTGGTGACCATGGGGCCCCTCCGCCGTCTCCCCGACCAGCCCCGTTGTGGTGCATGCGGCAGACACAGTGTCGGGGTCCGCCCGCTGTGGCATCCCCTGGGGTGACAACAGGGTGGGTGTGGCCGAGACAGAGACAGCTGGACAGAGAAAAGGACAAGGGACACAGTGGCGAGAGACAGAGGAACAGAAAGAGGCAGACCAGGGTCAGCACCACAGGGACTGAAAAGAGACGGACACAAAGAAATGAGGAAGAGCGTTCCAGACCCTCCCCGTCCCGGGCTCGGGGTCTCTGGGACAAAGCCTGTATGTGGCACCGACCAGGACCACAGTCACCGGTCCCCAGATGTCCAGTGAACGAACGCCTGGGCTCACGGGAAACGGCCGTGGGGCGGGTGGATGGGTGTCCCGGCCCCCCCCCATCCTCACCTGGGGGACCGTCCTGTGGGGCCTCGGGGCAAGTGTTCTCGTGCGCAATGCGCTCCAAGGGCGTCAGGGGCACGTGCAGGCCGCAGTGGGGGCAGGTCCAGAAGGTGCGGAGACAGTCGCTGTACAGGTCCGTGTCGCTCTGAGGCAGGAAGGCTGCGTCGGGACTCGGCCCCTTGCCCAGCTGGCCGCCACCAGCCTGGGACCCGTCCCAGAACCCTCGCCCCCACCCCGGGGTTGGCAGGCCTCGTCCTGAAAGCACATCCTTGCACCAAGTGGGGGCGTGGCTGGTGGGGAGGCAGGGACTCCCTTGAATCCCATCTTCGGGGGCTGGGGGGTGGGGCGGTGAGGGGCCAAGGTGGGGTCCACGCTTACCGTGAGGCAGTTGTAGGTGAGGAAGTCAGTGACTGCGTAGCCCCCTTTGGTGGGGTGAGGGGACAAGGCAGAGCTACCGAAGAGGCCAGGAAGACTGGGCATGGCTGTGATGGTCTGGGGTCCCACATAGAGGTTCTGGACTTCCAGCCCCGTGAGCCGCCTGAGGCTGTAGGGGACCTGGGGAAGGAAAGACAGGACAGAGGGGTGACAGACCCAGGGAGACATTGTTAGGGCACCTGGATCCAGCCGTACCTGAAATCTGACCCTGGACGGTTCAGTTACGGGGCCAACTGCTTAGCCCAATCACAACAGCGTCTCAGACACTCTGGACCAGGGGCTTGTCTAAAACATGCCCCGATGCCCCGGGCCCCTCCTGTGCTCCCTGTCACTTGTGGGACCACAGCCAGACCTTCCATCCGGCCACCTTGCCCGTCCTCGCCGGCACGTCGGTCTGTTCCCCTCGCCCTGGCTCACTGGGCCTGCGGCGCGTCCAGGAAGTCACCCTGGTTCACACCGTCGTCTCCACCCCATCCACTCAGGGTAGACTCAGGAGCGATTCGCAACTCCCGGCTTAAGGGGTGGGGAACTGAACTCAAATCCGCTCCGCCCGATTCTTCCCACGCTCCTCTGTGGACGGACAGCTACGGACAGCTTCCCTGGCACGTCCTGCACACCCTTAACCGCTAACGAGGGGCAACACACAGAGCGTGTTGATGAATTGGGAGGGAGGGACCTGCAGGGGTGAACAGCGGAGCCAGGCTCCTGGGGTCAAATCCGGGCCCCACCCCTTACCAGCTGTGTGACCTTGGGCTCCTCCTCAACCTGTCTGGTTTGGAAACCCGCAAATGTGCGACCCCTTAGCGAGCCAGAAGCCAGGCCTTCTGGACTCCGGATCCCTGCCGCGGGCACCCCTCTGGCCAAGGTGGGGCGTGGCCACCCGGGGGTGGGAGGGGCAGGTACCTTGGAGGCCGTGAACTTCAGCAGCTCCCTGCTCAGGTCGGCCACCTCCTTGCGGGCGACCGGGTCCTCCTCCTCCTCCTCTTCTTGGTCCACCTCCGGCCGCCGCTGCTGGGCCTGACGCACCAGCTGCCGGTCCAGGGCGCTTTCCCAGCGGGCGCGGAGCCGCACGGAAGCCGCCAGAAGCCGGACGGCACTCTCACTGTCCGCAAGCTGGAGCTCCAGCCAGCCGTCAGCCACCAGGCGCGAGCAGTCACCGTTGGTGTCCAGGGACCGGCTGAACAGCAAGAGAGACTGGAAGCGAGAGGACCGGAAGACAGACAGTGGGCGTCCACCCTCGCAGCAAACACATACCGCTCGCCTACTCTGTGCCAGGCCCCCTTCCGGGTTCGGCCGCGAGTGAGACAAGAGTCCCCGCCCCCACGGAGCAGCCGGTCTGCTTGGAAAAACCGCCGCACCAAGACCAAAGAGGAAACTGCCATTCGTTCTAAGGAGTCAGGACTGCCATCCTGCGTCGGAGGCAGACGGCGGAGGGAAAGCGCGTCTCCGCTGGGCTGAGCTTACACGCGTGGATGCCTCTGTCCACGCTCATCGGCGTACCTGCCGTGTGCACGTGTCATTCTACATGAGCTTTATCCTCAAAACGTATAAACAGGGGCGGCTGGGTGGCTCAGTCGGTTAAGCGCTCGACTTCGGCTCAGGTCATGATCTCGCGGTCTGTGAGTTCGAGCCCCGCGGTCGGGCTCTCTGCTGTCAGCACAGAGCCTGTTTTGGATCCTCTGACCCCAATCTCTCTGCCCTCCCCCACTCATGCTCGCTCTCTCAAAAATAAATTAGCATTAAGAAAGGAAGGAAGGAAGGAAAGAAGAAAGAGGAAGGAAGGAAGGAAAGAAGAAAGAAAGAGGAAGGAAGGAAGGAAGGAAAGAAGAAAGAAAGAAAGAAAGAGGAAGGAAGGAAGGAAGGAAGGAAGAAAGAAAAAAAGGAAGAAAGAAAGAAACCAATCGTACAGAGGAGAGACAACGGCCAGGCAGCATCGCAGCCAGTGAATGTTTGCTTCCTCCCAGAAGTCCGCTAACTGCCACCACTCTGTCCCCTTACCGCTTTGTTCGTTCTTTCTGGCGCGGATAGGAGAATCTGGTGTTATGGTTTCTATTTATTTGTGTTTCTGTTTGTTGTCTGCCTCCCCCACTCACACAGGCCCCCCATGGACACAGAAAGTTTTGCGGATTCTGATCACGAGTGAACCCCCAGCACCTAGAACAGTAATCGGAGCCTGGTGCGAGGCACTCGCTCAAGAAACGTCTGAGCGAATACACAACTGGGCAGGTCAGAGTCAGCTCTCACGGGGTGGGTGGAAATCGCAGTGCCCACAAAACCCCCTGAGGCTCGGGGAGCCTGAAGGGTTTCTCTCTTCCCTCTACATTCCCCGGGATCGAAGCGAGGGGGTCCTGGAAACGGGGACGCCCATCTGGGGTGCACGGGAGGCATCGTCGCGCGGCCCTGGAGCTCTGGCTCGGCCGCCTGCTCGCTGCGTGGCTCAGGCAAGCGACATGCCCCCCTCGCCCCCTGAGCCTCATCTCCCCCATAAAGTGAGAAGCACGGCTGGCCTAGAACCACAGGGTGGCACGCAGAACTCACGAGGCGTGGCCGCTAAGGCTGGCAGGACTCTCGCTTCCTGGCCGCAGACGCGCACACGCACGAACCTATCTGCAACCTAAGCATGTCCTCCGCAGCCACCCTCTCCCGCCTGGCTGACTGCAGTCACCCCCTGCTGGGCTCCCCGCTTCTGCCCGGCAGACTCTGATCCAGCTCTGTCTGAACCTTCCCCCGGGGTGGGGGCTCCAGTCTCTCCTACTTCTCTGACCTCCTCTCTCTGATCCCATCTCCAGCCATTCTCCCCTTCACCAACGCTGGTCCAGCTGTTCCCTGGGCCTGGCGGGTATGTGTGGGCCTCAGGGCCTTTGCACTCGCTGTTCCCTGTAAGACACTCTTCTCCCGAAGCATCCCGTGGCGCCTTCCCTCCCTTCTTCCAGGTCTTGGTGCAATAGCACCTTCTCAGCGAGGCCCACCCTGCTCACCTTTTTTCATACAACAGCCTGCCCCCCACCCTCACCCCGCCCCTCCCCAATCCCCTTACCCCATTCTTCTCATTTTCCCCAAGTACTTCTCACCCGCTAACAGCATGCAATGCTTTACAGTCCTTACTGCCACCCTGCCCTGCCGGGTGTGCGCTCTGGGAGAGCAAGGACTGGGCTCGTCTTGTTCACCGCCGTCATGCCAGTGCCTCCGACGGCTCCCGACACACAGCAGGCGCTCGGCAAGTATTTACCCGGCACGGGAATGCAGAGCCAGCGGGGGGAAGGCGGCTCTGCAGGCCCATCCCGGCCTCCCGCCCTGGGGACACGGTCATCGAACCCGGGAGCTGGGGCGCATGGGGCCGGGACGCACCTGGAGCGCGGGGATGCGGACGCAGTTCACCAGGTAGGCCTTGTTGGTCTCCAGCAGGGAGACGAAGGTGAGGAGCTGGTGCCTGCTGCTCAGCTTGTCCCTGTCGTCTGGAACGGTCAGGACGACAGCTCAGGGCGCCCCTGCCACCGGATGTCCCACCCACAGCCCCCCACCCCTGCACTGGCCCTTTCCCCAGGGGCTGCCGGTCCCACCGGGGCATTTACACACCCGTATAAAACACACATTCACGCAGGGCGCCTGGGGGCTCAGCCGGTTAAGCGTCCGACTCTGGACCTTGGCTCAGTCATGATCGCACGGTTCGTGGGATCGAGCCCCGCGTCGGGCCCTGTGGTGACAGTGTGGAGCCCGCTTGGGATTCTCTGTCTCCCTGTTTCTCTCCCCTCTCCTGCTCTGTCTCTCAAAAATAAACAAACTTTAAAAAAAAAAAAAAGTTTATTTATTTATTTAGAGAAGGAGAGAAAGAGAGCCCGGGCGGGGAGGGGCAGAGACAAGAGGGGAGAGAGAATCCCAAGCAGGCTCCGTGCCGTCAGCGCAGAGCCCAGTGCGGGACTTGAACCCACGAACCGTGAGCTCATGACCTGAGCCAAAACCAAGGGTTGGATGCTTAACTGACTGAGCCACCCAGGAGACCCAAAAATAAACTCTTTAAAAAAATATATATGCTCATGGTATAAAGTGTCTGTGACTTATCGGCAAATACTTTGTCGTAATGAATACGACTTTCACTATGCGTTATTCGATGTTAAGAAATACTAGGGTTTTTTTGTTTTTGTTTTTTAAAGAAATACCGTTAATTTCATTAGGAGTGACAGTGGCATCGTAATACTGCAAAAAATCAGTCATTATTTTAATCATTTCTAAATGATATGATGTCTGGGATCTGCTGTACAATGCTCCAGCGAAAAGAAAAAAGTGAGGGGCACCTGGGTGGCTCAGTCGGTTAAGTGTCCGACTTCAGCTCAGGTCCTGATCTCACGGTCCGTGGGTTCGAGCCCCGCGTCGGGCTCTGTGCTGACAGCTCAGAGCCTGGAGCTTGCTTCGGATTCTGTGTCTCCCTCTCTCTCTGCCCCTCCCCTGCTCAGGCTCTGTCTCTCTCTGTCTCAAAAATAAATAAACATTTTTAAAATTTTTTTAAAAAGAAAAGAAAAAAGTGAGGTGGTGTAGACACAGGTGGCCAGACGGCGGCTACAGAGGCTGGATGAAGGTACTGAGGGCTCGTCCTCCTCTACCTGTGTGACATCTGGATTTTCAAAATTAAAAATCAAAGGAGAACAACAATGGAGCAGGAAGAGGGCTAAGGGACCAGGGATTTACAAGCAGTTAAAGGCTTAAGAGACAAGTTGCAAATTCTACCTTAGATGCGTCCCGTTCTAACCCTGACCTTTCCAGGTTAGCATGTTGGGATACCGTATGGTACTTTCTTCACAGACAAGGAGAGAGATGGGTTGTGCCCCAGAGATCACACAGAGTGCGCGGCTATACCGCGGCCATCGGGAGAGCACACGTTCCACGCCGAACATTCTGGAGGGCCCCCGCCCGGCCTGGCTGAAGCCTCGCTGAGGCGGCTCCTGGGGCTGAATGCCAGAATGCTGCCCCTGTGCCCACAGGGCCCGAGGGAAACCCCTGGGCAGGACTGAGCCGGGAGAACACAGAGCTCAGAGGACAGGTGCCGCCTACTCGCTAAAAGCTCTGGCCTGGGGAGTGGCCTCAGACCCCCATCGGCCACCCCCCACCCCACCCCTCCGTGGGGAGGGCGGGGCTCAGTGTGGCAGCGGACTCGCCAAGGTCACCCAGCGAGGTCTGGCTCTTGGGACCTCCATGCCTGCAGGTCCTGTGACAACAGCCCCAGCGAAGGCAGAATGTCGGGGGAGAAGGGGGTAACCCCGAATAGTGAGGGGCACCCTGACGTCACCATCTCCGCTCCTCACATCCCAAAGGGTTTCCCCCTCCCTGCCCAGACTCCCGGTACCTCGGCTCCCTTCACCGCCCCCGGCCTCTTGCTCCTGCGCGTGCAGAACCTCCGGGCTGCTGGCAAAGACAGAAGTGGGGTGCGGCACGGTGCCCTGCTTGGACTGGGTGTGGAAAATCTGGAGGAACAAAGGCAGACGCCAGGTGACAGAGGCCCTCGGACCTACTCTCCACCGCCCAGAACCCTTCTTTCTCCAGCTCTTTGCCAGATTCCCCCATCCGTGTCTCCCCTCGAAGTCCCCTCCTCCAGGCAGCTTTCCCTGACTGCAGCCCAGGCTGGCCAGATACCACCCCCCGTGTCCCCCGATCCCGACCACAAGCACCCTGGGTCACGCGTCCAGGCACAGATCTGCCCCCACACGCTGGCCTGGAGCCCATGAGGGCAGGGCCGGGACCGTTTCCGTACCTCTGAGTCCCCGGCACGGAGCGGGGCAGGGAGGGCCTGCTGAATGACAAAACCCACGCGGGGCCGGCGAGCCAGCGGAGGCCTACCTGGTCCGAGTCCTTGCGGCTGCTGTTGAACGGGTCCGGGACCGCAAGCTGGGGGTAGAGGCCCCGGCCCAGCACCAGCTTGAGCAGGGCTACCTGGTCCCGCGTCAGGTCCTGGGCCGAGGTGGTGGCCGCCTGCAGCTGATCCAGGCTGTGCCGCAGCTTAAACTTCACATCCTGGAGGAAACACGGGGGAAGGCGGGTTCCTGGGGGCCCCATCCCGATACCCACGCGGCTCGTACAAGGATACGTGGACCCGAGGGTCCCGCGGATGGCGGTGGCCCGCTCCCGTCCGCGAGACCCTGGCTCCGGAGGGGAGGGCAGGGCCCCCCTCTGCTCGAGTCCGCCCTGCCTGCCGCCCCAGGCTCCAGAACAGGCCCCACCTGGATGTCCACGCTGTCGCCGGCCCCCGGGTCCTCTTCGCTGGAGCAGCCGCCCGGGTCCTCCTGCAGCCGCAGCACCTTGCGCCTGTGTCCCCCGCCCTCCTCGTGCCGGCGCTTCAGCTGGTACAGTGCCCGGCGCTCCCGGCGCTGCCGCAGCCGGCTGTAGCTGTCCCCCGGCTTCGGGGCCCGGGCCCTGGCCAGCAGCCCGTGGTCCTCCAGCAGCTCCTGGGGGCGGCGGGGCCCGGGTGAGCGACGCGGGGTGGGCGGTGGGCGCTGGACCCAGACGCGGGTTCCGGCCTGGGGCCCGCCACTCGCCGGCCCCTCTGTTTCGGAGGACGCGGACGTCGTGTGCACGTGTGACAGAGAGAGACGAGGACCCCCGCCCTCTGCTACTCTCTCCGGGCCTCGACGTGCCCAAGCTCAACCGCAAGGAGCGCATCACGCCGGCGAGTCTTACTTGACTTTCCCCCGCGGCACCTGCACGCCCACCGAAAGGCACGGCGAGGTGCCCGTGGAACAGTCGCGACACAGGCAGGCCGCGGGACCACGGAGTAAACGTGGCAAAGGCTCGCATGGCACCTGTGCGCCAGGCCCTGTTCTAAACGCTCTACGCGTCTTAACCCACTTAATCCTCACAGGACGGCTGTCATTGTCCCCCTTTCCTCACGACAGTGGAGGCCCTGAGCCGCGTGGCACCGGGGTCTGCCGCCGGGACGTCCACGCCGGAGCTAGTGCCCCGCCCAACCCCCCACGCGGACTCCCAGAGCTCAGCCTGCGTGGCCAGCTCCCCCCCCTCCACCCCCCCCCCGCTCTAGATGGCCAAGTTCCTCACGAGGAGGGAGCGTGTGACCGCCGACCCTGGCCACTCCTCCAGGAAGCCCTCCAGGATTTCTACCCCTTAGACCCGCCCAGGCCACCCCACATCTGAGTGTCCGATGGCGGGGGAGGTGGGGGCGGGGTGCAGGGCGGGACTCCGCTCGGTCAGAGAAGAGAGGCCGTGCCGCGGAGCATGCTCACACGCGCTCACTCTGCACCCTTCCCCCGGCCCCGCCAGGTGTGTTGCTGGCCCCCACCCAACCCTCCCCCGGTCCTGAGCCTCACCTTGAACTGGCGCCGTACGTTGGCCATCTCGTACAGCCGATGCTCCTCTATGCACCGGTGGCGGCACCACTTGCGTGAGCTCCTGCTCCGTTCGGATTTCACCTGGTGCGGATCAGAAACCAGGGCGTCCGGGCCCATCCAGCTGGGGGAGGGTGCAGGGGCTGACCCACCGCCCAGACGCCCCCGGCACGGGCCCAGACACCAGCCCCCTGGGAGAGTATGAGGCAGGTGGAGATCTGTCAGGCCTCCCTCAAGGACACCTGCTCTCCTTCTTCCACTCTCAGCCCCCCTGCCCCCTCCTACAGGAAGCCCTCCCAGACCACACCGGGTCAGACATCCCCTCTGGGCTCTCTCGGCCCTTTGGACTCCCCATCACGGCCCATTCTGAGTGGTCACTGTCTGGGGCCAGGTCTGCCTCCCTGCGCTGACCTGTGAGACCCAGGAGGGCAGGGCCAGGCGGTTTTAGCCACCGCTGGGTCCCCAGCACTGCCCAGCACAGGGCCAGGCCCAGAACAGGGGCTTGGGGAGCACGTGCTGGATATACAGGTGCCACCCAAGGGTGTGGACTTTCTCCAGTCAGCAGTGGGTCTGTTCAGTGTTTTAGAAACCCCAGCCTCCCCTCAAGGCCGGGCCCCACGCCCACGGAATGAATGGCGGACACGGGGGCCCGTCCAGTCTGCAGAGGGCTCCGTGGCCCTCCCTGGCGTGGAGGGCCTCCCCCGACTCCGTGCAGAATGACACAGACAGGGGTGACCCCACCCCCGGCCGCACCTGCACCCAGGTGTTGAAGACATTAAAGAGCGTGAAGGGGTCACCGTGGTCACTGTCCAGGGGCCGCCGCGCGGCCGCACTCTCGGGGTTGCTCTGGGCGCTGCGGGTGAAGGGCGACTGGACACTGAGGGCAGCCGCGATGGTGAGCACGGGCTCCGCCAGGTGGAACATGGAACCAAGGATCAGCATCTTCCCTGGGGGGCCGGGGGTGGGAGGTGGGAGGGACCCTGAGGCTGAGCCTCCTGGGCCCCGGGACACCCTGCCCCAGCTTCCCTCCACCTTGCCCACAAAGGGCCTTGGGGGCCAGACAGACAGAATCAAGTCCACACGCTGCACTCCACGGTCACATGAGCTTGGGCAAGGCCTCAGTTTCCCCATCTGTAGGTTGGAGGTAACCCAATTCCCGCCTCCCGGGGCACGAGGCGGGCACGAAGGGGTGGCTGCTGTTAGTGCCACCGCCTGCCCGGCTCTCCTCCCTACAGCGGACTCCCCACCCCCCTTCCTGGCTTTATTTTCCTTCCCGGCACTCCCCGTGCCCCGCCACGGTATCCCTCTCCTCTCTCTAGAACGTGACTCCAACGAGGTGAGAAGCCATTCCTATCGGCCAGCGCTCCT
Organism: Panthera leo; assembly: GCF_018350215.1. NCBI lineage: Eukaryota > Metazoa > Chordata > Mammalia > Carnivora > Felidae > Panthera > Panthera leo. The sequence continues at coordinate 9,980,261 of NC_056693.1, forward strand.
CAGCAGGAACCGAGCCCTTCCCCGGTCTGGCCCCACAGTCAGCGGCCTGCGTATCATGCGTCTGACTCATCGTCACCATTCTCCTTGGCTGCCTTTCTGGAAAGTTCCTGTTGTACGTCTAGCCTCGTAAACTGAAGTTGGGCAATAGGACGAGGCTGCCCCAGAACTCTGTAGCTCTGTCCCTCAGATGAGTCCCTCTACTTCTCTGTGCCTCCGTTTCCCTGTCTGGGAAATGGGCCTAGCCCCCCTGCCTGCTGGGAGGATGTAATGTGCTTTTCCTGTGAAACACGCGGGGCTCCGACCGGCACAGAGTGACAACGGTGACTGAGCCGTCGGGGCCGGGACCGCCCAGCACCGGGTCATCGGCGCCTCCTGCCCCACAGGGCTTGGGGACCGACAGTGTCAGCTTGGCTGGGGAGCGCCTCCCAGCTCTGCCAACTGCGTGACCCTGGGTGAGCGAGTGATCAAATCCAGGCTCTATCGTTTGCCTGTTCCGGGCCCCGGGGCGTCTATCTCTGTCCCTGGCCAAGCGTCAACTTCCTCCTCTGTACAGAGGGGGTGACCGGAGGCCCTCCCTTCACCAGGTGAGCATGAAATGACAGAAGGCCCGTAAAGCCTTTCACTGACATACAGCCAATGCTCACAGAATGTTCTTTTTCTTCTCAGATTTGGTTCTCCCTGCTCTCGCCCTGTCTCCTTCTACAACAAATAAAAAGAACCACCTTCCCAACCACAAGGGGTCCTCGGGGTCGGTGGCACGCAGCCTGCCATCCCCACCGCGGCTCCAGGGTGTGGTACTGGTGGGGATTTTAACGACATTAACACAGGCAGAGAGTTCTGTTGGGCATCGGGCCTGGAAATGGTGCCACAAACAGTCGTGCTCAGCTGGGAATATTCTGTGGGCCACACAGATCATCTAGAAAGTCTTGAGTCGGGAGAATCAGACCAGAACGCACCTCGGTCAGTGAGCTTCTCAGAAAGGGCAGGGATGACTCAGGAATGAGCAAGAAGAGGCAGAAGATTTTGACATCCTTACGACACCGGGGGGGGGGGGGGGGGGGGGGGGCAGGGTGGAGCTGGGGACAGGCTGTGCGGAGGAGAGGTGCCTGTCTCTTGACTGCTGTACCCCCAGCGCCCAGAACGGTCCCCAGCAGGGAGACTTGTGAATGAATGGACGGGGCCCAGTGAAAGAACGGATTTGCCTATGAGTCACCCAGAGAGTGAATGGTCCCCGCAGCCACTCCCGGGGCCCCGTGTGATCACCCCTAAAGGAAGTCCTCACCGATCACCACGTCCACCGGAAGCTGGGCCAGCAGAGAGCCGATAGGGGTGAGGGCCTCTGAGCTGTCCAGGGCCCCCTGGTCCCGGAGGTAGAGGATGGCCGTTTCCAGGCTGGCTGGTGGCGGAGGCTCGATGAAGGGGAAGGTTCGCGGGTCCCCCACGCACATGCTTTTCATCTGGAATGACAATCGAGTCGACCAGGAATGGGGAATTCGGGAGCCGCTATGGAGCACCGGCAGGGGGCTCACGGATCACAAGCTCCTAATACCTTAAAACTCCTAATGTCAAGGCCCATCACACAGAAGCAGGGGAGAAGGACCACTGTCTGTCTGTCTGTCTGTCTACCCAGCACCTCTTCTCCCAGACCCCGGCCACGGAGCAAGCCACATGACCTAAGCTAGGCCCCTCTTGGTTTCTCAGCCCCTCGACATGGCAACCAACGAAGGAAGGAGGACGTGATCTGAGCAGGCCCTATCAGGATCCGCCCTGGGATTCTGCCATCCGACGCTGGGAGACAGAAGTCGGGGCATCCTCTCTGGTTGTGAGGGGCCGGTGTGGAAGCCCAGAGCTGCTGGACCATTTTTCCCTGGAGACGAGCCCGAGACAGCGGGTAGAGGAGTCCTTAATCGTTCCTAAGCCAGACCGCCCCCCACGATGGACACACCACCTCGTGAAATCCCCTTTCCTGCTTCTGGTAGTTTGAGCTGGGTTTCTCTCACTTGGGACCAAAGAACCCTGACTAATTCAGTGACCCAGAGACTGAAGCACAACACCCACCCGTCGCCGGGTCTGGCGAGGTATAAACAATCAGCTACTCCCCGGAGCAGATGAAGGAAAGGCTGGCGTGGGGGGCTCACGTGGCCGCGAGAGAGCACGGGGAAAGCTCAGAGGGCCCGGGGGCTTGGCCAGCCTCACCGAGAGGTGACCTACTCTCCTGGGCCTCTTCCACTCGGCAACCAGCCGGCCCCCCTCCCTCCCTGCTCTTGAAACCTTGATCATGCCTGGGAGAACACCCAATGCTCATTTAAAAATCCCCTAAATCAGGGGCGTCTGGGGGGCTCAGTTGGCTAAGTGTCTGACTTCAGCTCAGGTCATGATCTCACGGCTCGTGGGTTCGAGCCCCACGTCGGGCTCTGTGCTGACAGCTCGGAGCTTGGAACCTGCTTTGGATTCTGTGTCTCCCTCTCTCTCGGCCCCTCCCCTGCTCGTGCCCTGTCTCTCTCCCTCTCAAAAATGAATAAATGTTAAAAAAAAATTTTTTTTTTTTTGTTTAAATGAGACCCACAGTGTGCTTAGGTGGCTCAGTTGGTTAAGCTTCCGACTTCGGCTCAGGTCGCGGTCTCACAGTTCCATGGGTTTGAGCCCCGCGTCGGGCTCTGTGTTGACAGTGTGGATCCTGTTTGAGATTCTCCCTCTCTCTCTCTGCCCCTGCCCTGCTCACACCGTCTCTTTCTCAAAAATAAATGATAAAATTTTAAAAATGAAATCAAAAAGAGACTATCAGAGTGCATTATGCATAGGAAAGGGGGCTGGTCTGTGCCACTGGCCACTCCCGCCCGGGGGGCCTGCTGGGGAAGCCATCCGCCCTCCCCAGCTCGCTCGGCTTTTCCTCTTCTGCCGGACCACAGAGCCCACACTGGCCAGGCTCCGCTGGGGGGAGGTGTGGCCACAGGACAGAGCGCTAACCAGGGCAAGGCGGGTGGAGGGACCTGGCCCTCAAACCCTCCCGCGCTCCCTCGCCGGCTCTGCGGCACTGGCCGCTCCGTGAGTGGGCCTGTTGGGCCCAGCAGCCTAATCCAGTCAAAGCTAGCTGATGAGGTAAGAGTCGGGACAAGATATCCGGAGAAACCCCAGTTTTAAAAGCCACCTCTCAATGGGTTTTCTGTTGCAGCTGAAAGCATTCTGATGGAGTCACGAGGCTTCTCCCACGAGCCTGTGGATCTGGGGAACAACCGTCCCCCCGACGTGGAATCTGACACTTGGGAAGGATGAGCTCCCCTCTGTGGCCCGGCCAGGCCGGCCCTGCCCTGCTCTGCCCTTCCTGGGACTGGTCCTGTCCCAGGTCCTCCCGGGCTCCTCCCGGCACCACGCCTCACCTGCAGCACCAGCGCGTCGAGGGCCACCCTCCGAATCTCCGGGACGGGGTAGGGGGCGAAGGCATCGTAGTCCGACTCAGCGTAGAGGCGGAAGCAGACGCCGGGGCCCGTGCGGCCCGCCCGGCCCTTCCGCTGCTCGGCACTGGCCTGGCTGATCCAGAATTCCTGCAGCCGCTGCAACTTGGCCTGTGGGTCATAGCCCATCTCCTTCACCTTCCCTGGGCGGGGACAGACGGGACACCGTGGGCAGCGGCCACGCGGGCCCGCCGCCTCGCCGCTCGCTCCCGGACACCCCGGCTTCCTCCTTTATTCCATTAACGCCAACCAGGAGCTCATTCTGGCCTTGACCCTGACGTCTTGTTGATCTGTTCCTTCGTGTCCTCGTTCACACATCTCTTAACTTTCGCAGCCTCTGTGTGCTCGGGAGCCCGGCCATCCAACCGTTATTATTAAGCTCCTGCTACGAGCCGGGCACTGTACTGGGCGCAGCTGTGAGCAAAGTCCCTGGGCTCACGGGGCCGAACAGGACATAGTTCATCAATTCGAAGACCGACTTTTCCCACTTTCTCTGTCTCTGAAAGTGGGACGCACCTTAAAAGCAACGGCACGTCAATGTTTCACGGACAACGTTTTTAGGGGCGCCTGGGTGGCTCAGCCAGTTGAGCGTCCGACTCTTGATTTCGGCTCAGGTCATGATCTCACGGTTCGTGGGTTCGAGCCCAGCACCGGGCTCTGTGCTGACGGCACAGAGCCCGCTTGGGATTCTCTCTCTCTGCCTCTCTCTCTGCCCCTCCCCTGCTCGCACTCGAGCAGTCTTTCTCAAGAATAAATAAACGTTGAAAAATGTTTTTAAATGTTTAAATTCTAATCCTTACAACCCGAAGGAGGCTCTGCTATTATTGCATATTTTACAAACAAGCAAACTGACTTAGTGTCAGTGACACGACCTTGGTCACACAGCCAGGCTGGCTTCAGTGTCTCCTCACTGCTATGCTACTCTGACTTCCCAGAGAACAGTGCAGTTGGGAAGACAGAAAATAAATAGATCAACAGGCATAAAATATAAATGCCCTTGTAAAGAAAATCAAGGCCTTGTAGGGGAAGCAACAGCGGCAGGAGGAGAGGGAGATCACAGAAGTGGACAAGGTGAGCCTCTCTGATGGGGAGACATTCACGCAGGCCCTGCAATGAGGAGGAAGTGAGCCTTGCAGATATGTGGAGAAAGATGGCTCTCGGCAGAGACGACAGTAAGTGCAAAGGCCCCGAGGCAGGGACAAGTTTGGAACGTCTGAGAAGATTACGATGTTGCCACTGCCCCACAGCCCACTCCCTGCTTTGGTCTGGAGGTCCCTCACCACCTCTGCACGTCTCCAAACCCCACACTTCTCTCCAGGGCCCAGGGACGGTGGCAGGGAGCAGCCCTTACCAGAATCTACTACGAAGCGGATCCCATCAATGGTGACTGAGGTCTCAGCGATGTTGGTGGAGAGGATGCATTTCCGAACCCCAGGGGGGGCCACATCGAACACCTGCGGGAAAGGCGAGGAGGTGACATCCCAGACCGGCTCAGCCCTTCCTGACCCGTGTGTCCGGGGGCCTCTTGACACCTCCTGGTTGGGCCCACGGGCACTTCACACCCACCTACAACATCCAAAGTAGCCTCGGAAGCAGGGAAGGCCTCCCTCCTCCCTGAGTCCCCACCGCCCACGTGGGTCAGAAACCGAGGCTGTCCTGGCTCCCCTTCTCCTATCCCCCCTCCAGCCACACCTGAACATGTCCAACATTTCTGTATTCCAATCCCCTCTCCCCAAACCCGCAGCACTGCCCTGGCCCAGGCCCTTCTTTCCCACCCAGGTCCTGCTCCGGCCTCCTCCCCGGTCTCTGATCATATAGAACAGAAGGATCTGCTAAAGCAAACTGGCGTTGCTCCCCACCTTGCTCAGAACCCTCCCATGGCTCCCGGGTGCACTCAGGGCAAAGCCCAGGCACCACGCTGGGTCTTCCGGGCCCTGGGGTCTAGGCCTGCCCGCATCTCAGTCCCAACCAGCCTGCCTTCCCCATCACAGCCTGGACCCCGGCCACCCTGCAGGTGGTCTCGCAGCAGCCCTGCCTTTCCCTCACCCACCACAGGCCCTTTGCACAAGCCCTTCTCTTGGGCCCAAGGGACAGTCAATCAAGCACAGTAGTCAAGAGAGGTCAGCAACTAGGTAGGCCTCGGGGCCAGATCCAGCCTCCTGCCTGTTTTTGTAAGTCAAGTGTTAACACAGCACAGCCTCGCCTGTCAGTCTACGGCTGCTTTCCTACTCTAGGGGTGCAACTGAGTGTCTGTGCCAGAGATGAAACTCTACGCCCTGGTCCACCCCCGCCCCCGCCCCAGACTGTCTTCCTCCCTCTTCTACCCAAAATCCTCCCGGTCTTCCAAAGCTCAGCTCCGGTGCCTCCCGCGGAAGCTCACCCTGGCACATACTCCCCGCCCGCCCCCACGAAAGACGCGAGCAGCGCCCTCTGCGGCCCGCAGCCCTGCAATGGTGGAATCACATCCCCGACACCCTCCTCCTCCCCGCCCCCCTCCAGAGTCAGACCCCACCCGGCCCGGCCACACGGGGTACCTTGTCCTGGTCGGCCACAGAGAGGGCGCTGTGCAGCGGCAGAACCACCCAGCGCTGGGTGCGGCTGGCATAGGCCTGGGCCGCCTCGAGCACCGCGCTGATCTCCGCCATGCCGCTCAGGAAGACCAGGAGGTCGCCCCGCTCCTCCGGCGGGTACTTAGTGTCGATGGCCTCCAGCACCCTCAGGAAAGGCCGAGGGTCCAGCTTCTCCGACTTGGACGCCGGCGGCTCGGCCTCCTGTGGCTGGTACACGACCTGCAGGGAGACGGCCCCGGGCAGGGGGGCACCCGGTCACCCGCACGGTAAGGGCCGACCGTGGGCCGCCGGGGAAGGCGTGGATCGGTCGGGGGGCAGGCCGCACCCTCAAACGGGTCAGTTTGAGGATGCCATAAAAGGACAAAGTACCAAGGTAACCGGAAAGCTTCTGGGTGCTGGTCATGACATCCACGCTACCTGGTTTGGGAAAATCAACTGAGCTTTACGCATGGTGTGTACGTACTGTGTCTGGAGAGCAACTTCGACAGCATCAGAATTTCAAAGGGGGGGCGCCTGGGTGGCTCAGTCGGTGAAGCGTCCAACTTCAGCTCAGGTCATGATCTCATGGTCTGCGGGTTCGAGCCCCGGGTCGGTCTCTGTGCCGACAGCTCAGAGCCTGGAGCCTGCTTCCGATTCTGTGCGTCTCCCTCTCTCTGCCCCCTCCCCCTTGTGCTCTCTCTCTCTCTCTCTCTCAAAAAATAAACACTAAAAAATTTTAAAAAACTAGAAAAATCACTTCCTGGAGAGCATCCTCACTCTATTTTTATGGCTGCTGGGAAGACAGACAGATGGGCATTTAGAACCCGAAACCACAGTGTCCTTGTGCTAAGAACTCTAGAGCTCTCGCTAATTCTTGGCCAGCGGTGCAAGAGGAAGGAGTGACTACCAAAGCACGAAACAGACAGCGGGTGCAGACCATTTTGAAGGGCCGACGGGAAGCCGGATGCCAGAAGGGAGGCGTTCCCTGAGTGCCACCCACACGGGTCCCCTTCTGGGCAGAAAGGCGGGAAGGGAAAAGGGATCTGGAAGAGCTAACAGAGGCTGTCTGCGTCTGTGAGCACGCTCCCCGTCTCTGAGCCTCGGTTCTACCCTCACGGGCAGAAGCCCCTGGCGCAGGACTCCCGGGGCTGTGATTAGGGGCCCCTGGGGCCGTGGGGACGACCCACACTCAACCCACGTCAGCTGTGACCATCTTCCCTATGACTGCCCATGACACCCGTCCGCGAGCCCCAGCCAACAGGCTGAGCCAAGGGGTCAAAGTTCAGGGCGGAAGTTGCTACCGGGAGATGGAGAAAATCCGGCCGTGAGATGGCAGGGCAGGAGGAGAGAGGAGCCCCGGTCCCCACATGACCGCATGGAACAGAGCTGCCCGCCGGCCTGGACCAGCAGGACTGTCACAGGAGAGGAATGAACACTGATCTTTACACTTCCGGGTCTCCTGCAGCAAAGCCCTGAGCACCTACACAGCACATTGGAAGTGCTCAGAAAGTAGGAGCTTTAAGGGAGAGGGCGAGCCAGACCATCCTTATCTGAGAGATGGGAGTCTGCGCAGGCCAGGGGAGAAGGGACGTGTCGACTTGGCCAGAGACCAGGTGGGAGGCCCGGGGGGTGTGGGGGCAGCACTGACCGTGATGGGGAACAGCCTCCCGGGCACCTGCACCACGGGGGCCCCGCCGAAGTAGCTGGAGAAGAGCGAGATGTTGATGGTGGCCGACATGAGGATGACCTTGAGGTCAGGCCGCTCAGGCAGCAGGCGCCGGAGAACGCCCAGCAGGAAGTCGTTGTGCAGGTGGCGTTCGTGGACTTCGTCCACGATCAGGACCTGGTACTGGGGCAGGCGGGGCTCCCGCTGGATCTGCCTCAGGAGCAGCCCCACCGTCAGGAACACGATCTTGGTGGCTGCCGTCCGTGTGCTCTCAAAGCGGATCTGGTAGCCGACCTGGGGGCGGGAGCGGTGGTCAGGAGAGGAGCCCAGACCTGGGGACCAGCCCCTCGCCGGCTTACACCCGCCCCCGATCCGACCCTGGAGCCCAGCACGCTGGGGTTTGGATCCCACCTCTGCCACTTAGCGCCACCGACCTTGAGAGCGCAGTTCCGTCCCTCAGAGACATTTTGTCCCCGAGATGCTGCGAGAACAGTATGTGCTATGCACATATTTGGCACACAGCCGGGTGTACAACTCACTGGTCGATTGGAATGGTGACAGTTCACCTTTCAAGGAGTCCTTACTCTGCCCGGAACTACTTGAAACGCCGGACGTGTTTCACACAGCCACCACAAGCAGCAAGACCCACTCTTCTCACCTCACCGATGGGGAAACTGAGGTCACGCATCCAAGGCAAAACACAGTTAAAAAGCGGTACTGAGGGGAAATGATCTTTGTGTGTATGTGTGTGTTTTAATATTTTTTTTTTTTTGAGAGACAGTGCGAGCAGGGGAGGGGCAGAGAGAGGGGGGGAGACACAGAATCCAAAATGGGCTCCAGGCTCGGAGCCGTCAGCAACGAGCCCGACTCCGGGCTCGAACCCACAAACCGTGAGATCATGACCTGAGCCAAAGTCGGACACTTAACCACTGAGCCACCCAGGCGCCCCTTAAGAGGAAATGATCTTAGCCCCTACCTCACATCACACACCTCCACGTGCATGCGCATAACACACACACAATCAATTTCCGATAAGTTACGGTTTTAAATGTAAACATCTTTAAGTACAAATATAGGATGTCTTTCTGGCCTTAAAGTAGTAATGTTCCTAAAACAGAACCCAAAGAGTGCCAACCACAAAAAGAAAAGGACAGGGGTGCCTGGCTGCCTCAGTTGATAGAGAATGTGACTCTTGATCTTGGGGCTGTGAGTTCAAGCCCCAGGCTGGGTGTGTGGGGCCTGCTTAAAAAATAAAAATAAAAATGACAGAGACGCCTAGGTGGCTCAGTCAGTTGAGCATTTGATTTGGTTTCGGATCAGGTCATGATCTTGCAGCCTATGGGTTCAAACCCCACATTAGGCTCTGTGCTGGTGGCACAGAGCCTGCTGGGGATGCTCTCTCTCTGCCCCTCCCCCACTCACACACACTCACACCTGTGCTCTCTCTCTCTCTCAAAATAAATAAACATTTTTTTTTTTTAATTTTTTTTTTTTAACGTTTATTTATTTTTGAGACAGAGAGAGACAGAGCATGAACAGGGGAAGGGGCAGAGAGAGAGGGAGACACAGAATCTGAAACAGGCTCCAGGCTCTGAGCTGTCAGCACAGAGCCTGACGCGGGGCTCGAACTCACAGACCGTGAGATCATGACCTGAGCCGAAGTCAGACGCTTAACCGACCGAGCCACCCAGGCGCCCCAATAAACATTTTTTAAAAAAACCACTTCTAAAAAAATATGACAAGGCACCTGGGTGGCTAAGTCGGTTAAGCATCTGACTTCCGTTCAGGTCATGACCTCGCGGTTCATGAGTTCAGGCCCCGCACTGGGCTCTACACTGACCGCACAGAGCCTGCTTTGGGTTCTGTGTCTCCCTCTCTCTGCCCCTCCCTGCTTGTATTCTGTCTGTCTCTCAAAAAAATAAACATAAAAAAAAAATTACAGACTGGATAATATTTAAATGAAAAGACACTGTCATCAAAAGACAACATTCAGAAAATGAAAGACAACTCACAGGCAGGGTAGGCAACGAGATTTGCAATACATAAATCCTACAAAGGACTTGTATCCAGAATCTATAAAACCTGATAAACCGAGAACAAAAAGACAACACAAAAGACAAATAGGGAAAAAGACTTGAACAGACACTTCAGAAAAGAGGATCTCCAAACGGCCAATAAATATGTGAAAAGGCGTTCAATCCTTAGTTGTCGGGGAAACGCAAATTAAAATCAACAACGCGGGCTCTGTGCTGACAGTGCAGAGCCTGCTTGGGCTTCCCTCTCTCCCCCTAGCTCTCTGCCCCGCCCCTGCTTGCTCTCGCTGTCTCTCTCGAAGTGAATAAATAAACTAAAAAAATAAATAAATAATTAAAAAAAATAAAATCAACAATACAAATTAAAATGTGGTATCACTATCCGCCCACTCTAGAAAAGCTAACAGGAGAAACATTAACCATAACGAGTGTTGGTGACAGTGTGGAACATGGCCCTGGTCGGAGTGTGGACTGGATTTTTTTTTTTTTTTAATCGGGGTGCTGGTTACATAAATGAATTCAGTCTGTGAAAATTCACTGAGCTACATACTTAGAGTACGTACATTCTTCTGTTCAGAGTATTATAATTGCAATGACAATTTTTAAGTGGTACGGCCTGGACTGGAACCCTAGAAATCATTAGTAAAGAAGTGTCTTCAGGGCGCCTGGGTGGCTCAGTCGGTTAAGCGTCCGATGCCTGATCTCGGCTCAGGTCATGATCTCACGGTTCGTAGGTTCGAGCCCCGCGTTGGGCTCTGTGCTGACAGCTCAGAGCCTGGAACCTGCTTCGGATTCCGTGTCTCCCTCTCTCTGCCCTTCCCCCACTCCTGCTCTGTCTCTGTCTCTCTCTCTCAAAAATGAACAAACGTTTAAAAAAAAAAAAGGAGTATCCTCATTCTTTTTTTTTAGGATAGTTCCAATTTTTTACTGTTAAAGGGTGACACTGGGGAATGCTGGTGACTTTCTCATTTGAACCACGCTCGGGTCCATCCGTAGATCAATTTCTAGAAGAATCACCGCTAAGTCAGAGGGTATCATTGCTAAGTGCTCTGGGAACTTTTACCACTACTGCCCTATGGGCAACACCCTGCACCTCTGGATCACACTGGAAAGGCCGGAGAGCTGCTTAAGCCCCACTCACCCGTGAGCCATACTGACTGAGGCTCTCGAAGCTGACGCGCTTGGCCAGGGAAATGCAGGCGATACGCCGGGGCTGGGTGCACGCCACGTGACTGAAGCCGGCGGCCAGCAGGTACTGGGGCACCTGGGTGGACTTGCCACAGCCCGTGTCACCCGCCACCACCACCACCTGGTGTTCCTTCAGTGTCTGCAGGATGCGGGTCCCGTACTGGGCGATGGGGAGGGCCGCCCGTTCCCTCTGCAGTCTGGCCAGTCGTCCAAACGCCTGCTTCTGGCCAAAGTCCAGGTAGTGCAGAAGGGCTCGGCGGAACTCGGACACCCTCTCCGGGGGCTGTCCGTCCAGCCCCCGAGAGCCCCGGGCGTCGGGGCCCCGGACCGAGAGGTTGATGCGGTAACGGGGGTCGTAAGCGCGAGGCAGGTCGGCCAGCGCCGGGATGCTGTGCTTGGGACGCCCAGGGTCCTTGTCCCCCTTCCTGGTGCTCTTGAGGTTCTGGAATCTCTGTAAGCGTTCAAAGAAGGTCCAGAACTTCTCGCGCTCCTCAGAACCCTGGGGTATATAATCCTCATCACGGAAAAAGGCATCCTCGAAGAGGCGACGGGTCTCCGGACAATTCCAGTCCCATTTCTCAGGGGCGTCCTCCTCACTGGGATCCCAGTGTCGGCCTCGGTCATCCCCGCCCTCCTTCGTTCTGGGAGGAGGCATGTGGCGGGCAGTCGCGACGCGGTCTCGAAGCGGCAGTGAGAGCCCAGTGCCCGCGAGGAGGAACCACCTTCTCTCCAAAAAGCCAATTTTGCTCCTCACTGTGGCACAGGACGATGACAGGCGATGGGCCCCGGGTCAAACTGGTGACACACAGGGCACCTCACGACTCCTGCGGTGATCTGTGCGACAGACACAAGTCCATTCTGGGTCTTCCAGGCACTGAGCACCTGGAGGAGAGAACAGAAGACTCGTTCGTCTTTCGAAGTAATTCCTGAAAGGCTGCGGTTTTGTAAGCACGGGACGAGGAGGATGGATGGTAAGGAGTAAGGTCACCCTGAGCCCTCACACGTGGTCACGGTCACATACGGCAGGCATTTCACCAGACAATCCAGTGACTGGGCTGTGGGAGCCCAAAGGAGCTGCCTGACCATGCCTGGGAGTCAGGGAAGGGTCCCCAGAGACGTCTGGCCTGAAATCTGAAGGACTGTAGGCCATGGGACCGTCACGAGAGGCAGTAACACAAGAAAGCTGGGGTATAATGGAAACAGCATGACAAGACTTCTTTTCTTAGTATTTATCTTGTGGGGGGCGAGAAGGAGAGAGTGTGAGCCTGAGGGGGGAGGGGCAGAGAAAGAGGGGGACAGAGAGGATCTGAAGGAGGCTCTGTGCTGACAGCAGCCAGCCTGATGTGGGGCTCGAACTCACCAACCATGAGATCATAACCTGAGCTGAAGTCGGAAGCTCAACTGACTGAGCCACCCAGGCGCCCCTAGGCAAGAGCTCTGAGAACCCCTACTGACTGCGCAAGCAACAAAGGTCTGGCCAATCATGGGCCCCTACTCATCCTTTGCCCGTTGATTGGTGCGAGGTGTGGACATGTCGCCCGGGGAGAGCCAATCACGGCCTTTCTCTGGAATTTACACTAGGCTGCCAGGAGAGAAAAGCCCTCATGTTATCTATCTGCTTTCCCAGAAATCCATCCTAGAGAAAAGCCTGCACGTGGGCAAAGCACGCACCAGGATGGCCACTGAGCAGCTACCAAAACAGAGGTGGAAGAGGGAGAGGGGAGAAGGTTGGCAGCATCATTTAGTGCTGGAGACCTAGTTCCCAGCTACACAAGAAAATGTCTTCGCTCCAAGTTGGTTTTCTGACTCTCAGCTGCCTAAGTCCTAATAATACACAGCATATCCTCGTATGTACAATATTCTGAAGTCCATCCCTCAGATTCTTATCGTTTATGACCTTCAATGGATTCAGAGGCTCTGAAGCCTCCTAGGTACAGGCTTTGGAGTCAGGCAGACCCGGGTTTGAATCTCTGCTGCATCATTAGATGTGTGACCACTGGTAAATTAACTTGTGAGGCTGTTTTCTTCGTCTATAAAATGAGGATAATGCCGTCTTCCCAACATCGTAGCACTGATTGCCAAGCCAGGCACGGAGGAGCAAAACAGTAACTAGAATTCGAGTCCAGTCTTTCTCCCCGTGATGACTAACAAGGGTAAAACGGCAACAACCAGGGGCCTATAACCTGGAAAACTACACTCGAGGCCACATCCCACCTTCGTATGGAATTAGCAATGCCTTCACCTACTCTTCAGTCTCTTGGGGCCATCATGGAATAGATTCCACCTCCGCAGTCTCGTGGGGCACTTAGGTCATCCATGGGAGTTATTAGAGCCAGAAAGGGGTTTCCACTGAGGAAGCACTTGTGAGCTGGCAGAGTGGTTTCCCGCGGGAACAGGAGCCTGTGCACCCTGTTTTCTGGTAAATACCTGGGCTGGGTGGTGCTAGAGTGGGAATGCAAGTTGTAGGGGAGGTAGTCAGAGGAAAAGGCCTTGGAAGGCTGCTGACACTGAGCCCATGATCCTCAAAAAAGGACAGGGAATGAAATGGAGCGCATTCCCCCGAGGCTGCAAACCGCCTGTGTGCACATGGGCCCAACAGAGCGCAAACCATGGCTCTCAAGCAGTCTCTTCTCAAGAAATCCACCGCCCCAGTCTCTTCTCAGCTGATGGAGCAGGTGACTCTTGATTTCGGGGTTGTGAGTTCAAGCCCCACATTGGGTGGAGAGATTGCTTAAAAATAGTATCTTAAAAAAAACAAAGGAATCTTAGGCTAGCTTGTAGATTTCTCGGATCCTCTGGCTGCTCTTAACTGTGTCTCTGACCATCTCTGGGCCTCTTGACAATGGCTTTCAGGGGCCTTCTCTGCTTCCCTCGTTCTCCCCTCTCTGGCTGTCCATCCTCATGTCTCAGCCTGTCTCTTCCAGCTCACCATGCTCAGCCCTCTTCCTCCGTTTCTTTTTTTTTTTTAATAATTTTTTAGGGGCGCCTGGGTGGCTCAGTCGGTTAAGCGTCCAACTTCGGCTCAGGTCATGATCTTGCAGTTCATGAGTTCAAGCCCCGCGTCGGGCTCTGTGCTGACAGCTCAGAGCCTGGAGCCTGTTTCAGATTCTGTGTCTCCCTCTCTCTCTCTGACCCTCCCCCGTTCATGCTCTGTCTCTGTCTCAAAAATAAATAAACGTAAAAAAAATAATTAAAAAAAATTTTTAAAGTTTTATTTTTGAGAGAGACAGAGTGCGAGTGGGGGAGGGGCAGAGAGAGGGAGACACAGAATCCAAAGCAGATTCCAGGCTCCAAGCTGTCAGCACAGAGCCCGATGTGGGGCTTGAACTCGCGAACTGTGAGATCATGACGTGACCCGAAGTCTGACGCTCAACCAACTGAGCCACCCAGGCACCCTCTTCCTCTGTTTCAAAGTCTGGTCCCGTCTCTCGTTTCTCTGATTTTCTGGTCTGACATTCTCCCCAACCGTCTTTCTCCATTTGAGCCTCTCCATTTACCTCCATCTGCCTTTCTCGTTTGCTCCTTGTCGTCAGCTCTGATGCTCCGTTTTTGTCTCTCTCCACTTCCCACCACTGTCTCTCCCTCCATCACGACTCTCTCTTCATCTCCATTTCTCCACCTAATATTTTGCCTCCCAGTTGTCTGGCGCTTTGACAAGTTAGCACTCGTTCCCGTATCAGGTTCCATTCGAAATCACCTACGTACACGTACACGTGCAACGACAAGCATCTGCGCACCTACACTTCCCTCACAACGTTAAGAAGGTGCTATCGCCACTCCCTGTTGTGCTGAACCAAAGATGGTTAAGTACGTGGTGCGACGGGGAATTCCAATCTAGGGAGTCAGGCTCCCATTTACTCCTCTTCGTCTCCTCGGTGTGATTCTCCATCATCTGGCTTTATGTCTCCATTTTCAAACATGACGCGGTCGTTCCAGTTCTGTTCGCACTCTAGTCTTCCAGCGGAACCAGTTCTCCATCGCGTCCCATTTCTCCACCCCCCCAGATGGCTCCCTTTGAGGGTCTGCCCTCATTAGGGCGGCCGTCTCACTCACTTCCCACCTCCGGCTCTTTCCGTCAGCTGCCTCTTCCCCTCTCTCAGTCCCTCTGCCAGCTCTTGCCAGTTTCTATTTCCACTGCCTCCATCTCTGTATCAGTCTCTCCCCATGACGCAGTCTTGTGAATTAATGAAGAGACATCTCACTACGATGGAGCTGGGAGGCCCCAAGAAGGGGGGAGCTCTCCGGTGGTACCACGCGAGGTCAATCACTTGGAAGAATTGTCAAGTATAGGCTCCATCACTTGGAAGAATTGTCAAGTATGGGCTCCGAGAGAATTGTTGATAGCAAAGAATCATCAAATACCGGCCGCCACGGGGGAGGAGGTTCAGGGTCAGTGGCATCTCCTTCAAGAAATCCACCGCCGCACCGGCACCCGGGTGGCTCAGAGGGTTGAGCCACCGACTCTTGATTTCCACTCAGGTCATGATCGCAGGGTCAAGGGATAGAGCCCCATGAGTCTCTCTCTCTCTCCCTCTGTCCCCTCCCCGCTTCCGCTCTCGCTCTCTCGAATTTTCTTAATGCTTTAAAACGTTTTTAAAAAGAAATCCACCACCACAGCAACTCAGCGAGAAATCATCATCGCCCTGAATTCTTGCTTTCTCCAAAGCAAAGGACTTTCATTCAAAACCACCCCTCCCCACTTTGCCCCTCTTCTCCATGGTTTTTGCTACAGCCGGCCTGTCCCAAATTGCAACTGTCCATTATCCCCAAGTAAAACCCACCTTGGCTGCTAAGAGAACTTTTATTTTGAAGGCCAACAAGTGTCTTGCTCCTCCGTGGGAACTGCCCGCCTCCCGAGCCTCTGTTCGCCAATTTCCACGCCCATCTTCCTACTCTTCCCCCACCTCCCGCCCCCCCACCCCAAGTTCACGGTGCCACCACATTTTCTCTGCAGTCTCCGCGAGGCGCTCTGGGGGACCCCGTCAGCTCCTCGCGCCCCCCCCCCCCCGCCGCCATTTCTCCAGTTTCCGGCTTCCGTCCTCTCTCAACCTCCCCGTCTCTCGGTCCCTCAGCTTCTCCAAGCTTCTTTTCGCGACTCCCATTTCTTCCAGTCTCGCGCCTCTCCGGGGCCCAGGCACTGCCGGGGCGCGCAGGCTCCATCTCCGTCCGCTTCTCCCGGCCTCTCTGGCTCCTCCAACACACTTCCTCATCTTGGGATTTCCCTCCCGACCCCTCGGCTCGCTCCCCAGCTCCCCAACCCGCTCCGACCCGCGCCACCGCCGCCGCCCCACCCCCCTCACCTCACAACCGCCGCAGCCGCTCCAACTTCCGGTCCCCAGCGCCCCGCACGCGCCCAAAACCGGTTCTGCGCCTGCGCACGCCACGCCTCGCGGCCCGGCCCCACCCCGCCGCGGGCCGAGGAGCCAGCGCGCCACTGGGGGCGTCCGAAAACCCACTCTGCGCCTGCGCACAGCACGCGCGGGCTCCGCCTCTCTGCAAGCGGAGCCGGGAGTGACGCTGCGCCCTCTAGGGACGGGGGGCAGCACTGCGGCGGAAACTCGGAAGCGCCTTTTCTCCGGCGTACGCTACCCTCCCCCTGACTGTCACTTGCGCCCGGGCCGCCCCGACGCCCGGGGAGAATGCTAGCAGGAGCCCAGACGCTATGAAACCGCTCCCGTGATTTAGTCACTACGATTCATAGTTATTAATGCAAGATTCTATTAACGTAAAATTCACCCTAGCAATTCACTAATAATGCAACTCCACTCCCCAGCCTCTTGAAGGCAGGGGCCGTTCCAGCCGTGGAGGTCCCATGTCCTCCAGCGTCCACCACAAGGATCAGAGAGTCGGTAAATGTTTGTTGACTAGTCCTAGGTGCCCCAGTCATTGCGGGTCTGAGCCTCAGTTTCCCTATTTATAACATGAGGATAATATCTCCTTTTCAAGACCGTTGGGGAAAGTAAGCGAAAGTGTATACATAAGGTAATACATTGGGTTTTTTTCCTACTGTACATAGTAGGCATTCAATAAATGTTAGAGCTTTCATTTTTATTGTATTCTCCTCATTCCCCTTTTTCCTTAAGATGATATTGCCATTGAGAAGCTACGGCCTTCAGTTCTAGACCCAGTTCTAGGCACTGAGCATACGGCAGCGAACGAGACAGATAAAGTCCCTCCTCCCCCGGAACTCTGGTTTCAGTAGGGGAAACAGACACATAAGTAAAAAGAATTGCCAAGAGGTACTGTCACGCTCTTTGGAGAAAAACAAAGCAGAAAAGGAGCAAGGAGTGCTCTCATTTTAAGTAGCATGATCAAAGAGGACAGCTCCAAGGAAGGAGCATTTGAGCAGAGAGTCGAAATACGTGAGGCAGCAAGCCACGGAGCCCCCTGGAGGTAAAGGAAATAGAAACCGCAGAGACTTCCATGGCAACGAAAAGGGTGGTTCCAAGGTCAGCAAGCAGGCCTGTGTGGAGGGGGAAATAGCAGGGAATGAGGTGAGGAAAGAAGGCAGATAGATCAGATACACTACGGTGAGGATTTTGGCTTCTCATCTGAGTGAGATGGGAGCCATGGGAGGAGTTTGAGCAGAGGAGGGACCTGAGGCATGATCTGACTTAGGTTTTAATTGAATCCTCTGGCTCAGTGTGTGAGAAACAGACTACAGGGTACCCAGATGAGGAAAGAGGACCGGGCAGGCCACTGATACAATCAAGGGAGAGATTGTGGACCAGGATGATGGCAGAGAAGATGGCAAGAAGTAATCGCATTCTGTGGATATCTTAAGGTGGAACAAGGCGTCAAGGATGACTCCAACGTTTTTGGCTTGAGTGCCTGCAAATATGGAGTTGCCATCAACTGAGATCAGGAAAATAGGAGGGGAGGGCTCAGAGAGAAAACCCCAGAGTTTCACTGTGAATGAATTAGTCAGTTACGGGTTGGACACCAAGGTGGTACGTCAAGAGGGAAGTTGGATGTCATTACAAATACAAACCTTCCGAAAACAATGTGAACACAGAGAGGCCCATTCATCTGTCATTATCAAAAGAAGGGGAAGAAACTGACTAAGCACTTCTTGAAATTTGCAAAAGAGAACAATTTATTTTTAAAGAAAAATGGGAGGGAGTAAAAATACAAAGTCAAGATGTAAGTCACAAACTACCAACATTAGGAATGAGTAGAAAACTTGAAACGAGTTCTGTTAGGATCCGGCTCATCAGAAACAAGGAAATCAACACGTTCCAAGAACAAACAAAATTAAGAACAGAAAAGGGGAAGTTACAACAAACAAAAAGCGAGATTACTTTTAACGACCCGCCTTCTTAACATGTAAGAAGGCTTACATGAAGTTTATTCTTCTTTCAAAAAAAAGTAAGGCTGATGCAGTAATAAAAGACAATAAATTTCAAAAGCCACAAAAGTCTTTTGATAAACATACCAAAGAAAAGCTCTCCTAAATGGCACCTGGTCCCAGTGGACTGACAGCAGGGTTTCCCCTGACTTTTCATGACGCTCTATAAATTGTCTCAGGACATAATTCATTCTACGAGGGAATATTGGTCTTAATAACTCATGCATGTCAATTCTGAATGAAACGCCAGGAATAAAATATGTATTGTTGAGGACCTACTGTGTATCCCTGTAGCAGATAGAGAAAAAAGATAGCAAGAAAGAGAACCTCATCGCATTGAGGAGCTCAGGGTCTAGTTGGAAAACAGGGTGTAGACAAAGATCGTTTTGATGTTTCTAAGACCTGGGATGGGGGGAGGAGAGACAGGAATAAAAATAGCGCACTGGTTGCCCGTGGGGAATTGACGGTTTACCTGAGAACTTGGGTTCTAGAAACTCAAGTCAGAGAAGAGAACACTATGCCCTCCGTTGGAGGGGAATGGATCAGAGAGGGTTCCCCAGAGAGAGTGTCATTGGAAGGAAAATTTCTGAGCATGGGCACTGGAGTCAAGGGAACGTGGGGTCAAATCTCAGCTCTGTAATTTCCTTGCCGTGTGACGTTGGGCAAACGACCTCCGCTCCCTGAGCCTCATCTTATAAAATGAAGCATCTCTCGTTCCTTCCCTGTGTTGTTGATGGAATTACCCTAAAGGAGAAACTATGTGTAAGATGCTGCCCTGTAAAGACTCTATATCCAGGCACCCCTCTTTATGTTTTACTTTTTAAAGGTACACTCTGCGGGGCGCCTGGGTGGCTCAGTCGGTTAGGCGTCCGACTTCAGCTCAGGTCACGATCTCGCGGTCCGTGAGTTCGAGCCCCGCGTCGGGCTCTGGGCTGTTGGCTCAGAGCCTGGAGCCTGCTTCCGATTCTGTGTCTCCCTCTCTCTCTGCCCCTCCCCCGTTCATGCTCTGTCTCTCTCCGTCTCAAAAATAAATAAAACGTTAAAAAAAATAAATAAATAAAAATAAAAAAATAAAAGATGTGAGCAGGTGAGATTCTCCAGGGGCCCTTCCCAATAGAACTTTCTGCAGTGGTGGAAAGGTTCTATATCTGCACGACCCGATATGGTAGCCACCAGCGACACGTGGCTATCTATCGAAGCTGGTGCAACTGATAAACTAAATGTTGCATTTGAATTCATTTGAATTTGAGTAAGATTGGGCAGCACAGATCCAAAGGGCATTCTGGGCAACGGCACCAGCTTGGGGAAACGGCCCAGAAGCATGAACTAATCCAGCTCAGAGGGTCCGTGTGAGTTTCCTGGGGCTGCCAATTAAGAAGTAACCACAAATGTAGTGACTTAAAACAATGCAAATTTATTCTGTAAGTTTTGGGGGTCGGAAGTCTCAAAGCAAGGTGTCGGTAAGCCCCTTCTGGGGCCGCATTCTGTCTCCAGTCGCTGACATCTGCTTCTGTTGTTACATCTGCTACTGACTCTGACTGATAAGGACCCTTGTGATTCCCTTGGGCCCATGCAGATCATCTAAGATACTCTCCCCACCCCCAAGATCCTTAATCACATCTGCAAAGTTCCCTTTGCCATGGTAGGTCACATAGTCACAGGCTCAGGGGATTAGGATGTGGACCTCATTAGGGGCCATTATTCTGCCTGCCACAAGAATATACTAGAATATAAACGTTTCCAGTAGTGGAGAGAAGCCTCAAATACCAAGCTAAGGAGCTAGGACGTAGGCTTTCCTTCCAAATACACTCGTAATCTGTCACCTTCTCACTACCTCTGCTCTTACCCTGACTCGAGTCACCATCACTTTTTGTTCAGACTATTGCAGTAGTCTCTTCGCTGTTGCAATTGCTCCTCGTGTCCCTTCCCCCCACCCCCATAGACTCGTCTCCACCAGCAACTAGAAGGACCCTATTAAAATCTAAGTCAGATCAAGACCTCTTTCTGCTCAGAAAAGGGTCGCCTGATGTAGATTAGAAAAAAAAAAAAAAATTACAGGGATGCCTGGGTGGCCCAGTCGGTCGAGGATCTGGCTCTTGGTTTCGGCTCAGGTCATGATCTCATGGCTTGTGAGTTCGAGCCCCATGTCGGGCTCTGTGCTGACAGCTCAGAGCTTGGAGCCTGCTTTGGATTCTGCGTCCCTCTCTTGCTCTGCCCCTCCTTCACTCATTCTCTCTCTCTCTCTCTCTCTCTCTCTCTCTCTCTTTCTCTCTCAAGAATAAATAAAATATTAAAATAAAAAAATGTTTAAACCTTTTCCTTGCTATTTACCTGAAACTCAAATTTACTGCGTCTTGTGTATTTTAACTGATAAGAGTAGCTCAGAACACTCCCATGGATCTCCAGACACTTGCTATGGCCTGAGAGGCTTTCGAATCTGGTCCCCCACTATCTATCTCCCTTTCTCACCCCACTTTCCCTCTTGCTCCCTCCACACTGGCCTTTTCACTCTTCCTGGAATATGCCAAGCACATTGTGCCTCAGGGCCTTTGTACTTGCTGAGCCCCGTGTTTAACATACTTTAAGCATGACCTCTCCCTCCCTTCCTCGGGTCTTGGCTAAAATATCACCTTACCCGATGAGCCTTGCCTGACTGATCGATATCCCTGCCTCACTCAGCCCTTTTCGTCCCGTTTAGATTTCTTAACACTTATCACCACTTGATGTATTCCATATTCACTTTTCCTTTGCTTTCTGTCAGTCTTCGTCCACGAGAATATTGTCTGTCTTCGTCCACTAGAATGCCAGCTCCCCGAGGGCAGGGGTTTGTGTCTGTTTTGGTCACTGCCACTTCCTCGGTGCCTATAATAGGGCCTTACACATAGCAGGTGCATAACGAGTGGATGTTGAACGGATAGAGAAATCAGTGATGATATCATTGAGCCCCTGGATCCAGCCGTGCCTGAAGCCAGCTTTGCGAAATCAGACAGAAGAACACAGACCAGCCTCCTTCTAGCCTACACCTCCATCTCCGACACGAGGTCGTGGCTGGTGGATTTCTTGCTGCCCACACTTTCATCCTTGCTCTGCGACTCCTTCAAGGCCCAGTGACACGCGGCCGGCAGTGACCTGCGCAGTTGTGTCCTCCCGAAATACAGGAAGAGCATGGGGTTGAGGCAGCTGTGAGCCAGAGCCAGGCTGCTGACCAGGGGTTCGGCCCGCAGGGCCCGGGCCAGGAGCGCGGAGTGCGGGGCGGCCACGGTGAGCACCAGCCCCAGCACGTGGTAGGGGGCCCAGCACACAAAGAAGCCCACCACCACAGCCGCGCCCAGTGGCCAGCGGCGTCGGGCCGCGCGGCACAGAAGGGCACCGTGGCAGCCGGCCACGACCGCCAGGGGGCCCAGGAAGCCGAAGACGAAGCGGGTGGCGGTCACGGTGTTCTCGGCGGCCGCGGACCCACCATAGTCCACTACGCATTCCAGGCGTCGAGGGAAATGCTCCTGGTGCAGCCGGCGATAGATGGCCGAAGGCACGGTGAGCAGCAGGGCCACCGTCCAGGCGACCGCGCGGGCTGCCTGCACCCTACGAGCCCGCCCGGCGGCGGCCCCCCAGCCGGGCCTGAGGGCCAGCAGGCAGAGGTCCGCGCTCAGAGCGGCCAGGAGAAGCACGCTGGCGTACATGGACAGCAGGATGGCCGAGGACAGGGCCCGACAGCCCACCGCCCCGTACGGCCAGTGGCCCCCGAGGGCGAGGGGCACCGCCAGCATGGGGAGCGACAAACAGCAGAGCAGATCCGCCACGGCCAGGTGGAGGAACCAGCTGGCACCGACCCGGTGGCGGGCCTCTTTCCTGGACACCCAGGCCACCACGGCATTGCCCGGCACGCCCAGCAGGAAGACCGCCCCGTAGAGCAGGAACGGGGCGGCGCCCAGCGGGTCGCTGGAGACACAGGTGCCGTCCATGCAGTCCACGGGGAGGTCCGGAATCCCGTCGTAATCCCCATACTCGTAGCTGACCGACGTGTTCTCCATCCAGGCCCCAGACACCTGAACCGGGGAGAAAGGCGTGGAAAGTGAGGAGGAAACCCCCCCCCCACCGGGTCCCCGGAATCCTAGGGGGTGGGAGCCCCATTAGCGGCTTGGAGACTAGACGCTGTGACAGCCTCCGAACCGCAGCGCGTTCCGGTCTTGCGACTAGCTGGGGAGCGACTTGGACTTCGAAGACGATGCCACGTCAGCACACCCGCCTCCCCCCCACCCTCCCCCCCCCGTTGGAATCCTGGAATTCCAGAACTAGCTCCAGAGCATGCCGGAATTCTAGAATGTCCCAGTGTTACAACCCAGGCTTCTTAGCATCTGGGAATTCCGGAACGCTACAGCGTCACGACATGATCACCATCGGGGCGCCTGGGTGGCCTAGGGGGTGAAGCGACAGACTCTTGGTCTCCGCTCAGGTCGTGATCTCATGGTTCGTGAGTTCGAGCCCAGCGTGGGGCTGCGTGCCGACAGCTCGGAGCCTGGAGCCTGCTTGGGATTCTGTGTCTCCCTCTCTTTCTCTCTCTCTCCGCCCCTCCCCCGCTCGTGCTCTGCCTCTGTGTCTCAAAAATAAATAAACATTTAAAAAATATTTTTATATAAAAAAATGATCGTGATAAAAAATTTTTTGGAATCCCCAAATATTATATTAGGACCCTAGCCAATTATTATTTGGAATTTCCAGAGCAGCGCTGTGTGTTCATGGAAATGTCCTCTATGGGGGCGCCTGGGGGGGCTCAGTCGGTTGAGTGTCCCACATCAGCTCAGGTCATGATCTCACGGTTGGTGGGTTCGAGCCCCGCATGGGGCTCTGTGCTGATGGCTCAGAGCCTGGAGCCTGCTTCGGATTCGGTGTCACCCTCTCTCTCTCTGCCCTTCCCCCACTCATGCTCTGTCTCTCTCTGTCTCAAAAATAAATAAAAATTTTTAAAAATGTGTCTTATTTATTTTTTGAGGGAGAGAGGAAGCAGGGGAGGGGCAGAGACAGAGGGGGACAGAGGATCCGAAGCGGGCTCCGCGCTAATAGCAGTGAGCCCGACGCGGGGCTCGAACTCACGAACAGCGAGACTGTGACCTGAGCCGAAGTCAGACGCTCAACCGACTGAGCCACCCAGGCGCCCTCTACTAAGAGCAATTTTGTAAAGTCGTGATAGTGTCAGGAAAACAGGAAAAATAAAATCTCGAATTCTCCATTAGGAGATTCATTCATTCATTCATTCATTCAAGTTAGCACCTGAGTACCCTGTCTGTTCCAGGCACTGAATTCACAACGGGGTGACATTCTAGGTGGATGGAGGCAGATGAGGAAGGAATAAGTCACACAAGGAATAAAGAAGCAAAATACAGTATCTTAGAAGGTGATAAATGCTATGGCAAAAAAAAAAAAAAAATCACACAGGGAATTTTAAATAAGTGGTCAAAGACGGCCTCTCTGAGAAGGTGACATTTGAACAAAGCCATAAAGGAGGTGAGAGGGATGAGCCGTGTGGGGATCTGAGAGAAGAGAGTTCCAGGCAGAGGGAACAGCCAGTGCAAAGGTCCTGAGGTGAGAACATGGCCGGTCACGTTCAAGGAACAGTGAATCATTCGATCCCTATAACAACCCTCTGATTCTAACACTGCTATTGCACCCATTCTGCAGACGAGAAAACAGGCACAGAGAAATAACCTCCCTACGACCATCCAGCTAAGCAAGTAACAGAGCCGAGTTTTGAACTGGGTTGGCCCCACCCGGACCTCCGGGCCCTGGAATATATTCACCCCGAAATCTTAGATTCAGAAGGCAGGACAGCCCGTGGCCCGGAGCAGACCCGGGCTCTGTAACTGAGTTTCAGTTGGCTCTCTCTCGGTTTCCTCATCTGAGAAATGAGTCACGGAGGTGGACCTACCTCATCGGTTTGGGGCGGAGGGGAAGGAGGCCTTGAGGAGTTGGTGTGTGTAAATCACGTGGCACAGACCAAGGGCTCAGGTAGACCGTAGACGATCCCCCACAATGTCAGAGTGACCTGACCCTGTGGCTGTCTGCTGACTCTTCATGGGCTGGCTGGCCCTACCCAGAGCCCTGTCTGGCATTGACACAAGAGGAAGAGCAGAGGGGAAGTTGGGACACCTTCTGCCCCCTCCACCCTGCCAACTAGCTGCCAACCAGCTGCTAAGAGGCCCGGCCACTGTGTGTGTGTGTGTGTGTGTATGTGTGTGTGTGTGTGCAGGCTTTAAAAATTCAGGGGCGCCTGGGTGGCTCAGTCGGTGAAGCATCCGACCTCGGCCCAGGTTAAGATCACGCTGTCCGTGGATTCGAGCCCCGCGTCGGGCTCTGTGCTGATGGCTCAGAGCCTGGAGCCTGCTTCCGATTCTGTGTCTCCCTCTCTCTCTGCCCCTCCCCTGTTCATGCTCTGTCTCTCTCTGTCTCAAAAATAAAAAAAAAAAAATTAAAAAAAAATTTTAAATTCAAACACTCACCAGCCGTGTGGCCTTGGGCGGGTCACTGAACCTCTCTGTTCCTCAGCTTCCCCGTCTGTGATACGAGGATAATGATATTCCTCCCTTAGAGGTGTCGCGAGCATTCAGTAAGTGAATCGGGGCGACAAGCCGAACCCAGTGCCTGGTCCACAGTGAGCACGTGACATGTGTCACGTGCTGCTACACGTACCCTCTCTCCCACCCTAAGACCCCCGCCCTGCCCAGCTTTTACTGGCTAAAGTCTGGAAAGCATTCCGCGTGTTGGCAGCTCAACCAGTCTGTGGAATTTCCCTTTTCAGATGTCAGACAGGGATGGAACATTCCAGCACCCCCTGGGTCATCTCTTAGCCTTTTCCACGCAATGTGTTTTCGATCTGTTTCCCTATCTGCACACACATCCACCCTTTTCTTACGGTTCAGAATCGGCCCCCTGGCTGGACGGGTCGTGCTCATTAACCAGCCTTAGACTAAATAAAGGACGTTGAAAAAAAAAATTTTTTTTAAGGTTATTTATTTGAGAGAGAGACAGCGTGAGCAGGGGAGGGGCAGAGAGAAAGAGAGAGAATCAAAAGCGGGCTCTGCGCTACCAGCAAAGCCCCGAGATCATGACCTGAGCTGAAACCAAGAGTCGGACGCTTCACCGACGGAGCCACCCAGGCGCCCCAATAAAGGACAGTTTTAATAATGGTCACGAGCAGCTTAATTATGTTATCACCTTTTATGCAATAAACTATATTCATATAACTATATCTACATGTAAAACATAATTACCAAAATAACTATTATTATTACTTTATAACAACGAAGAGAGCAGGTGACATTTATTGAGCACCTACTATGTACCAGGCATAACCCTTATGACAACGCTATGAGGTACGTGCCATTGTTATGCCCCATTTCCCAAACTGTTGGCTACTTCTGGCTCCACTGTGTCCCCGGCATCTAGAAGGGCACCCGGCCCGCAGCGGGTGCTTAGGGGATGTTTGGCGAGTAAACGAATGAAGAGGGAAACTGAGGCACCGAGAAACAAACGGGTGACTTCGGCTTCTTTCGGTTCCTTGAGATCCCAAGCACCCGTGTGAGTGCTCTTGGCACACGTGTGTCTGTAAATCAGCCTGTCGTGTTGGAGCCCCTGGGGCCCGGGGGAACCGTGGAGCAGAATGGACTTGAACCCAACATGGGATACCTCACCGCGACCTCCCAGAGAAGCATACATATGCTCATCAAAAGACCTTTGCCAGAAGAGTCACGTTCACAGCAGCCCATGTTGGGAAACCACCCAAATAGTCACCCACAGGGGAACGAATAAACAGAGCAGGGTATATTCCTGCGGTGGAATGTTCTACAACAATGAGAATAAACAAACCACACACGCGAAGGTGGATAGATCTCACATATACACTGCTGAGGGGAGAGATCCAGACAGACACGCGGGAGGGTTGACTGAGTAGTATCATTCTCATCAAGTTCAAAAACGAGCAGAAGAGGGGCGCCTGGGTGGCTCAGTCAGTTAAGCGTCCGACTTCGGCTCAGGTCATGGTCTCGCAGTTCATGAGTGCGAGCCCCGCGTCGGGCTCTGTACTGACCGCTCAGAGCCTGGAGCCTGTTTCAGATTCTGTCTCTCCCTTTCTCTCTCTGACCCTCCCCCGTTCATACTCTGTCTCTCTCTGTCTCAAAAGTAAATAAACGTTAAAAAAATTTAAAAAGAAAAAAAAAACGAGAAGAATTATCTGGGGGGGGGTTAGTAACTGGGGGAACGGGAGGGCACTTTGGGACCAGGGTTGTGCTATTCCTTTTATTTTTAATATTTATGTATGTTGAGGGGCATCTGGGTAGCTCAGTCGGTGAAGCGTCCGACTCTTGGTGTCGGCTCAGGTCACGATCTTGCATTTTCATGAGTTCGAGCCCCGTATCGGGCTCTGTGCTGACCGCGCGGAACCTGCTTGGGATACTCTGTCTCCTTCTCCCTCTGCCGCTCCCCCCGCTCACGTTGTCTCTGTCTCTCTCCAAATAAATAAATAAACCTTAAAAAAAATTTTTTTTTAAATTTTGAGAGCGGGGAGAGGCAGAGAGAGAGAGAGGGAGAGAGAGAATCTTAAGCAGGCTTCACGCTCGGCGAGGAGCCCAACGCGGGGCCCGATCTCACAAACGGGGAGATCACCGCCTGAGCCGAGATCGAGAGTCTGACGCTCAACCGACTGAGCCACCCAGGCGCCCCCGGATTGTGCTATTTCTTGGCCGGGGTGCTCACTGCCTGTGCAAGCTCGGCTCGTGGAGATATGCGGAGTTTCCTGGTTCTGACGAGCCCACTTTTCTGTGTGTATGTTACACATGAAAATAAAGTCAAAGTCTTAAGGAGCGGGATGACTGAGTCGAAGGGCTAGGTCACGGGACGCGTTGCCATTTGCTGGGGTCTCCAGAAACTGCCCGAGATCCTGGAGGTTGAAGACTGACCGTTTCCTCTCCACCTGGGTGGGAGGGCTACGTGGGTCCTTTGCCCCAAGCTTTTCTGCCGGGCTGCCCGAGTAAATTCCACGGGTCTGGAATCCCAGCGGAATGGTGAGAGGGTTCCATCTCTCAAGTCCCAGGACTGAGTCCCAGCTTCTGACAATCATTCGTCTGAAAGGCCAAGCTGGTGCGACGCCTCCCTCCCGCCCTTCCCTCCATCCTTACTGTGTCTTGTAAGAGGATCCTCATCTTGACCCAATGCCACCTGAAGCACGAGCCGGGCTCACAGCCGGGACCCAGGAGGTCTGAGGTCTCTCCGGGCGTCTGGCAGCCGGGGGGGGATTCCTGGAAGCCCGTCCCCTTGGCCGAGGGCTCCCACGGGACGCCGCTGGGCACCGCCGACTCACGGGCCCCAGCAGATCTCCACAGCCAGGAAAAACAGGAGTGGCCTTGTCCTACGCCCCGGGGTGTGTTTGTCTTGTACTCTTCCCATGACTCACATATCCCAAAATTACTGGGCAGCACATGAAGCCAGAGACGGCTCGGGTGGGTGGAGGGCTGACCCTGTGTCACCAACCCCAGGATCAATGTCACCAGTCACCGATTCTTGGAAGCCACACCTGCGTGCTGTTTGACCTTCAAGACCTGGGGGGGCGGAAATCTGGGCTTAGACTCACTCTCCCATGGGACCCTCTGAGGTCACCCTCACCAAGCGCTCGCTGCCCTCTCCCTGCCTCCCAGCCTCCAGCCGCGTGCC
The DNA here is from genome assembly GCF_018350215.1 of Panthera leo. Taxonomy (NCBI): domain Eukaryota; kingdom Metazoa; phylum Chordata; class Mammalia; order Carnivora; family Felidae; genus Panthera; species Panthera leo. The sequence goes on from NC_056693.1 coordinate 10,008,196, forward strand.
CAGCCCCTCTCTCTCTTCCCTCCGCAGAGCCCCAAGGGCAGATAAACACGCCTCCCGCCTTCCATGCGCTGAGGGAGACGGCTCAGGGTCACGGTCCCCACAAAAAGCCCAAGGCCACCAAACACAGGGCCTGAGGCCTCAGAGCCGACAAAACGCAAACAAATCCTATCCCTCCTGTGAGCCTCAGTTTCCCATCTTTAGAATGGGAAGATGTTGACCTTCGAGGTCCTTAACCTCCCTCCCAGCACAGCCGCAGAGGCTGAGAACGGGGGCGTGAGAACCAGAAGGACTCATATTTCAGGTCCCCCGCTGAGGAGTTTGGGTGGGGGGGAGGGGGGAGTCTCCGCCTCTCTGAGCCTCAGTTTCCTCTCCTGTGCGGTGGACTTTCTGCAGCAGCAGGAAAAAAAAAAAAAAAAAAAACGGTAAAGAGATTGAAAACACACATACGAATACGACAGTGCCCGGCACGTCGGAGGTGGCTTCCCCTGTGCTAAATCCACAGCAGAAAGACTGTAACAGAAACTCTTAAAATTTACATTTTAAGAACGCAGGCTTTGGGGCGCCCCGGGAGGGCTCCGTCAGTTAAGCGTCTGACTTGGGCCCAGCTCATGATCTCACGGTTCGTGGGTTCAAGCCCCGCGTCGGGCTCTGGGCTGACAGCTCGGAGCCTGGAGCCTGCTTCGGATTCTGTGTCTCCTTCTCTCTCTATTCCTCCCCCTCTCACGCTCTGTCTCTCTCTTTCTCGAAAATAAGTAAACATGACCAAAAAAAAAAAAAAAAAAAAAAAGAACGCAGGCTTAGCAAGAGGAAGTGACTCTCTGATCCCAGAGCCCCTATTCAGCAGTTTTCTGTGTTTGTACTTCTCTCTGTGTGTGCTTCAGGGGCTGAGGGGACGTATTTACAATGTTTCTTTTGTTGTTGTGTACAGAGTACAATCATGTTGTTAGAGGAAGTTGTTCTGAGTCAACAAACTGGATGGAACTCACTGCGCGACTTGGGGCGTCTCCCCCTCCCTGGGTGACCGCGTCTTGGCTGAACCTTGTCATGGCCCCAGACCTCCCCGAGGAGACAATTGTCCCCTCCGTCCCTGCCTTGCTCCGGGAGACCCCTTCATCTCCCACACCCTATGGGAACCCGTCCTGGTCCGAAAAGACCCGGGGACTGTCCGTCCTCAGTCTCATCCGGAGTTTACAGATTGGGCTAAAACTGCTCAAATCGTTAGATCTTCATAAAACTCAGCCCCTGAGTCTCGGGGTGCACGTTTCTCGGATTCTGGGAGGCCGAGGTTTTCCGGTGTCCCTGGCGCTGGGGGCCTGGGGGATGCTGTGGGTTGAGGACGGTGTCTCTACGGGCTGCAGAGGCCAGGGGCGAGGGATGAGGGGGTGGGGATCACAGATTTATAAAAAGTGAGGGGCCAATCAGGGGGTGGGATTCCTTTACAGCCATCCCACGAGATGCCAAGTCCCAGCCCCTCAACACAGGGAATCTAGAAGGAGAACACTTTAAAGTTTTTTTAATGTTTTTATTTATTTTTGACAGAGAGAGAGACAGAGCACGAGTGGGGGGGGGGGGAGGGGGGAGACACAGAATCCGAAGCGGGCTCCAGGCTCCGAGCCATCAGCACAGAGCCCGATGCAGGGCTCGAACTCACGGACCACGAGATCATGACCTGAGCCGAAGTCGGACGCTTAACCGACCGAGCCACCCAGGTGCCCCGAAGGAGAACACTTTAGAAGGTTCAGATGACAGGGGCGCCTGGGTGGCTCCGTTGGTTAAGCGTCAGACTCTTGATTTCAGCTCAGGTCATGATCTCACGGTTTGTGAGTCCGAGCCCCGCGTCGAGCTCTGCCGTGGATCCTGGAGCATCCCCTGCTTGGGATTCGCTCTCTCTCTCCCACTCTTTCTGCCTCTCTCTCTCTCAAAATAAATAAACTTAAAAAAAAAAAAAAAGGTTAAGTTGACATAGGAAATTGCCATGTTGTGGGTGCAAATAGGTCGTATTCCGACAAATGTCTGACGAGAAAGCAGGTAAGTGGTTGCCAGGAGCTGGGGGGCAGGGAGGGGTGTCTTTTGGGGTGACGGGAATGTTCCGGAACCAGACCGTGGTGACAGCTGCACCCCACTGGGAATGTACTAAATGCCATTAATGGTGACTTTTTTCGTGACTTGTATTTTACAATTTTTTTAAATAATAAACAATAAGCCATTACACCTCCTCACCCCACAATGGGATGAAGTTTGGCAATTTCACAGGGTTCACCCGAACGTAATTTTGTAGATTCACTTATTTTCTTTAAAGATTCTATTTTTTAAATTTTTTTTTCAACGTTTTTTATTTATTTTTGGGACAGAGAGAGACAGAGCATGAACGGGGGAGGGGCAAAGAGAGAGGGAGACACAGAATCGGAAACAGGCTCCAGGCTCCGAGCCATCAGCCCAGAGCCTGACGCGGGGCTCGAACTCACGGACCGTGCGAGATTGTGACCTGGCTGAAGTCGGACGCTTAACCAACTGCGCCATCCAGGCGCCCCTAAAGATTCTATTTTTTAAGTAATTTCTATCCCCAACCTGGGGCTCGAACCCGCAACCCCGAGGTCAAGAGTCGCACGCCCTACCGACTGAGCAGGGCAGCTGCCCCCACCCTAACAAAACTCTCGAAGCCTGAAAGGGTGAATGGCTATTTGACCCAAGGGATCTTACAGTGTTAGTCACAGACTATTTGAATCACACGATTGTAGAATGTCACCCTAGAACCCGGGCGCGTTAGACACATAGAGCTCCAGAAGTACAGAGCCTGGGTGGCTCAGTCGGGTAAGTGTCTGACTCTTGATTTCGGCTCAGGTCACGACCCCACGGTTCACCGGATCGAGCCCCGAGTTTGCTGTCAGCACAGGGCCTGCTCGGAATTCTCTCTCTCCCTCTCTCTCTCCGCCCCTCCCCCGCTCACACACAAGCGCGCGCGCTCTCTCTCTCTCTGTCTCTCTCTCTCTCTCTCAAAACACATAAACAAACGTTTAAAAGTATAACTAACACCCAAATTAATTGTGTCTGATTCTCTCTGCTTCGCTTTGCTTGCCTCTTACCCGGCCGCCGGAAAACGGACCGTCTCATGCGTGGCTTGCATTGTGCCTCCCATGAGACCGTGCTGATCCAGAACGGTACCTACCCGGGGGTTAGAGGTGTGGTGTTCGGGGAGGTCACACGGCACAGGTGCAGGGACGAGGCTTTGCCCCGGGGGCCTGGGGGAGCCAGGTCTGAGGAATAGGTGGGTGGGTGTCGGGGCACTTGGTGGCGGTGGTAGGCAGGGGGCGGGGGACGGACACAGCCGGCTCAGCCAAACCCAATCATCCACTTTCTTTCTCCCCCACTTCCTCCTCAGAACTTGTTGAGCCAGCAGATGCCCCCAAACCCCAGATGTGGCAACGGCCGGGCCCTTCAGCCCACTTCCCTCTCCCCCGGGCGGGGCGGCTCACCACCTCGGAGAAGCCACCTGGATCCCACGCGGTGACCTCAGAGTGTTTCCAGAAGACCATTGCGGGGCGCCAGCTCTTGGGACAACGTCTCCCTCCCAGATCGGAGTGAGGGAAAGACCTCGCCGTCTGCAGCCCACTCCCCACCCCCGGGGAAAGCTGGCCGTGCTCATGATCCGAGCTCAAATCCAGAGTCCGGTGCCTAATCGACCGAACCACCCAGGTGCCGAACGGGACGATCTTTTAAAAACAGGCCGGTTGGGGCGCCTGGGTGGCTCCGCGGGTTAAGCATCTGACTTTGGCTCAGGTCATGATGCCACAGTTCACGGGCTGGAGCCCCACATCGGGCTCTGTGCCGACAGCTCAGAGCCTGGAACCTGCTTCAGATTCTGTGTCTCCCCTCTGTCTGCCCCTCCGAGGCTTGCACTCTGCCTCTCGCATTGTCTCAAGGATAAATAAACATTTTTAAAAAATTAATAAAAAGAAATATGCTGGGAGCGCCTGGGTGGCTCGGTGAGTTGAGTGTCCGACTCTTGATTTGGACTCAGGTCGTGATCCCAGAGTCGTGGGATTAAGCCCCACGTGAGGCTCCACACTGAGCGTGCAACCTGCTTAAGATTCTCTCTCTCTCTCTCTCTCTCTCTCTCTCTCTCTCTCTCCGCCCCTCCTCTACTCTTGCTCGTTCTGTCTCTCAAATTAAACACACAGTTACAGGAGGGAAATGGGGAAGAAAATTATAAAAGAAATATCTTGGATATATTGTTAGGCGAAATATAGCATTGGCTGCATGAATATATTTTATATATGAAATATCATTGTATATTACAATGTAATAAATATATTGATAGTATTACTATCACTATAATACATTGATGTCAATTATATACATTCATATAATGTTAATATGTGTTATATATGTTCTACATTATGTAACATAGTTATACATTTTGATTTTATCTGATTATAAATGTAATTATTAATAGGGGCACCTGGCTGTCTCAGTCAGGATCTCAGAGTTGTGAGCTCAAGCCCCACGCTGGGTGTAGAGATTGCTTAAAAATAAAATCTTTGCTGGGGCGCCTGGGTGGCTCGGTGGGTTAAGCGTCTGACTTCGGCTCAGGTCGTGATCTCACGGTCCGTGAGTTTGAGCCCCGCGTCGGGCTCTGGGCTGACGGCTCAGAGCCTGGAGCCTGTTTCAGATTCTGTGTCTCCCTCTCTCTCTGCTCCTCCCCGGTTCATGCTCTGTCTCTCTCTGTCTCAAAAAAATAAATAAACGTTAAAAAAATTAAATAAAAAATAAATAAAATCTTTGGGGCGTCTGGGTGGCTCAGTCGGTTAGCATCGGGCTCTTGATTTCCGCTACAGTCATGATCTCGTTGGTTCATGAGTTTGAGCTGACAGCACAGAGTCTGCTTGGGTAACTCTCTTTCTCTCTCCTTCTCTCTGCCCCTCCCCTCAAAAATAAATAAATAAACATTTTAAAAAATAAATAACTAAAATAAAATCTTTGAAATATATATATACACACAATTACTATATAACATATTGATATTCATATAATACATAATTGTATAATGTTCATGAATATATTATATTCAACATTACTATGCTACTCATGTCATTGTTGTTAATATAATTATAAAATATAGGGGCGCCTGGGTGGCTCAGTCGGTTGAGCGGCCGGCTTCGGCTCACGGTCCGTGAGTTCGAGCCCCGCGTCGGGCTCTGTACTGACAGCTCAGGGCCTGGAGCCTGATTCGGATTCTGTGTCTCCCTCTCTCTGACCCTCCCCCGTTCATGCTCTGTCTCTCTCTGTCTCAAAAATAAATAAACGTTAAAAAAAATTTAAATATATTACTATTATTTCATCCATTTCTTTTTTATTTTTTAAGTGTATGTATTTATTTATGTAAGTTCTACCCCCAACATGGGGTGCAAATTCACGACTCTGAGATCAAGAGCCACACACCCTCCCAGCTGAGCCAGCCAGGTGCCCCCGTTTCTTCTCAATTTTTTAGTGTGGCAACCAGAAAACTGGAAACTACCTGTGAGATTCACAGCATGTTTCTGTTGAATGGCGCTGGTCTATACGATATTTCTAGCCCATCTGCACACACGCACGCACGCACACAAAACACTAAACAGAACTGTTTTGCAGTCAATTATAAGTAGCACAGCGTTTCAACATTTATTGTTTTTTATTTTCATTATTCAAAGAAAAATTTTTTTAATGTTTATTTATTTTTTAGAGAGAGAAAGACAGAGCGTGAGCGGGGGAGGGGCACAGAGAGAGGGAGGCACAGAATCCGAAGCAGGTTCCAGGCTCCCAGCTGTCAGCACAGAGCCCGACGCGGGGCTTGAACTCACAAACTAGGAGATCATGACCTGAGCGGAAGTCAGACGCTTAACCCACGGAGCCACCCAGGCGCCCCTATGTTCATCATTCAAGCGCAGCAGACTAGTTTTTTCAAAAGTCAAAAGGTTACACGCTGAGGGGCGCCTGGGTGGCTCAGTCGGTTGGGTGTCCGACTTCGGCTCAGGTCATGATCTCGCGGTCCGTGAGTTCGAGCCCCGCGTCGGGCTCTGTGCTGACAGCTCAGAGCCTGGAGCCTGCTTCCGATTCTGTGTCTCCCTCTCTCTCTGCCCCTCCCCCGTTCATGCTCTGTCTCTCTCTGTCTCAAAAATAAACGTTAAAAAAAAAAAAAAAAAAAAATTTAAAAAAAAAAAAAAAAAAAAAAAAAAAAAAAAAAAGGTTACACGCTGAATGAGTCCATTGATATAACGTTCCTGGAAAGGACCGAATTGAAGATGAGAGTGAAAAACCGTGGTGGCCAGGGGCCGGAGACCCCGCTGGGAGGGTGGAGGGCAGTCGGTGGGGGGTGGGGGCTGGAAAAGGGCATCATGGGGGATCCGGTGGTGACGAAAATATCCTGCACCTCGAGTATATCGGTGTCGACATCCTGGTCGTGATCTTGTAATGTTTTGCAAGGTGTTCCCATAGCGAAATAGGTCAAGGGCACAGAAGATCCCTCTATATTATCACTCACAGCCAGCTACACGTGAGTCCGCAGTGATAACCAAAATTTAAAGTTTCTTGAGTTTTTTTTTCTTTTTTTCTTTTTCTTTTATTTATTTTGAGAAATGCAATCCAAACAGCAGTTTACAAAGTAAAACGTCAAATTCCCGCGTGACCTCCTTCCCCCCTGGAGGTGCCCAACCCATGTTTCTTAACCTCCCCTTACGGCAAGCTTCCCACACACTTGCTTCTGACCGGGACCATCTAACCTCTTTTTTACTTAAGGCATTTAAAAAAAAAAAAAAAAAAAAAACCCAATTGAGTAACATTTTAACCTACTGTACTTTAAACACACTTAGTTGGGCTTTTTTTTTTATGTTTATTTTATTTGGGGGGGAAAGAGGGAAAGAGCGTGAGCAGGGGAGGGGCAGGGAGAGAGGGAGACACCGAATCCGAAACAGGCTCCAGGCTCCGAGCTGTCCGCCCAGAGCCCGACGCGGGGCTCGAACTCACGAACCGGGAGCTCGTGACCCTGAGCCGAAGTCGGACGCTCAAGCGACTGAGCCGCGCAGGCGCCCTTCACTCTTCTGCAAAGGCTGAGACGTTCCCATCTGTCTTCTGTGTATCGAATGTGTCCTAGTCACAAGCTCCACGCGCACGCGCAGACAGAGAGCTGTTTGGCGGGAGGGGGCAGGGTTGCTCCCGGGAACACGGTTTCACCAAGGTCACGGTTACCGTGAGCCCAGAGACACCGCACGGGTGGGAAGGCGGGGGGGCGCCGAGCAGAGGGCGGCCGGGAGCGCGCCCCTCACACCGCCTGGCTCTTCTGGGCTGGGGTGTCCGCCGTGGAGAGGGTGTAGGACTTGCTGTCCCGGGACACGGACTCCTCGGTCAACACGTTCCGGAGCCTGGCGGGGAGGGACTTGAGGAAGCGGGCGTGCAAGCCCCGAGCCGCCGCCACGTAGATGACGGGATTTATGCAGCAGTTGACGTAAGCGAAGGCGATGCACAGGGCGTCCAAAGCCGACACGTTCTTGAAGGTTCTCGAGTGCGGGTGGAACAGGGCCAGCATTATCCCCGTCACCTGGTAGGGCAGCCAGAACACAAAGAAGCTGGTCACCACCGCCGCCACCACCTTGACCGTCTTGGCGGAGCGCGTGGCGCTGCGACTCCACGTCCGAATCAGGAGGAACGTGTAACAGATTCCGAGCGTGACCAGCGGCCACAGGAAGCCCACCACCAGCCGCAGGATGGCCACGACCCTCTCGGTGACGAAACCGTCCCTCCCGTAGTCCACGCCGCACTGCATCTTGAACGGAAAGGCCTCCACCTGCACCACGCGATACATGAAGGACGGGATGGTCAGCAACAGGGCCAAGCCCCAGGCCACGCCGCAGGCCGCCCAGGCCAAGTGGGCCCCTCGGTAGTTCTGGCACCAGATGGGGTTAAACACCAGCAGGAAGCGGTCGGCGCTGATGGTGGCCAGGAGCAAGATGCTGGCGTACATGTTGAGCAGGATGAGGGAGGGCAGGACGCGGCAGGCCACGTCGCCATAGGGCCAGTGGCTGTGCTGGACGATGGATGTGAACAAGATGGGCAGCGCCAGGCAGGAGAGGAGGTCGGCCACCGCCAGGTTGAGAAACCAGATGGCGTTGATGTTTCGCCGGACCTCGAAGCCTGTCACCCACACCACCAGGCTGTTGCCCGGGACGCCCACCAGGAAGACCACCGCGAAGATTACCAGGGCAATCACATTCGGAGCAGACAGGGTGGGGGTTCTAGAAGACTTGTCCACTGGCATGTACGGGTCCACGGTCCAGCCATAATCAGGATACTCAGGGGTGCTGTAATTCAGGGAGTCCTGGGTGGGATGAGAGAGGCAAGAAGGGCCCATGAGAGCTAGGCGGCCAGGAGCCCATCACACCTCTTCTTGGAGCCCCAGGTTTCTCCCCAGGGAAACGGGGATGTGGAGGGCCTAGACCCAGCGACAGGGTTACACCTGCCGCCCTGCCGCCTCCTGCTAAAATCCCTGGACATCCCCAGGATCCGGCAACCGAGCGGGCAAAACCTAGTCCTGCTGCCAACGTTGTGCTCACTGTCCGTTCTGACGGGACTGTACCCCATGACACACAGCTGGTTCGCTCTTTTTTGAATTTTTTTTTATTGATTTTTTTTAATGTTTATTTATTTTTGAGACAGAGAGAGACAGAGCATGAACGGGGGAGGGTCAGAGAGAGGGAGGCACAGAATCCGAAGCGGGCTCCAGGCTCCGAGCCTTCGGCACAGAGCCCACGCTGGGCTCGAACTCACGGACCACGAGATCGTGACCTGAGCCGAAGTCGGAAGCTCAACCCACCGAGCCCCACCCCCGCGGGCGCCCCGCGGCTCCTTAGCTCTTTTTTTTTTTTTTTTTATTTTTTTTATTTTTTTTTTTTTCAACGTTTTTTATTTTTTATTTTTGGGACAGAGAGAGACAGAGCATGAACGGGGGAGGGTCAGAGAGAGGGAGACACAGAATCGGAAACAGGCTCCAGGCTCCGAGCCATCAGCCCAGAGCCCGACGCGGGGCTCGAACTCACGGACCGCGAGATCGTGACCTGGCTGAAGTCGGACGCTTAACGACTGCGCCACCCAGGCGCCCCTTTAGCTCTTTTTTAACGCAGTCAACAAACTGAGATGATATCCCCAGGTGGCTACCCCACTGCCGCCCATCACCCCCTTTTGCTGCCTCTCACCCACTAAGACAGCTCCGTGCTCTGTCTCCGAGTGGCTCCCCCCCCCCCCCCCCCCAGAAGGCAGGGATTTGGCCTGGTATTTAAGCAAGGAGAAAGGGGGAATCAAAAAAAAAAACAAAAAAAAAACCCAAAACAAAACAAAACAAAAAACAACGCTCAGTCATCCAGGTAAATATGTTGATGCGATGTTTTAAAGAATCAAAATCAATGCCCGCCCCTCCCCCTCAAATCCATGGGGCGTGGGGGGGGCAAAACATCCAAACTGTAAATAAAGACAGGCTGCCGTCTTTGTTTGTTTCCTGCCCTTGCACGATTGTGCCTTGGGAACCGTCCAATCAGACCACAGTTTGCTTTCCCAGACAGGTGGGTGTCTGCAAATGGACACTGGTGTGTAAACGTATCGGGCAATTCCGGGGTTTTATGGACAGTCACGCTGCTGGGGCTTATGAGGTGGTTTCTGTTGTGGGGCGGGGGCGGGGGGATTTGGGCAGAGCTTTATTTATTTGTCCTACTCGGTTCAAACTACCGGAGGGTATTTTGCGAAGGGTAGAGGGGCACACATGTGTCCTTTCGCTCCGGGTTCCCGGCTAGCTCAGCACGGCACTTAGGGGCCAGATCCCGACTGTCCTGCTTGAAGCCTGCCTGGGCCCTTGGAAGTTCCCTTACTGCTCCGTGCCTCGGTTTCTTTCCTGGTTGACCCGTACTCTTCTATCACCATTAGCTTAAGTCGTTTCAAAACCTCAGGGTCAGAACAGAGAGAAAATATTGGGGGGGGGGGGTGGCAAGATGAAGCATAAAAAATAGGAATAAGATACAGATTTTTGCCTTGCAAGAGGAAGGACAGAAGGATATAGAGAAAGATATAGGTGTCCAAGAACACAGAGCGCCTTAGCACCCAGATTATGGTCTCTAATGACCCTCTGCCGTTCAAAGGGCCCAGGCTTGGGGCGCCCGGGGGGCTCAGTCAGTTAAGCGTCCAACTTCCACTCAGGTCATGAGCTCAAGGTTTGTGAGTTCAAGCCCCACATCGGCCTCTCTGCTGTCGGCGAAGAGCCCACGGCAAATCCTCTGTCCTCCTCTCTCTCTCTGCCCCTCCCCTGCTCATGCACTCTCTCCCTCTCTCTCTCTCTCAAAAATGACTAAACATTAAAAACAAAGATGAGCCAATTTGAGTATCTAATAATAATTGCTATGGAATGAAACACATTCATATGTAAAGATCTGTGAGCTCGAAATGACAGTAAAAACAAGCAAACCCAGGGGCACCTGGGTGGCTCAGTCAGTTAAGTGTCCGACTCTTGGTTTTAGTTCAGGTCATGATCTTGTAGTTGGAAGGATCAACCCCCCCACTGAGCTCTGTGCTGATGACGCAAAGCCTGCTTGGGATGGTCTCTCTCCCTTTCTCTCTCTACCCCTCCCCCACTCTCTCTCTGTCTCTCTCTCTCTCTCAAAATAAATAAATAAACATTAAAAAAAACAAAACCCAAGCAAACCCATTGGTCACCTTTTTATTCTGGAAAAGAAACAAATCAAGCACTTATCCTGCCATTTCTGCACAGGGTATATATATTTCAGGGAAATAAAGAGTTGATGTAGCAAAGTCTTCCTTTAGGAAAAAAAATCTAAGAGGGGCGCCTGGGTGGCTCATCCAGAGAAGACAGACAATTGGACATCCTGTTCTATCTGATGTGACGCATTAGAAAGGACACAGCACCGCCTGTGAAGTGATTCTGGCCCAATAAATGAATGGGGCTCCAATCAAGGTTCTAGATCAAGAACGACCAGTCCACAGGAAAAGCAGGGGACGGAGGAACATGATAACGCCACAGGGACAAGATCAGCCCAAGGAGACCGCAGAAAACTCTACAGGACAAATGGTACGGTCTGCTTCCTCCCACAAATAAATGACACTGTAAAAAAGAAAAAAAAGACAGAGAGAGAAGACGAAGAAATGTCATGGATTAAAGGAGATTTAGAGGCATCTCAAGCAAAGGTAATATGGAGACATTGTTTGGATTTGAAGTGGAATAATCAAGCGGAAAATCAGACATTTTTGAGATAATGTGGGAAATGTAAAAATGGAGTGTTTGACCATAGTAAGGAATCGGTGCTAATTTTATTGAGGCTGATGTGGTATTGTGTTTATGTTTTTAAAAACCGAGGGGGAGGGGCGCCTGGGTGGCTGGGTCAGTTGAGCATCCGACTTGGGCTCAGGTCATGATCTCACTGTCTGTGTGCTCGAGCCCCGCGTGGGGCTCTGTGCTGACAGCTCGGAGCCTGGAGCCTGTTTCGGATTCTGTGTCTCCCTCTCTCTCTGCCCCTCCCGTGCTTGCCGCGCTCTGTCTCTCTCTCAAATATAAATAAAAACATTAAGAAAATAATAATAATAATAATAAAAAGAAGAAGAAGAAATAAACACCGAGGTATTTAAGAGCCAAAGGGTGTGATGCCTACAACTTACTCTCAAATGTTCAGGGGGGAAAAAGATGATAGATAGACAGATGATAGACAGATGATTGACTGATAAAGCAAATCCGGAGAATCTGGGTGAAGAGCATTATGGGAGTTCTTTGTATCGCTCTTACCGTTTTTCCGTAAGCGTGAAAACATTTCAAAATAGAAAGCTCAACTTGTTGCAATATTTCTATTGGTAAATAGCCCCTGCGGGAGCCTTCCCCTTACCATCCCCCCCTCCCACACCCCTTCTTCCCATTTCCTTCTGGGACCCACCCAGCCCCCTCCTCCCTCCACTCCCCCACCCCTATCCCCAAGCTCCAGTTTAACTAAAGGGTTAATGCCAGGCCCAGCAGGAGGCTGTAGGGCACCTTTAGCAGGTGGTTAAACTCGTTGTGAGTGTTCCCTTTGGATGCAGCATTCAAAGCTAGTAGCTTTTGTGCTTCTGGTTCCACAGCTCCCAGGCCTCCTTGGCTACACAGTGACTCAGACTCCGAAAAGGGAGCGTCCCTACACGCCCCCACTCCCTGCTCCTCAGCTGACAAAGTGCCTTCCGGATGGCCATGACAGACGTGAGCTCACCGGGGGCCCTTTTCCTTTTGCTGATTTCATAAGGCCAGGGGAAAAAAAAAAAAAGAAAGTGCTGATTCGAACACCCTGTGGCTTCCAGGACCCTGCCAGGACCAGTGGCTGGGAAAAGCTTTGCCCCTGCAGCACCCCTACAAAGATGGGAAGTCACCAGAGGGTCCAGCAAGAGGGAAGGGGCTGGGTTAATGATGGCGCATCCCGGCCCACAGAACACATCTGGGCCACTCTCCCAAAGAATGAGGAGTTTATGCTCTGATGTGGAAGGCGCTCCTAGAGCTAGGGTGATGTGTAAAACCCGGGACCGGAGGCGCCTGGCTGGCTCAGTTGATGGAGCCTGCACCTCTTGATCTCGGGGTCGTGGGTTCAAGCCCCACGTTGGGTGTAGAGATTGCTTAAAAATATGGGGGCGCCTGGGTGGCTCAGTCGGTTAAGCGTCCGACTTCGGCTCAGGTCATGATCCTGCGCGGTTTGTGGGTTTGAGCCCCGCGTCAGGCCCTGTGCTGACAGCTCAGAGCCTGGAAGCCGCTTCGGATTCTGGGCCTCCCTCTCTCTCTGCCCCTCCCTGCTCGTGCTCTGGCTTTCTCTCTCTCTCTCTCAAAAATAAGTAAACATTAAAAACAAAATTAAAAAAAAAATACAAAAATCTTCTCTGGGAATGCAAGCTGGTGCAGCCACTCTGGAAAACAGTACGGAGGCTCCTCAAAAAACTAAAAATAGAACGACCCTACGACCCAGCCATTGCACGACTAGGCATTTATCCAAGGGATACAGGGGTGCCGTTTCCAAGGGACACACGCACCCCCGTGTTTATAGCAGCGCTATCGACAAGAGCCAAAGTCTGGAAAGAGCCCAGATGTCCCTCGATGGATGAACGGATAAAGAAGATGCGGGATATATATGCAATGGAGTATTACTCGGCAATCAAAAAGAATGAAATCTTGCCATTGGCAACTACGTGGATGGAACTGGAAGGTATCATGCTAAGTGAAATTAGTCAGAGAGAGACAAATATCATGACTTCACTCCTATGAGGACTTTAAGAGACAAGACAGATGAACATAAGGGAAGGGGAGCAAAAATAATATAAAAACAGGGAGGGGGACCAAACAGAAGAGACTCATAAATCTGGAGAACAAACCGAGGGTTCCGGGAGGGGTTGGGGAGGGGGGAGGGGCTAAATGGGGGAGGGGCATTAAGGAACCTACTCCCGAAATCAATGTTGCACTCTATGCTAACTAATTTGGATGTACATTTTTAAAAATTAAAAATTAAATTAAAAAAAATTTTTTTTAAATGTGGAACACACGCACACATAAAAGAAAGTCTGATGCAACCGTGCAGATGGGGGGGCAGAGGGCGCTGGGGCAGGAAGAAAGACGCTCTGATGCACGGCAGAGGGAAAGTCTAGGTTGGTGTGCCTTTTGGCAATGTCTCTTAAAAGAGAAATTGCCCACGGACTTAGCATCTGCAGTTCTGGACACCCAGACTTGGGTCCAAAGATGTAACTTTGGTTTCAAAGACAAAACATAGCGGGGGTGTCTGGCTGGCTCAGTCGGTAGGGTGTGCGACTCTTGATCACGGGGTCGTGAGTTCAAGCCCCGCGTTGGGGGTGGAGATTGCAATAAAAAAAAAATTTCATTTATTTTTTAAAAATTATTAACGTGTATTCATTTTTGAGAGACAGAGAGACACAGAGCGTGAGCAGGGGAGGGGCAGAGAGAGAGGGGGACCCCAGAAGCCGAAGCAGGCTCCAGGCTCTGAGCGGTCAGCACAGAGCCCCCCGCGGGGCTCGAACCCACGAACCGTGAGACCATGACCTGAGCCAAAGTCAGACGCTCAACCGACCGAGCCACCCAGGCGCCCCTAAATAATTTTTTTTAATAACATTGAATTTAAAAAATAAAGACACGGGCGCCTGGGTGACTCAGTCAGTTAAGCGACTGACTCTTGATCTGGGCTCGGGTCATTGTCTCACGGTTCATGAGTTCAAGCCCCACATCGGGCTCCGTGCTGACAGTGTGGAGCCTGCTTGGGATTCTCTCTCCCTCCCTTTCTCTCTGCTCTTTCCTGCCTCTCTCTCTCTCTCTCTCTCCCTCTCTCTCTCAAAATAAATAAATAAACTTAATTAAAAAAACATAAAGACAAAACATGGGAAACAACCTAAATCTCTATTGACAGGGGAGAGACCCTCCCAGGAGACTATCACACAGCTGACAAAAGGAAAGGACGAATCCCCTTGAAATATACACGGATGATAACTGTATCTTCCTCCTCGATGTAAATGTAAAGTGCATAGCACAGGGCCTGGCATACAGTAAGCGCTCAATAAATACCGGTTACTAATACTATACGTTACTCTAGGGGAAAAAAGCAAGCTGTAGGCCAATGCGCAGAACGTACGTCTGTTTGCAGGGGGAAGGAACGACAGACGTGCCACATGCAGTGAGCGCCTACTGTATACCATGCACGTAAAAGCTTTCCGTGTATCATTTAGTTCTTTCAGTGATCCTGTGGCGTAGGTTCTAGTTCTGTAGGATCGTCGGATTGTTCTCCCCATCTTCAAGGTAAAGAGAAGGAAGCCCAAGAAAGAGGAGTCTCCTCGTCTATTACACAGAAGAGACAGAACGTGAAGCTTATTTCAACTCGACCCCCATGTCAAACTACCCCCTACTCTATTCCCTACACCTCTGTTCTTGAGCACCTGTAGACTGTTTCTGGAAGGATCCAACACAGCGTGACAAGGAGTCTGAGGCTCTGGGCTGGGCGGGCAGAGTGACTTTTCACTGAATGCGCTTTGGTATTTGGGACCTTTTTGCGGCAAGAAGAAGCCGAAGCCAAAGGTCGGTCCGCTTCGCAAAGTCCTGTTGGCCCCAGCCAGGTCTCAAAAGTGGGGTGAGGCAATGCCAAGCCCCTCCTTGGTCAGCGAATGTGTCTTCCGTTTCCTCTTTCACCCAGATGAAGCAAGACCAGAACCTCTACCAAGGCAGGTACTAAATCACAGCCCTGCCTCTCTGGAGACCCAGCCCTGGGGGCACAGGGGGGTGGGGGGCAGGGGAGGCGGGAGCCCTCCCAGAGCCTGGAGACCGGCTTCCTTTGACACTCACAGAACCCATGGGACAGCCTGGGTCTGCCACCCACCCATGAAGCACCCGGGCCATCTCTGCTCCTGCCTGGGCCTCAGTTTCCCCGCCTCTACAATTCAGAACATCTGAAAGTCCGGGTGAGTAACTACCTTGCTTCCGAGCTGGTTCTTTGCAGCCTCCCAGGGTTTGCTCCTGCCATTCCCGCCGCCAGAAAGACCCCTCCTGGATCTCTCCACTTGAGGAAGATGTCATCTAGCCAGATCCAACACTCGGATTTCCTGCCCCAGGGACCTTTCTGATCCCAGCCCCGAGGACCCGGGGATAATCCCTTGATGATCTTACTTTTTAGCTGTTTCCCAGCCCTGGAGAGTCTTGAGATGCAGGTCAGGGGAGAAGGGAGGAGACTGAGAACAGAGAGAGGCAGAGGCAGCGAGAAGGGGAGAGGTGGGGAGAGAGAGAGAGACCCAGCAAGGAGACAGAGAAGGGAGACGGTTCCTGAACCCCATGATCCTGCTGGGGGGGACTCACCATATTCGGGTCTCCCGGGGTTCCCCGCTGATCGAAGGTGCGTCCTGCCCACAGACTGTGGTTTTTAAGCCCCAAGGGAGGGTGCAAACAGCAGAAAGGAAATGACCAGTCTTTCCCCTCTGGGGTTCTCATTGGTCTGCGCACTGGGCACCCCAACTGGGGCAGCTTCCGTGGGGCATTACCCAGAGAGCTCTGAACACCTCCTTCCAGCCAGAGGAGGGAGGCTGGGCTCACAAAACTGAGGAAATTCCTGGCCTGACGAGGGTGGAACCCAGAGAGAAGAGACCCCTCCACCCTCCACCCAGATCTAGGCTCAGCCCCTCTCTTGGCCTTGGTTTCCCCATGTGGGACCTTCTAGGGCCTCGGGGAAGGTGCAGAAAAGCTCAGAGATCCAACTGGATCAAATCCCCTGGGATCCTGGGGAGCAGGGATCGTGAGTGAGCCCCAGCCTCCCAGCCAGGTTGCTTTGAGGCCCAGAGAGGTCCGTGGAGGTGGCCCGGCTGTTAAACCCTCCTGCCTGGCCTTTTGAAGTTGGCACCCCCTGAGCACAGCCATCGTTTCCGGCTTCTTTCTGGGTTCTCCCAGAGACACGTGGGAGCCTGGGGTGAGGAAGGACCCTAGTTGGTCTCTTGTGGCTGCTGTAACAAAATGCCAGAAACTGAGCGGCTTAGAACCACAGAAATGGGGGCGCCTGGCTGGCTCGGTGGGGAGAGCCCATGAGTTTAGATCTCAGGGTTGTGAATTTGAGCCCCAGGTTAGACAGAGGTTACTTAGAAAAGAAAGGAGGGGCGCCTGGGTGGCTCAGTCGGTTAAGCAGCCGGGACTTCAGCTCAGGTCATGATCTCGCAGGCTCGTAGGTTCGAGCCCCGCGTGGGGCTCTGTGCTGACCGCTCACAGCCTGGAGCCTGCTTCCATTTCTGTCTCCCTCTCTCTCTGTCCCTCCCCCACTCGCTCTCTCTCTCTCTCTCAAAATTAAAGACAGTTAAACAGAAATGCACCACCCCTACCAAAAGAAAAATCGGAAAAAAAAAAAAGATTTTTTTTGACCCATCTCCACCGCCATGCTGCCGAAGCCCCTACAGAGTTCGGAGTGCGTCCCCCCAGGCTGTTACAAGTGTGGTATTTGTGTTTGGGGACCCACACGAGGGTGCACGATGTCGGGTTTTAGTGTCGCTACACGAAGCCACGGGTGTGGTCCAGGGGCGCTCAGCAAGGACTTGGACAGTCGCTTTCTGAGGATTTGGCGCAGGTAGGGAGGAGGTGCTGTCATACTGACCCTGACCTCAAGGGGGCGCTTGAGCTGGGAGAGACTCCGAAAGCCAGGCCACGCCCCCTTTTTTTTTTTTTTTTTTTTTAGAATTTTGGACCAAAACTGCGTATTGCCTTAAAGCACGAGTTCTTAACGTTTTCTGTCTTTTTCTTTTCTTTTTTTTTTTTTATGTTTGTTTTTTTTTGAGAGCGAGAGGGAGCGGGGGAGGGGCAGAGAGCAAGACAGTCCCAAGCAGGCTCTGCACAGTCAGCACGGAGCCTGAGGCGGGGCTGGACCCCAGGAACCAACCAGGGAGATCAGGTCAGAGCGGAAGTCGGCTGCTCAACGGATGGACCACCCAGGCGCACCCGTGGGTTCTGTGCCCTAGACCCTTGGTGAAGTTATGAACTTCTCAGAATTTTTTTTTTTTTTTTTTTTTTTTGCAACTGCTGATTTTGATGTAATTTCCTACTTAAGTGGAAGTGGCAAGGAGAATACAAGTAACTCCCGTGTGGCTTTCGCCCAGATTCACGCACCGTTGCGTTTGCCCCCTGTGCTGTGCTTTCTTTAATATGCGCCCACTATATGCCTGGGGCGGGGGGGGGGCCGCAGGTAATCAATCAGGGTTCTCTAGAAAAATAGGACCAATAGGACAAAGAGGGGGCGCCTGGCTGGCTCAGTCACTAGAGCATATGACTCTTGACCTCGGGGTTGTAAGCTTGAGCCCATGTTGGGTGTACAGATGGCTTAAAAAAAAAAAGAATAAAATCTTCCAAAAGAATAGGATAGGAGCGCCTGGGGGGGCTCCGTGGGTGAAGCGTCTGACTCTTGATTTTGACTCAGGTGGTGATCCCACCGGTTCACGAGTTCGAGCCCCGCATCCGGCTCCGCGCCGGCAGTGAGGAGCCTGCTTAGGATTCTCTCTCTCTCTCTCTCTCTCTCTCTGTCTCTCTGTCTCTGCCCCTCCCCCACTCTCTCTCTCTCTCGGAATAAATTTTTTAAAACAGGATAAAGAAACAGGGGGGAGGGGAGGGAGAGAGAGAGTGAGGCAAGGAAGGAGGAGGAAAAGGATATTTGTCTTAAGAAATTAGTTCCTGGAGGAGCGCCTGGTGGCCCAGTGGGTTGAGCATCTGACTTCCGTTCAGGTCACGAGCTCGCGGTTTGTGGGTTCAAGCCCCACGTCAGGCCCCGGGCTGACAGCTCAGAGCCTGGGGCCTGCTTCGGATTCTGTATCTCGTTCTCTCTCTGCCCCTCCCCCACTTGTGTTCTGTCTCTCTGTCTCTCTGTGTCTCTCAAAAAGAAATAAAAATGTAAAAAAATAAAATAAAATAAAAAAGAAATTGGTTCCTGGAATTGTGGGAGCTGGCAAGCCATGGGAACCTGATACAAAGGTTCTGTGTGTGTGTGTAGATACAGATATATATAGATATATATCTTAGCACTTTTCTCTGAGTCACTAGAGAGTGAGCTAGAAACCCCATGCCTCTTTACCACAGAGCGAGTAGGAAATATAGTACTGATGTAATCTGCAGTTCATGTTCAAATGTCACCAACTGTTCCAATAAAGTGCTTTTGTCGCAATTTTTTCTTTTATTTATTTTGAGAGAGAGAAAGTGAGCAGGAGAGGGGCAGAGAGAGAGGGAGAGAGAAAATCCCAAGCAGGCCGAGCGGAGCGCGCGGGGCTTGATCCCATGACTGTGAGATCATGACCTGAGGCGCCCCATCACTTTTGCTTTCTGAATAATGTTTCTGTGACTACATTGAAAGCACCTATTTCCCCCCCTTTCAACAGCTTAATAAATCCATTCTTGGCTTGAAATCTGTTTACTTAATCATTTGCCTATTGGGATTAGGTGGTTTCTGACGCTTTTGTTCAGACCACAGTGAGCACCCTCAGACATAATAATAAAAAAACAAAAAAAACACAAAAAACACAACCCAATAGAAAAATGGGCCAGGGTGCCTGGGTGGCTTAGTCAGTTAAGGATCCGACTTCAGCTCAGGTCACGATCTCACAGTTTGTGGGTTTGAGTCCCGCGTCGGGCTCTGTGCGTCTGGGCTCAGAGCCTGGAGCCTGCTTGGGATTCTGTGTCTCCCTCTCTCTCTGCCCCTCCCCTGCCTGCTCTCTGTCTCTCAAAAATAAAGAAATGTTTAAAAAAAATTGTTTTTGTTAATAAAAAAATAAAATAAAATCTTTAAAACAATTTTTAAATCCCATGTTACTTTGAATCCGCATTTCCTGCTACCCATCTGAAGCTGGCCGGGCCGAGCATGGGGCTGCAGCCACCACACCACGGACAACAGCCACTGGTGGCCAGCCACCACCCTGCTAGCTGTCACAGGAAGCCCAGAGCCAGACAGATGCTGGCCTTGTGTACTGGGGGTCCTCAGCGGTGGCCACAGGATCTTCTGAGGCAGGATGTGGGGGGCCCAGCCCCAGCAGTGGTTGGGCCCACACAACCTTCTAACCCTGGTCAGACGGACTTCGGGAACTTCCAGCCCCGGCTGAACCTGGAAACCAGATGGTGACAGGAAGTACCAAGGGGAAGCTGGGAGAAAGCAGCTGGAGGGCACATCAGGCAGAAGGCCTCTTCTCGGTGGAAAACACCAGCAAGAACAACAACAGGGGCGCCTGGGGGGGGCTCAGGTCATGATCTCGCGGTTCGCGAGTTCGAGCCCGGCGTGGGGCCCTGTGCTAACGGCTCAGAGCCTGGAACCTGCTTCGGATTCTGCGTCTCCTTCTCTCTCTGCCCCTCCCCCACTCACACTCTCTCTCTCTCTCTCTCAAAAATTAATAAACATTAGAAAATATTTTTTATTTTTTTTTTTTTAAATTTTTTTTTCAACGTTTTTTTTTTTATTTATTTTTGGGACAGAGAGAGACAGAGCATGAACGGGGGAGGGGCAGAGAGAGAGGGAGACACAGAATCGGAAACAGGCTCCAGGCTCCGAGCCATCAGCCCAGAGCCTGACGCGGGGCTCGAACTCACGGACCGCGAGATGGTGACCTGGCTGAAGTCGGACGCTTAACCGACTGCGCCACCCAGGCGCCCCAGAAAATATTTTTTAATAAAAATGCACGGATACAAAGCGAATGGGTATCTCTGATCCTAAAATTCCGGTTTTAAGATTTTTTAAATTGTTCATTAATTTATTTTGAACCCAATAGGACAAAACCCATTTTTGGGGGCGTGCCATCCTGCGAGTGTTGACAAAAAACACCCGGTGGGGTAACCACCACCGCAAATGAGACCCGGAACAGTCTCGTCCCCCGCCCCCCACCCCAGAAAATTCCCTCAGGGGCCTCTTTGCAGCCAGCCCCTCCCCCACCTGTAACCCCTGGCAACCGCCGCGCTAGTCTCGTGGCCAGATTGGCCTTTTCCAGAATGTCCTATAAACGGAATCATACTATAGGCAGCTTTCTGAATCTGACTTCTCCCCCTCAGCCTCATACGTTTACAATTCATCCCTGTCGCTGTGTGGGTCGCAGAAGTCCCCTTTAATTGCTGAGTGGCACTCCATCCTCCCACGACTCTTGATCTCAGGGTGGTGAGTTCGAGCCCCGCGTGGGGCGGAGAGACTGAGGACAAATAAAATCTTTAAAAGGTTTCACTGCTGCAGGGTGTCCGGGAAGCTAGGAGCCGGACTGCTGGGTGATGTGGTTAATGTGTGTTTTGATTTTATTTTATTTTATTTTTAATTTTTTAACGTTTATTTATTATTGAGAGACAGAGAGACACAGAGCATGAGCAGGGGAGGGGTAGACAGAGGGGGAGACACGGAATCCGAAGCAGGCTCCAGGCTCTGAGCTGTCGGCACAGAGCCCGATGTGGGGCTCGAACCCACAAACCGTGAGATCATGACCTGAGCCGAAGTCGGTTGCCCAACCAACTGAGCCACCCAGGCGCCCCTGTGTGTTTCAATTTTATAAGAAACCCGCTGCATTCATTTTCTGTTGCCACGAACGACCGCCAACTGGGTGGCTTAAAGCGACAACAGTTTATTGTCTCCCTGGCATGGAAGTCAGAAGCCTGAAATCGAGGTGAGGGCAGGGCAGGGCCTCGCCTCCCGTAGGGGCAGGAGAGGATTCACCCCTGCCTCCTGTAGCTTCTGGAGGCTCCAGATACTCCTGGCTCTTGTGGCCGCGTCCAGCCTCGGCCTCTGTCTTCACCTGGCCTCTCTTCTCTTCTTTTGTCTCCCTGTCTTTTGTTAATGTTTATTTATTTATTTTGAGAGAGAGCGAGAGAGGGTGTGCGCAGGGGAGGGGCAGAGAGAGAGAATCGCGGGCAGGCTCCCGGCCCAGAGCCCAGAGCCCAACGCGGGGCTCGAACGCACGACCGAGATCATGACCTGAGCCGAAGTCGGTCCGGCCGGGCCGTCGCCCTGTGGAGGTGTTTTAAGCCTTGCCCTTTGTCGGGTCTGTGTTCCGTCACGGGTGCACGCGCTTTGTCTTAAGTTTGTTTATTTTTAAGTAACCTCTCCACTCGACATGAGACTCGATCTCACAACCCTGAGATCAAGAATCGCCCACTCCTCCAACCCAGCCAGCCAGGTGCCCCTTGTGGGAAGGTGGGGGCTGGGGGGGGGGGGGGGCACACATTTGCAATCAGCTGAAAATCTGATATGAAGGCGGAGCTGTTTTCCTGGCAATAAACAACTGATATTATTCTCTAATTGTAAACTGTTTCCCGTGCACCTGCCCCCCCCCACACACACACCCACAAAAAAAGACTAAGTCTGAAGAAGGGGAAAAAAATAGGGGCGCCTGGGTGGCTCGGTGGGTTAAGCATCCGACTTCGGCTCAGGTCATGATCACCCGGTTCATGGGTTCGAGCCCCACATCGGGCTCCGTGCTGACACCTCGGAGCCTGAAGCCGGCTTCGGATTCTCTGTCTCCCTCCCTCTCTGTCCCTCTCCCATTTGTTCTTTATCTCTCTCTCTCTCTCTCAAGAAAAAAAAAAAAAAAAAAAAAACATTTAAAAATTAAAAAAAAATTAAATATATATATGAATAAAATGAAAATAGGACAAGATCTGGAGACGATCGCAATTTTGCCTGAGTTTCCCCCAAAGCGGTGATTTGACAGGTAGTTTACGCGGGGGTTGATCACGGGCAGCAGGAGTGAGGAAGTACAGAACAGAGACCAGAGAAGGGAGAAAGGCCATTAAAGGGTGTGTTAACGCCCACCGGTTGGGGGCAATCGGGGCTTGATCCTGCTGGGGACCCTGTGAGGAACCAGGCAGAACAGACCTCGGGATCTTCCCACCGAAGGGGGGGGCGGGGTGCGCATTGATGTCATCACTCGCTGCCCCCTTTGAGGCGGGGTCGCCCCAACCCCTCCCACCTCGGGGGCTGCACCTGGGGTCCAAATCAGTCCAGCGATGCCAGAAAAAAGCCACAAGGAGACACCTCCGTGCCAAGCTGAGAGGCTGACCAGGTGCCGGAAACTGTCAGCCCCTGTGGGTGAACCCAGGCGGGGAGAGGCACCTGCGCTGTCTCCTCCCCCCCGGATGCCCCTTGACAATTTCTTTTTTAACCAGGAAATTGTCTCTGCTCTGGCCAGACGCTGTAATTCACTTTCTGTCCGCGGTTTTTTTTGGTTTTGTTTGTTTTTTTTTTTTTTTTTTTTTGGTTTTTTTTCTGACGAACAGAAATCAGTTTCTCTGCCTCAGCTCTAAATCAATGCTCAAAGGAAACTAGTGTAAAACCATCAGGTTTAAAGAGCGCTGAATTGTTACCTTTTCTGAAGCGCAAAATTGTCGGCATCCCCAGGAGGCTCCAACCTGTCGGTCAGGCTTGGAAGAAACTCTACCCAATGAAGTGGACCTAATAAGGCATGTAAAACATGCATCCTAAATATCCGTGGAGAACCAAGAGAGGAGATTGAAAATCGGAAGCAAGACGAGGAAGTTATGAAGTAGAACCTAACTGAAGACAAGGGACATGAACGATATAATTACTGAAATAAAGAACTTAATAGGTGAGTTGAATGGCCGAACGGATACAGCTAAAGAATGAGTGAGCGAGCTGAAAATGCTGTCCCCAAAGGCCTCCATGTGGGACAGAGAGAGAGAAACCCTAAGGAAAAAACTAAGGTCTATATGGATATAAGTAACAGTTCGAGGGGCACCTGGCCGGCTCAGTCGGTTGAGCATCTGACTTTGGCTCGGGTCATGATCTCATGGTTCATGGGTTCAAGCCCCGCGTCGGGCTCTGGGCTGACCGCTCGGGGCCTGGAGCCTGCTTCGGATTCTGGGTCTCCCTCTTTCTCTGCCCCTCCCCCAGTCCTGCTCTGTCTCTCTCTCTCTCTCAAAAATAAAGCAACATCAAAACCAAATAAAAAATAATAAATTTTTTTTAAAGAATTCAGAATTCATGGAGGTCTTTGCAGTCAGATAAACCTTTGTATGTGACTGGCCATGTTTCTGACCTCCCCGCCCCCATCCCATCCACTTCTGTAAAACGAGGGGAAGAATGTTTAGTGCGCAGGGTTGTTGTCAAAATATCATGACCGAATGGAAAACGCCTTAGTAGAATAAAGCTTTTTATTATTCTTATTTTTTTTAGAGAGAGAGTGTGTGCGCGGGGGAGAAGGGCAGAGGGAGACAAAGAAAATCTTAAATGTTTTATTTTATATTTGAGAGACAGCGAGCAGGGGAGGGGCAGAGAGATAGAGACAGAACCCGAAGCAGGCTCCAGGCTCCGAGCGGTGAGCAGAGAGCCCGACGCGGGGCTCGAACTCACGAGCAATGAGCTCCGGGACCTGAGCCGAAGTCGGACGCTCAACCGACTGAGCCGCCCAGGGGCCCCCATAATAAAGCTTTTGAAATGACTATAATGCTTGTGGCAACTGAGTGAAGCTTAGGATGCAAAACTGAAGACACCGAGTCTCCTGTTAAATCCAGTACGTGTACCACTGAGTTCCTATGTGCTATTTTTCACGACTTTATTAAAGTGTAATCGATGTGCCACACGCAGCACGTATCGAGAACGAGGTAGGAAGGTGACACCCCCGCCACAAGCAAGTTAGCAAACACTTCCATAGTGCCCAGAAGGTTCTTTGCGGTTCTTTGTAACCGAGCCCTCCCTCTACCCTCTGCCCTCAGGAAACCACTGATCTGCCTTCTGTCGTAACAGATCGGTTTGAATTTCCTAGAATTTCGCATAAGTGGAAGGGTAAGGTAGGAGGTGCTTTCCCTTGCCCCGTGTCTTTCACGCGGTGTAATGTTCCGTATCCAATTCCTTTTTCTTGCAAAGCTGTATCCCACTGTTGGGTGGGAGAGGCAGAAAAATGCCCCGGGGTCTCCATGCCCCTGTAACTGACCCCCTCCAACAAAAACCCTGGACACCAAGGCTCAGGGGAGCCTCCCTGGTTGGCAAAGGCTCCAGGTGTGCGGCCGCGTGACCTCGCTAGGAAAAGCGACCGCTCTCCATACGACTCCGTGGGGACAGACAACCGGAAGCTCAGGCCTGGTCTCTCCCGGAGGCCGCGTGCCCACCTTTCCTCTCGGCTGACGTTAATCTCTCTCCTTTCGCCCCGATAAATCACAAGTGTGATTCTAACAGCTCTTCTGGGTTCCGTGAGCCCTTCTGGTGAGTCGCGAAACATGAAAGTCGTCTTGGGGACGTGCGACAGACGCACCTGTCTGGGTGCTTCTCAGCAACCGTGCCTCTCGGAATTTTCCAGAGGGTCCATTGGTTTCCATCTTTGGCTTTCTTTCCACTTCCCAAACCCAGATACCACCCGCCTCCAGCTGTCCGTTTGATGACCACACCCCACGCTTCCCAGTTTTCAGTTTGCCTCTCCCCCTATCTAATTGCACACCACCTTCCTGTCCCTTTCTCAGAAACGTTGTCCCCTCTTGGGGCGCCTGGGTGGCTCACTGGGTTGAGCGCCCGACTCTTGATTTTTGACTCAGGTCGTGATCCCGGGGTTGTGGGATCGAGCCCCATGGCAGGCTCCGTGCGGAGCGTGGAGCCCGCTTGGAATGCTCTCTCTCCCTCTCTCTGCCCTCTGCCCCTCCCCCGCTCACACTCACTCTCTCTCTAAAATTTAAACAAAGCAAAGAATCTTTATCCGCTCTCTTCTTGTTGCGTTTCCTCCTCCTTCAGTCACCCCGAACTTCAGCGTTTCCTTCTCTCCATCCCCGCGTCCACTGTGTCCCCGTCTTCCCCGCTCGGTGCCATGGCCTGTCAGTGTGGCTCCTCCCCATCTCTCTCTGTCCCCCCATCACCCAGCCTTTGGGGGACTCTCCACCCCCTCTGTCCTTCTCTCTCTCGGTGTCTCTGAGATGCTTTCAAGGTAACTCAAGCCCTTCAACTTCATCTCTTCAGATGGGTCATCGGTCCTGCCTCCTTATTTTTTTAATGTTTATTTATCTATTTTTAGAGAGTGGGGGAGGGGCAGAGAGAGAGACAGAGAGAGAGAATCCCAACCAGGCTCCGTGCTGTCAGTGTGGAGCCCAACATGGGGCTCGATCCCATGAACCATGAGATTCGTCAGAACCTGAGCCGAGATCAAGAGTCGGCTCAGGTCACGATCTCGCGGTTCGTGGGTTCGAGCACCGCGTCGGGCTCTGCTCTGACAGCTCGGAGCCTGGAGCCTGCTTTGGATTCTGTGTCTCCCTCTCTCTCTGCCCCTCCCCCGTTCATGCTCTGTCTCTCTCTGTCCCAAAAATAAATAAAAAACGTTGAAAAAAAAATTAAAAAAAAAAAAACAAAAAAACCCACCACATTTGTTTATTTTTATCACAGCGAAGTGCGGGCGTCAGCACGTAATCAAACAGAAAACAGAGAACATGAAACACTCTCCTCTCGGTCCTTATCAGGCTCAGGGCAAGCACTTCCTAAGTGTTCTACGCTGCTTCTGTCCCCTGCCAGCAAGGACACTTTTCAGTCCCCCCCAGTCCTGAGCCCCAGGCCTCCTGGGGCAGCGGGGACAGGCAACAAAGAGCTCTCTCAGGCTCTGAGCATTGCTCTGAAAGAGAAGGGGTTGGGACCCCTAGGGAGCTCAGTGGGTTGAGCGTCCGACTTCGGCTCAGGTCATGAGCTCGCGGTTCGTGGGTTCAAGCCCCGCGTCGGGCTCTGTGCTGATGGCTCGGAGCCCGGAACCTGCTTCGGATTCTGGGTCTCCCTCTCTCTCTCCGCCCCTCCCCGACTCATGCTCTATCTCTCTGTCTCTCAAAAATAAGTAAACATTAAAAAAAATGTTTTTAATAATCATCATCATAATAAAAGAATAGGCTCACAGTTGTCCTTTAGTGTCACAAGTAAAACAAACAAACAAAAAATTGGCCTCCAATCGGTATCCTCTCTCATGGTCCTGTGGATGGACTTCCGGGCACTTCTCACTTGGAGCCTCTTGAGGTCGGCTGGAGCCGTGCTCATCTGAAGGCCCAACCGGGCCGGACGTGCCAGGTGACCCGCTCACATGGTTGGCCGTCGATTCTGGCCGTCGAGTGGGGGCATAGCTGGGATTTTCAACCAGACAGCCTACGCGCGGGCTCTCCATATGGTTTGGGCTGAGAAGCAAAGCCAGCAGTGACATGGGGCGCAGGTTAGAGTCAGATCACATGGCTTTCAGCTTCCCACCTACACACCCCCCCCCCCAACACACACAGTTGTTGCTCTGTAAATTACTCCTCAGCCTCTAGGGCACAATGTGAACATTTATGCCTTTTATACCCTCCCTGCCCGCATGGCCATCCTTTGATTCCCAGTTTCAGGTTTGAGCCCAGCGCCCAGGTCACCCACCCCCCCGTCCACCCCCTCATCCTATGGCGACGTGGGACATGGGACATGACCACCCGTGCAGATCCGGTAACCCTTCACAAGCCTTCGTTCCGTCCGCCTCATCTCCTTGGAAGGAATGTGTCTCCCATCCCTTTATAGCAAGAGGCTGTGCAACTTGCTTGGCCAGTGGGATGAAGGCACACAGACCACAGAGGCTTGAGATGCACCATGGCAGTTGGGCTCACACCTCTGCCATTACTACGAGAAGGATATTCCTGGGATAGGCCGTTGGTCCCAAGCACCTGCCAGGTGGATGCACCTGCCAGGATCAGCCCAGCCACAAGCAGCTGAGGGAGCCCAGCCAAGATCAGCAAGCCATCCAACCACGCGCAGCCCCAGGCAGTCCAGCTCCATGGGACCCCGGTCGGTCGTACAGGAGAAGTCAGCTAGGATCAGCAGAGCCTTCCGGCCACGATCAGCTGACCCCCGGATGCACCCGCTACATAAACATCCGTGTGTGTACATCACACGCAGATTTGGGTTATTCTCGGACCAGAGTAAACCGATACATTAGCAGCAGTATAGCCGTGAGTCCATCATCACTACATGGTTGCAGTGTGACTAAGTGATAAAGAATTGTACCCAGAACCACATGTGAAATGTACATGCCCCGGGGGGCGCCTGCGGGGCCCCGTCGGTTAAGCATCTGACTTCAGGTCACCGTCTCCAGGTTCACATCGGGCTCTGCACTGACAGTGTGGAGCCTGCTTGGGATTCTCTCTCCCTCTCTCTCTCTCTCTGCCCTTCCCCCCCCCACTCACATGCTCTCACACTTTCTCTCTAAATAAATAAATATATGTGTGTATATATATATATATATATATATATTTTTTTTTTTTTTTTTTTTTTGATATTCAGGATGATGTAGCTGGAGGGGGAGTGGGTTTAAAAGGCTCATGCTCGGGGGGCTCCTGGGTGGCGCAGTCGGTTAAGCGTCCGACTTCAGCCAGGTCACGATCTCGCGGTCCGTGAGTTCGAGCCCCGCGTCGGGCTCTGGGCTGATGGCTCGGAGCCTGGAGCCTGTTTCCGATTCTGTGTCTCCCTCTCTCTCTGCCCCTCCCCCCGTTCATGCTCTGTCTCTCTCTGTCTCAAAAATAAATAAAAAACGTTGAAAAAAAAATTTAAAAATAAATAAATAAATAAAAGGCTCATGCTCGGGACTTTCCATGACTTGGCTGGAGTTCACCAAACTTTTTTTTTTTCCAGAGGCTAGCTGACTTGTAACATTGCAACAGAACAAATGCAGAAGCAACTATAAGAACCCAGTTGTCTTCTATTGAGCCAGACGTTAAATATTCTCAGAAATGTAAAGTGATGTCACTCTTCTCATTACATTTTTTTTTTTTTTTTGGAAAATACAGCATTTTTCATTCGAAATGTTATTTATGTTGGGGCGCCTGGGTGGCTCAGCTGGTGAAGTGTCCGACTTCAGCTCAGGTCGCGATCTCGCGGTCCGTGAGTTCGAGCCCCGCGTCGGGCTCTGGGCTGATGGCTCGGAGCCTGGAGCCTGTTTCCGATTCTGTGTCTCCCTCTCTCTCTGCCCCTTCCCCGTTCATGCTCTGTCTCTCTCTGTCTCTGTCTCAAAGATAAATAGACGTTAAAATAAAAAATAATAATAAACAAAAAAAGGATGGAAATTCTGATACACAATACAACGTGGATGAAACTTGACAACTTGATGCTAAGTGAAATGAGACAGGCACGAAAGGGCAAATATTGTTCGACTGCACTTAAATGAGGCACAGAGAAGAGGGATTCACAGAGACAGAAAGTAAAATAGAGGTTGCCTGGAGTGGGGGAGGTGGGGAGATGGAGAGTATTGTTTGAGGGATACAAAGTTTCAGTTTGGGGAAATGAAAACATTCTGGAAACCCCGTGGCAGTGACGGTCCCACAACAAGGTGAATGTATTTCATGCCACCAACTGCACACCTAAAATATAGGACATGGCACATTTTATGTCCTGAAATCATTGTTTGCACCATATGCTAACGAACTTGGATGCAAATTTTAAGAAATGAAAAATTTAAAAAAAATTTTTTAAATAAAAATAAAGAAATGGCCCCCCAAAATGTACTTTTTACATTTCTTCTGGCCAAAGCAGGTGGGCGCCCTCTGGTGGAAGTACAGGGTATCGGTTGGCCGCGCAAAATTTCTCCGGAATTTTCAACTCTGAAGACGGAGGCAGATATGAGGCAGCTGATATGAGGACTTTATTTCAGCAGATCAACTTTATTTTTTTTTATTTTTATTTTTTTTATTTTTTTTAACGTTTATTTATTTTTGAGACAGAGAGAGACAGAGCATGAACAGGGGAGGGGCAGAGAGAGAGGGAGACACAGAATCTGAAACAGGCCCCAGGCTCTGAGCTGTCAGCACAGAGCCCCACGCGGGGCTCGAACTCACGGACCGAGAGATCGTGACCTGAGCCGAAGTCGGACGCTTAACCGACCGAGCCACCCAGGCGCCCCACAGCAGATCAACTTTAAACCCTGAACTATGCCTCTTGTCGTGCACATTCACTCACACACACGCACGCGCGCACACACAATTACAGGCACAACGAGACCCTTGCAAACGCACACAGACACGATCACACATACGAAAAACTCTCCCAAAGACCCACATAGGTACACACACAGAGGGACACAGGGGCGCCTGGGTGGCTCAGTCAGCTAAACTTCCCGACTCTTGATTTCAGCTCAGGTCTTGATCTGAGGGCCATGAGTTCAAGCCCTGCCCTGGGCATAAAGCCTACTAAGAAAAACAAACAAACAAACAACAAAAACAAGGAGACAGGGACACACGGACAGTCGCTTACACACACGACACTGAAAACAGCGTATGATTAACAAAGGGGACTTAGTAGACCAGCGCCGTTCTCTATTTTTAAAAAAATCGTAATGGAAAATGAGTTTCTTCCCAAAGCCATTAAATAAACGTTGAACAAGTAATTAAGATGAATCTCGGTTGGGCAGCATGCCCGACTTGAGGTCCACAATCCCTTAGCTGAAGTCCTTGGGGACAGATGCCTTTCGGAACTCAGAAGTGTTCCAATTTTAGAAAGGCGATTCTGAGCAAATGCCACATTTTATGTAACACTCCCAGGGGTCTGAGGCAGCCCCCTCCCCACCAGACATGTTAGTATATTTGCAGCAACGCCCGTGGAAGTTCACACCAACGGAGATAAATAAAGGGTGTAAA
Organism: Panthera leo; assembly: GCF_018350215.1. Lineage (NCBI taxonomy): Eukaryota > Metazoa > Chordata > Mammalia > Carnivora > Felidae > Panthera > Panthera leo. Next base: position 10,038,314 of record NC_056693.1, read on the forward strand.
TAATAGAAAGTTTAACCCCAAAGCGGTGTGGAAAGATCATCTTTCCCTTCAACAAACTTACGAATTAGCGCCAGTCCAGAATTTAAAAAAAAAAAAAAAGTAAATAACTCTTATCAGTTGATTTGCCACCATGTGAGACTGAGCCCAAACTACCCCCCCCCAAAGAACCTGTTTTGGTTGTCACGGCTTTTGGGAATTCGGGACACGGGACCCTCCTAGCAGGCCCCTGGAACGTGCACGTACAAATGTTTCTGCCGTGATTGTGAATCTTGGATCCCGGCCAGGGTAGGCTTCCGGGAGGACGGCGACGCTTTGGCGCCCCCTCCTGGAAGTTCCAGCCCTTGCGGTTGGGCTGCAGCGGGGAGGTCTACGGCCTTGGGCTTGATCCAGCGGTGGGTCGCGATTGGCCGAACCGTTTAGAGTAATCCCGCCTTCTCGCGCCAGGGCGTGATGGAATCCAGGCCTCAACCAACCGCACCTGACGGCCCCTGGCACAGGCACGGGGGTCCAGGTTTGTCATGTGACCTGCACTGATCCCACCAAGTTGAAAAAAAGCCCTTCAGCCCACCAGGAGGGGCGAGGCCTCCCTCTCTCCCAGGGATGGGAATGAGTTCCCAGGTGCCTCCGTCCGTGGGCACCCGGCAAAGCGCCTTGGGGGTGAGGCTGCCCCTAAGCCCCGAAAGAACTAGAAACACTGTAGGGCCCTGTGGTGGCCACCCAAGGGTGCTGCTCGGCTCTCCCTTTAAGAGACCCTGCTGCGGGGGCGCCTGGGTGGCTCAGTCGGTTGAGTGTCCGACTTCCGCCCAGGTCCTGACCTCGCAGTTCGGGAGTTCGAGCCTCGCATCCGGCTCTCTGCTGTCGGTGCAGAGCCTGCTTCGGGTCCTCTGTCCCCTTCTCTCTCTGCCTCTCCCCACGCATGTGCGTGCATGCTCACACCTCCCCCACCTCCTCAACCCCCCCCCCCCCGCCTGCCCCCAGACTTTCTCCCTCTAGTCCAGTCCCTCCTCCCCTCCTTTTCACAGCGATCAGATCAATGGAGGTGGTAATGACCGCACAACACCGAACTTCATGCCCTGAACTTTACACTTTTAAACGGTTCGAGGCGCCTGGGTGGCTCAGCTGGTTAAGCACCAACGCTCTTGATTCCGGCTCAGGTCATGATCTTGCGGTTCCTGAGATTGAGTCCCCACGTCGGGCTCTGGGCTGACAGTATGGGAACCTGCCTGGGGTTCTCTCGCTCCCTCTCTCTCTCTCTGCCCCTTCCCCGCTCTTTCTCTTTCTCAAAAATAAACTTCAAAATATATGCTCTGGAGGCCCGGGTGGCTCAGTCAGTTAGGTGTCCGACTTGATTTCGGCTCAGGTCATGACCTCACAGTTTGTGAGATTGAACGTCATACGAGGCTCTGCACCGACAGTTCGGGAACCAGCGTAAGATTCTCTCTCTCTCTCCACCCCCCTCCCTTTGGCTCGTGCTCTCTAAAATAAATTAAAATTTTTTTGAACAGAAGGAAAGAAAGAAAGAAGGAAGGAAGGAAGGAAGGAAGGAAGGAAGGAAACTTGTAGACCAGAGAAATTTCAGTGATTTGCCTAAGAAGCTGAACAAAAGGGCGCCTGGGTGGCTCAGTCGGTGAAGCGTCCGACTTCGGCTCAGGTCATGATCTCGCGGTTTGTGAGTTCGAGCCTCACATCGGGCTCTGTGCTGACAGCTCGGAGCCTGGAGCCTGCTTCGGATTCTGTGTCTCCCTCTCTCTCCGCCCCTCCCCTGCTCACGCTATTAAAAAAACAACAACACAATTTTAAAATAAAATGGCTCAAGTGGTAACTTTTATGCTATGTGTATTTCACACACACACTAAGATTTTGACCACCCACGTGTCCTCCAGGCCACTACCTTGTTCTAGCCACTGTCTCTCACCTGAACCATGGCCGTGGCCTCCTCCCTGGGCCCCAGCTTCCACCCTCGCGCTCCCTACAGTTTATTCCCACGCGGCAATCAGAGGGTCCCGTTAACACCTAAGCGGGCTCTGTCCCTCCTCAGCTCAAGAACTTTCCATGGTTCTACTTCATTCAAAGTAAAAGCCAAAGACCTCACGGTGGGTCTTTGAGGTTCTGTACAATCTGCCCCTATTCTCTCTCTCTCTCTCTTACTCTTGCCTCCCTTTCTGCTCTCTCCTTCACTCACTCTGCTCACTCCCTGGCTTCTTCATGGTTCCTTGAACCGGCCAAGCACCTGAGCCTCAGGGCTATCGCACTTGTTGTTCCCACGTCCTGGAACACTCTTCCCGCCAGAGATCTGTATGCCCGGCCCTTACCTCTTTGGCATCTGCCCAGGAACCAGCAACTCCATTACTCCCTGTCACCCTGATTATCTTCGTCCGTTGTGCTTCTTGTTAACAGACATAACATGTATTTAAGTCACTCATCATGCTTCTTGTCTGTCTCTCCAGCAATAGGTCAGCTCCCTCGAAAGCAGGAAGCTTTGCCTGTTTTGTTCACCGCTGTGACCCAGGTGCCTAGAATAAGGCCTGGCACAGAGTAAATGCTCAGTAAGTGTTTGTTAAGTGCAAAATTAAGAGGCAGTGACCAAAAGAGAGACTGAGAGATAAGGAAGACAGCCAAAGATGGGAGAGGAGATAGGGCACCGGGGGACTGAGCTGGGGAAGAACCGAGAAGGGGGGGAAGAGGGAGGGGGGGTGTTGGGGCAGGACGGGGAGGGGGGAAGCAAGGGGAGGGAGGGAGGAGACACAGAGAGAGAGCTGGGGCGGAAAGCGACAGAGACTCAAGAGAGTGAGTCAGAGAGAGCACCGAGTGAGGGACAGAGGCAGAGACAACACTGAAAGATGGCAGGGAGAGACAGAGAGGCAGGGACGGAAGGGGGAGAGAGCAGGGTGGCGAGGGAGACACAGAGACAGGAAGAGAAACCGAGGAATGGGGAGCAACGGAGCTGGGAGAAGAGAGCAGGAAGCTAGAGAGCCGAGAGGGTTCAGAGATGCAGAGGGTCCCCACCTCCAACTCACCACTTGCTGGTGTCCAGAGCTCTGGGCCGACTTGACATCCCTCGGGATCCAAGCTGTGGTTTTTTTTAAATCCCTGAGGGACAGAGGCGGGTGGAGAGAAGGAACGTGTGATGCCGTTTGAAAGGCTTTGGATCACTAATTTACTCTGGAAGTACGATCATCATCTTCGTTTCACAGGACCAGGAAGGTTGAGTAACCTGCCCAAGGTCACACAGCTAGGGAGAGGAAGAGCTGGAATTTGGATCTGGGCATCTTGGCTCCACGGTCAGTGCCCTATGCTAACCATAAAGGGGTGCCGGGTCCCTGAGTTCCCCTTCGGTTTGGAGACACCCTCTGGGAAGTGGTGCTGGACGGATAGAAGGGAGGGAACGAGGGACACAGAATGACTGACATTCTCAGCCCAGTCCATATCCACTGATGTCCCAGCCTGAGGGAGGAGGTTCAGTTTCACTCCCCTGGGAAAGTCTCCAGTGCAAAGGAGGAGGCTAGACGAGAAAACCGCTACCTGCGTATAGGGTCCAATGCCCTGCCCAGAGCCAGGCCTCAGTCCTCTGCGGGGAGGGGATACATTCAACCACTTCAGACTCTTTCGGCAGGCCTGGAGTTTCTCTGCCTCGGTCCACCAGCAGCACTGCAGACCAGAGAGGTTGTACGAATCTTTAAAGGCAGCACAGTACTGGCCAACTTCCTCTGTGATTTCCAGGGAGGCACAGCCCCAGCACACCCCTGTCCACCCTCAGCTCTCAGACCCGGGGAAGAAGGCCTCACTCCCTCCCAGCAGCAATCCTGACATCTCAGGGGGACTCAGCCTCTCTGCCTGACGCTATAATCACACTAATCCCAATCCCTGAAGACCCCAATGCTTGTGCGAAACCATCCCACCTCTCCCCTCATCTGTGCTGGAACAAGAGGGCGGACTGTCTGCTTCTCTCCAGAGGCACTTGTCTTCTGCCCCAAGCGGACACAAAACTGCGAAGTCCTTCACGCTGTCTGACCTTCAACTGCTCTGTTGCAGATAAGCCTCTTCTCCCCACCCCAAAGGCTAAGTGTTGGCGATGAGAAAAGAAAAACACGCCCGCCCAGGTCAAGGGAGAGCCCACCCGAGCCACCCAGGGCAAAAGACACGAGGATCAGACGCCGGGAAGGCCTTCCCCTTACAAACTTGAAAAGAGAGACATCTCGAAAACAATACAACAAACACAGCACCAGGCACTTGGGGCTGGAGTTTATTGCAGGGGGGACATACGGACACGGAGATTCAGAGAGGAGGAGGGCGGGTTGTGGGCTCTGTGCTCAGAATCCCATGGAGGGGGTCAGAAGGCAGAGGTCAGGAGAGGGTCTGCCAGATGGTGGAGGACCCCGGTCTGATGGCAGAGGAGCCTGATGGCGGAGAAGCCTGACGGCAGAGGAGCGAGGCCCCAAGCCAGCTCCCCTTCGCTCCCCATTCTTCAGGATGACGACTCCGGAGACGCTGGGCGGTGTCGTGAAGACGGAGCCCGGGCCCGACCGGGTACGGAGCATCCGCCGCGGGGGCGCCGGCCTCTCGAGGGCCGGAGATCCAGCAGGGGGTGGAAGGGACGGCTACCCGGGTCCTCGCCCCCCCGCGGCCTCCGGCCTCTCTCTGGGTGTCTGGCGGTGGTTCGGGCGGCGGCTGTGGTCGCTGTGGCGGCGGCGGCGGCTGCGCGGCAGCTCGAGCTGGGGTCGCGGCCCGCCGGGGGCTCCCAGGAGGCAGGAGATCGAGGCAGCGGCAGGCGCCGGGGCAGGCGGCGCGCCCGGGCGGGCGGCGCACGGAGGAGACGGCGCGCTGGGCGGCGGGCCGGCGGGGCCCGCGGGGGGCCGCGTGGGAACCCAGATGAGACCGTAGTAGACGGCGAGCAGCACGGCGGCCAACGAGACGCAGAGGAAGTAGGCGCAGACGGGGGCCAGGCGCAGCCAGCGGCCCCGCGGGCCCTCGCTCAGCCCGGCGCCACCCGGGCTCTCGCCGCCGCCGCCCACGCAGCTCGTGCCCCGCATCCCCGCAGCCCACTCCGCCCGGCGCAGCGGCCCGCACAGGCCCCGCCCCCGCGCCCTGGGCCCGCCCCCTCCCCGGGCCCGCCCCCGCGCTCTGCATCTCCTTGATCCAACCCCGCCCCCGCCAGGATGATCACGCCCCCGCGCGGGCTGGTCTCCTCCGCATCCTGGACCCACCCCCTCCCCAGACTCCAGCCAACCATTATCAAGCTAAGACTTAACTAGCGCCCTGACCCCACCCCCACTTGGCTCTGACCCCGCCCCAGGCCCGCAAACGCAGCTGGCAACTACTGCCAGGCTTCGGTGTGACGCCCACACCTCTTAAATGCGAACCCGCCCAGCACTTAGCCCCGCCCTCCTCCTTCTGGCCTCCTCCCCGCGCCCCAACGCCGTCCCCTTTCGGGACACAGACTTCTCCCGGGCATCTAAGCCCAGCCTCCGAGCCCCAAGCCCTTACGAGGTTCAAGCCTCACAAACCCCGCCCCACCTTAGCCGCAGGTCCTCCCTGCTTCTAACTTGCCTTTCTCTGAATCACACTCGATTCTAGCACTCGAAGCCACCCTCTCCTCTCCTTGGATTCACACTCTCTAGTCCAGGCTCCGCAACTTTCCGCCGCCTCAGCCCATTGGTTCTAGCCCCGCATTGGCCACGCCCTCCACCGAGGACTGCCCCCCCCACAGCCGCGTTAAGAACTCGCATCTAAACCTGCTGTCGCGGCCCCACACCACATCTAAGGCCCGCCTATGTCCCAACCTCACCTCACCCACAAGTTGTGGCCCCGCCCAGGCACCCTAGCCACGCCCCTCACGGCACCTCATCCTTACTTCGCGTCCAGAGATCTAAATTCAACGCCCCGAAGCTCCAGCTCTGCCCCATAAGCCAGTCACGCCCCTTCCCCAACGCCTCCCCACCACCCTCAGTTTCTCCCTCTCCCTAAAGTCATGGGATCCAGAGCAGTCTCCGGGGAGGAGAGAGCGCAGCCTGGAAATCCAGACTAACCCCCTCCTGCCGCCCCCTCCCCATCAAGGCGGGGAAGCTTCAGTCCCCTCCCAGCAGCGTCTTCAGGAATTCGGGGAGGCCTGCGAGAGGGGGGGGAGGGAAGACGTATCAGGGGAGTGGAGGAAGGAAGACCCCTTCCTCCCGCCTCTTCCGCCATGGAAAAGCCCGCCAAGCACAGCAACCCAGCCTGCCCTCCAGAAACACAGTTCAAAGGTTAGCGGAAGCACTGCGTTTAATGAGAGAAGGCCGGTGGCCTAGTAATTCCAAGTCCTGCGGGAGAGTCACCGGCTATTTGCCATGCCTCAGATGGAAACTCCAGGAGGCGGGAATCTAGATCCGGGGACCGGCACCTAGCCCCCCATGGCTGCCATTAGGTGGGTAACTCGGGGGCGTCTCAACCCTCCCGGTGCCACGGCGCCCCCCATTCGTGAGACTTGCCTATTGCCCTGGTCCCACCCCGTTCACTGGCCCTGACTCCGCCCCCCTTACATTTAACCCTCTCCTGGCTGGAGCGTGACGGAAGCAGAGGACAGAGGAGCAAGGCGGCAGGAGGTTAGTGCAGAACGCGGAGGCCGCAGTCTGCAGGCGCGGTCAGCGGGCGGCCCCCGGTGGCGGAGCGGCCGCCACCACCTTGCAGAAACGCACCCTCTGGAAGTCGGTGATCTCCGCGGTCTCCTGACCCTCAGTGCCCGCCTCTGGGGGAGAGAAGGGGCAGTCAGCGGAGGGAACAGTTTCCCCCACCCTCCACCCGTCTGGTTCCGTCTCTGATCCCAACTGAGCCTAGCTTCAGTCGCCCTGCGCTAAATGGTTTATGGGCCTCGGACTCCCTTTAATCCTCGCAGGGGGCCCCACAAACTGCATGCACCCCAGCAGAACCCTATTTACAATCGAGGAAGCTATCTGGTACAGCAAGATCACAGTCACTTGGCCAGCAAAGGGCCCAAAGACGAAGACGAGAAACGCCTGGACACCCTGCCCTCGCCGACCATCCTAAACTGTCCTCTCAGACTCCAGCCTCCCCCACCCCCGCCCAGTCCCCCACGGACCTAAACTAGCCCCAAGAGTGCCCGCCCTCTTGCCCCTGCCCCCCTTTGCCCTTGCCCACCTGAGTTCTAACCAGATCTTCCTTCGCTCTGCCCCCCAAACTCTAATGTCACGCCTGGGGAGGTCCACCATGGTTCCCAACCCGCTCGCACTGATGGAGGTGGTTGGGCCCAACATTCTAACGGGAAATGCATTTCGATTCTGATTTCCTCTACTCGCTTAGACCCCCCCCCCCTTCCATTCTTACTTTTGACCTATTTAAATTCCTCCCATCCAAGTACTAACCAGGCCCGACCCTGCTTAGCTTCCGCGATCAGACGAGATAGGGCGCGCTCAGGGTGGTCTGGCTGAAGACGACCTATTTAAATTCCTAATCCTGCCCTTAGCCCTACCCCTTGGGCCTAGCCCACCCCATCATATTTAGACTTTATCCCCCAACCCCTGGGGTCAGCCTCTAAATCCTAATCCCACCCTCGCTCCCCTCCCCCACCCCCACCATTCTTCCAAGCGCTAGGCCCCAGAGGGCCTCCATTTAGCTCCACCCCCTTGACCTGGGCTCCAATCTCACCCAATCCCAAGCGTTGTAGCCTCCCCCCTCCCCCCCCCCATCCGCGGCTTCCCCGCACACCCAGCTCCACTCTATCCTCTCCCCAAGCCCTCCCCCCAGCCCCAGGGGGGAGAAAAAGAGGAAGAAGGCCATCTTCTGGGGCCCCGTCCACTCCCCCACCTGAAGCTGCCTCAGACCCTTCCTCTTCAGCTTTCTGGGTTCCTGGGAGGCAGGGCCCACTCTCGAGGGAGGCAGGGGCTGGCTGGTCACCTCCTGGGGAAGGGGGGAGGCCCAGTCAAGCCCCTACCCCTCCATATTTCCCCCCACCGTGGGAAAGAAGGCCCTGGGGGAGTGGGAGGGGGTGTTCAAGGACACACCTGGGGAATATCATTCGAGGACGTGAACTCTTTATTGGGGAGGGGCCTCTGTGGCCCAGAGCACGGGCAGGATGGGGGGGGGGGCATTCCAGAGACAGGCATGGGTGGCGGGTACACGGGGTCCCAGTGAAGGGGGCGGGGGAAGCAGCCAGCTTCATGCATTTCCAAACGGCCAGGCCTCACCCGGAGAGAGGGCGTTGGGGGAAGTATTCAGCTCTGCCTCTTCACCCCAGTCAGACACGGGCTGGTGGCCCCCAGGGGGCGAGAAGGGGCTAGAAGGCGTGGCAGGGGCCCGGGGAAGTGGCAGGGGCTCCTCCGGCCTGGAGGGCTCTTTGTCAGCCTGCTCACCGGTGGGGCTTCCGGTGGGCGCAGCCTCTTGGGGTTGGTGGTCTTGGGCTGGTTCTTCTTCCTCCTCGATGGCCTCTTCCTCCTCCTCCCCCTCCTCCTCCTCCTCCTCCTCGATCTCCTCCTCCTCCTC